>NC_083595.1:45111079-45458579 GCF_027579695.1 Neoarius graeffei | reverse complement strand
CTGCGCGAGTGTGTCAGAGAGAGAGAGAAAGAGAGAAAGAGAAAGAGAGGGAGAGCTGGAACCGAGCACCAGCTCTCCTGCTCCTTCTCTGACTACACCCGAGAGGAGGAGCGTGAGGAGGCGACGTAGTGGGCGTCAGAATCCTCAATTTCCAACTTAGCATCCTGGCAGGGCACTCCGCGGCGCAAAGCCCCGTCCGAGACGCGCAAAAAAGAAAACTTTCTCGCTCAAAACACGGCATGAGAGAGGCGACAAGTCGAAGTGGTGAGGGTCCGACTGGAAAAGTCGATCACTACTGATCAACAGCAACAACAGTCCGGTTCGAATTAACGGAGAGAAGTCAGAAGTCTATGCATTCGTCGCTCCTTCTGATTTCCAGTGCGCGAAGGCGACGGACGCGCGCTCTGCTCATCAGGGACTCTATGCGCGAGCGCGGACGACTGTGTGTGTGAACGTGGGGGGGGAGAAAAAAAAAGCGGATTACAAAGTGCACCGTAAAAGAAGCTCGTTCTCCGCCGCTTGGCCATGGCGTACCCTCAGGGCTACTTGTATCAACCGTCCGCCTCTTTGGCGCTCTACTCGTGCCCGGCGTACAGTACGAGCGTGATCTCGGGCCCGCGCACCGAAGAGCTCGGCAGATCGTCGTCAGGCTCTGCATTCGCACCCTACGCCGGATCCACGGCGTTCAGCAGCGCCTCAGCTGCCTACAGCTCGCATCTGCCCTACGGAGCGGACGCCGCAGCCGCCGCCGCCACTTTCACCTCCTACGTGGTGAGTAAGGGTTTCTTTTCTTTTATTATTATTATTATTATTATATTTTATTATTTTATTTTATTATTTTTTCCCTCAAACCTAGTGTTACAGCTGTAGCTTGGGCAAAGTTGCAGGGCCGATTGCTTGTGTCCTTAATTTGTTTGTCTGCTTGTAATTGCTCTTGTTGTCTGTGACACTTTTTTTTTAAGCTATGCACGTTCAGCAAATACAGATTCAGCTCCTTCAAATTGGATTTATTTTCTGACCTGACATTCTTAGATGATATCTATATCTACTGGGATACGGATAAACAATTATTAGTCAAAAGAATGGTATGCTTTTTGCGATGAAAAAAAAAAAGAAGCTTGAGAAACAAGTCGAGCAAAAGACTTTCAGCAGAAAACATTTGCATCGCATTTGCATGAGTTACACATGACCCTATGACAAAAAGCTCTTAAAAGGAAACATTTTAAAAGGTTTGTTTAATTCAGGATTTTTTACATGATTTTTCTTTTTCTCTCTATGTGTGTGTGTGTGTGTGTGTGTGTGTGTGTGTGTGTGTGTGAAGAACGAGGTTTTTTTTTTAACTTAACGGAGCATTTTTTTTTTTTTGCTACTTCTATTTATAAATTACAAAATAATATCTGACAGACAGCATGGCCTAACATACTGACTGCATGCATGCAATAAATAAATTAATTAATTAATCAATGATCATCATAATGAGACTGAGAAATTTTAAGCAAAGAAAACACGAAATATATATATATATATATATATATATATATATATATATATATATATATATATATATATATATATATATATATATATATTACATTTGTAGACATTTCTGAATAAGAAAAAAAAAACACTTTGCAGAATAGAGTACAAGTTGTAAAGTCTATCTTGGGCGCCGTTTTTTTTTATTTTTTAAATTATTATTATTATTTCACAAAAGGCAAAATGTCTTGAACTCGTCGTGCCAGTAATTTGATTAGTCAGATTGTGTGTGTATGTGTGTGTGTGTGTTGTTCAGTAAGTTTTGAAGACATGTTAAACTTATATCACGTTAGTCTGAGTGTTTGTATCTATCACAGTGGGATTAATTTGTATTTTATAATTTTGGTGTTTTTTGTTTTTTTTTTTTGTTTTTTTTTGCAGAGTTCCCCGTATGATCACACGTCAGGCATGGCTGGCTCTATCGGCTATCACCCGTACGCAGCTCCACTGGGTTCATACCCCTACGGTGACCCTGCATACCGTAAGAACGCGACCCGGGACGCCACCGCGACACTGAAGGCCTGGCTCAACGAGCACCGCAAGAACCCGTATCCCACCAAGGGCGAGAAGATCATGCTGGCCATCATCACCAAGATGACCCTCACCCAGGTGTCCACCTGGTTCGCCAACGCCCGGAGGAGACTGAAGAAGGAGAACAAGATGACCTGGACGCCGCGCAACAGGAGTGAGGACGAGGAGGAGGACGAGAACATCGACCTGGAGAAAAACGACGACGACGAGCCGAACAAGCCTATTGACAAGGGAGACTCGACAGATACAGAGACAGGTTTGTGGAAAAATCATCAATTTTTAATTCGCCATCGTTTTTTTTTTTCCACTCCGGGCGCAAAATTGATTGCTGGTTAATGGCGGTGTATTATTTATAATAGGACAATTGCTTTAAATAATAATCACCTTGAGCTCTAATTTGACTCCTTATGGAGTGAGAATTGCTGGTGACGCGGGGTGTTTTGCAGTCCATTTATCTTGAGCTGCATAATAGGGGCACAGCTGGGGTACTGAATCTCATTTATTACAATCCGATTATTATTATTATTATTATTATTATTATTATTATTATTATTATTATGCTAATAATAATAAAAAAATCACCACAGGCTAGTAATATTTGTTTGTTTGTCTCCACTCCTCCCCTCCCCTCCCCTCCCCTCATATTACCCTCTTCTTTTTTCAATTGGAATTATATCACACATTTGTACACATTATTATTATATCTATTAGTATATCTTGCACCTATATATTCTGCATCATCAACTCATTATTATTATTATTATTATTATTATTATTATTATTATTACAATTTAATATCCATTCTTTATATAATATGTTTAAAACAGCAGGCCTGTATATATGTAGCCTTATATAATTATATTTCCATTTTGCCATTTTTTCAGATCCCAAAATCCTGCACGTGGGCGAGGCGCCTTGCGACAGATTTCACGACGACCACCACCACGGCAAAGACTCGGACCCTTTGCTCAGCGACTCGGACTTGAAGGAGGTGGACGAGCGCGTGGACGCACTCGTGGACCCGTCCAAAGCCACCACGTCGTCGCCGTCACTCGTGCAGCGGGCTCACGAACTCGGCGTGCACGACAGGCCGCCGGAAGTGGCGCACGGCGCCTCCGCGGTCAATCACAGCAACGCCACGTCCGTTATCCACTCTCCTCCATCCGCGCCCAAGCCTAAACTGTGGTCTCTGGCGGAAATAGCGACGTCCTCGGACAGGTGCAGAGGAGGTGGAGGAGGAGGAGGCGGTGGAGGAGACTCAGGGGGCACAGCTCAGAGCGCTCTACCGGCGGCCAGCGCCGTGTCTCCGAGCCGGACCTCGACGCAGTGCGCGCTCCCGGGCGGCGCCGTGCTCTCCCGGCCTCTCTACTACACGTCGCCGTTTTACGCGGGCTACACGAACTACGGCTCTTTCGGCCACCTGCACGGCAGCCACGGCTCCGTCACGAGCTCGGCAGCGACGCACTTCAACGGAATAAGCCCGAGCGTTTTAAACCGAGCCGAGGCTCTTGCCCGAGAAAGCAAAGCAAGGAGCCAAGCGCAGGTAGATCTGTGCAAAGACTCTCCTTATGAACTCAAGAAAGGTATGTCCAACATTTAATACCGGAATTCGTCTCCGCACTCATGGACTATTATTTATTATTTGTGGTTGCATATAAAAGAAGACGGCGAAGAAGAGAGAGAGAGAGAGAGAGAATATTAATAATGATAAAGGGATTTCGGACAGTTATTTTCTGAGTAAATGCTTATCTTCAAATCTTAGTTTCTGAATGGTTAATCAAGATGTAACATCTAAGAATTGTCTTAAAACGCTGCAGCCGCCTAAGTCTATTTGTATTAAAGACTAATATGTATATTTAATGTAGCATTTTTGTATTTAAAATGGACAATACATTATCTTTGAAGTAAATTATGACAAAAAAAATCAAAATCGCGTGTACAGCAGTTGTTGTTTTGGGGCACTTGCATGCTTTTGGATGACAAATGTGACAGCTGCAAGGAAAAAAAAAAAGCAAACAATGTTTTTAAAAATGTTGAGGCTTTTTCTGCGGCGTAAAATCACTCTGAGAGTCATCCAGGTTATTGGGGCTTGTTTTTTTTGTTTTTTTTTTTTGCTTGCTTGCCCGGGGTTAAAAAGGAAAAAAAAAGAGGAAGAAGGAGGAGGAGGAGGAGGAGGAGAAGAAAAAGAAGTGGGGGGGGGGGGAAGAAACCACCCAGTCACAGGTGAAATTCACATTTAGAAATCCAATGAGGTTAAAATGGCTTTTTAAATTATTATTATTATTATTATTATTATTATTATTATTATTATTATTATTCCAAAACGCACATGGTTATAAATACCTCGTATTTGTATAACCTATGTATTATCACCTGTATGAGAGATATTATAGTGATCACTGACTCACAGGCGTGAAAGTACTTCAGGAGGTGAATATTGATATGACAACGCTGGCCGAAGTGTCGAGCAGTCATTTAACCCAATTACACTCCATGCACGTCGTGTTACGTGCCGAGCGATCGGGTGTTGAACTCCAGTAATGAGTTCGATTTTATGCCAAATTTAGACCCTCTTCACTGTTTCCGAGGCGTAACGACTCGACTGAGAGGCACCGCGCCCACCAGTGCAATGCTATGAGGTGTTTGGGGAATATGCGCCAAGGTTCTACCCTTAATGGTGTGAAAGGTTGAATAAATACCACTGCGGATTACGAACGCGGGTGCAATCGCCATGAGCACCGCGTCCCTGCGCCTCTCGGGGTCGAAAACTCCATAGCTCTACCCTCCTCCGCAGGTAGGTGTCACACTTGCTCCTAATACGGGCCTTGCACTCTCTCTTTCACACACACACACACACACACACACGGAGCATCTTACCTCAGGTGGCGCGCCAGGAGGAGGAAATGGACCTCTGTCAAACCCAGCTAAACTAACAGTGGATCAGGACTGTAGGCACGTGCTTGCACTTTTTTTTTTTGTTTTGTTTTTGGTGAAGAAATAATTGGAATTTTCATATTTTTTAAATTAATTTATTTATTTGTCCTTATTTCCCCACGCATTATCATTAGCCTATAGATCCCTTTACATAAACTATTATTATTATTATTATTATTATTATTATTGAGATCAGTTGGGTCAAGTAGGCTACGAATCCATCATCTCATCTATATGAAATGTAAACAAGCCCTCCGAGCTGTGCACTGTGTTACTGGCAACGATTTAAGTATCCAAAACGAAATTATTAGAAATCAGAAATATTATTAGAAATCATGCTCGAGGCATGTCACAACATTTATAACTATCCAAATGAAAATTTAAATAATAATAATAATACAGTTTAAAAAAAGGATGGATTTGAGTACACTCAGTGTTTGATTGGAAGATGTAACCCCTTTGGGGGAAAAAAGAAAGAAAAAAAATCACTTTAAACAGATATTTTTGTCTGGCTCTTGTGACAAGGTTTGGATATTATTGATATTATTGATTGGCACGTGGTCAGAATCAAGATTTTTGGAAAAGGCTCAGATAATTAGCTGAGAGTATTTAATTCCGTGGAGTATTTATAGTGTTTTATATTGTTTAGATTAAACGCAAATGAACAGAACTAATTTAGAGACCATGTTCAGTTTATTTACGCACATCCCACTACAACCACCACCACCACCATCACACTACTACTACTACTACTACTACTAATAATAATAATAATAGGTATAAAAGAAGAACAGATTGCCTATAGGTCTAAGGTCGGGTCATTAATCTCTATAGTTTACTTTGCGCCCTCCACTTGAAAAGTCCCCTGGGTTACATTGAATTCCCGCAGCTCTAATGTCTCCCCCCGCCGCCCAGAGACCCGCCATATTTCATCTCTCACTACACCCCAGCATCCTAAATAGCATAATCACCTATCCCCCCTTCTCCTTCTTCTTCTTTTATTTATTTATTTATTTTCATTCCCCAGCTCCTTTCCAGGAACTGATGCTCCTTCTGCGCATTAAAAAGCTTTTTTTTTTTTTTTTTTTTTTAGCAGGTTTAAGTGAAACTGAAATGACAGTCCGGAGTGCCACAGGATATTCTCCTAGCCAAGGAAACATTTACTGGGTTTGAGTTCTCACATTTTACGGCGATATTTTCCCCATCGGTTTTTGTCAAGTGCATGTATTTCAAGCCAGACTTTCGCAGGACGAAAAATATCGAGCTATCGATAATAATTTACGATCTCATTTTCCGCCTGATGGAAATCAACTGAACGTTTAAAAGGATAAACAAGAAGAAGAACGGAAAGCCTGGTTCAAAGGATTTGGGGTTTGGGGTACAATAAGAGAGAGAGAGAGAGAGAGAGAGAGAGAGAGAGAGAGGCGGTTAATAGGTTCAGTAACAGTCGTGTGAAATCTAATTTCTGCACTCTAACCCAGGATTGTTTTTTTTTTTTTCTTGCCATATTTAGTCGTTATCACCTCTAGGGGATATTTGCAAAAGCCCAGATCACGTGACTGATCCGCCACTGTCGCTTCATTTGATGTGTAAATTTTATGGTATGAATAAAACGGCTATATATATTATTGATATTATAATGGATATCTGTAGATATGTGTGAGCACAGGCCTATAATTTAACCATCTATCTGCTTCATGAACATTTCTACTGACTTATTAATACAGTACAATTCCGTGTCTCTGTAGCTGCACACAGTTATTTCTCTCTCATTATTGTGAATACAAACGTTGATGTTTTTCCACCGACAAGCTTGTTTCCAGTCGACCGAGTTCACCCCAGATTTTCTACATTTTAAATGTCATGATCTCTGAATTGATCGCGCAACCTTTTGCACATTAATGCGAGACTCAGACAAGTAAAAAAGAAAAAAGGAAACAAAAAAAAACCCTCAGCCTATTTATTCTCAGAAAGGTAGAGAGGGGAAAAAAGTGAAAATAATTAAACGCCAAACTCAGTTGTGCCGAAAAGCAACAACTGAAAATCTGAAGCTAATAACATTCAGTCATTCATGTTCACGTCTGTATTTTATTTATATATTTATTTATTGAAACTGAAATCAGTATGTTGTGCAAAAACATGAAATACACATTTTTTTCCCGTGTCTGCTTTATTTAATCATCATAACAGAGTTCACTGGGCCATGAAAGTTTGACAGGCTGGAGTGGAATGATTAGAGAAAGCAAAACTGCAAAAAAAAGAAGAAAAAAAAGAAAGAAACAAAGAATACAAGTGAAGTCCGAAATTATTAATAACACAAAGCAGGAAGGCGCATGGATATTATTTTCACCTGTTTTTTTAAAGGTATATATATATATATATATATATATATATATATATATATATATATATATATGTATATGTGTGTGTGTGTGTGTGTGTGTAATTTTATTATTATTATTATTATTATTATTATTCAAATACTTAATTAAACTCACTGGCATTTCGTTGTGATGTTCATTAAACAGTGTGTTTATCAAAGTTATACAACTGAGAGGAAAATCTTGGCGATTTGTAAGTGGGTTTTTATCTATCTATCTATCTATCTATCTATCTATCTATCTATCTATCTATCTATCTATCTATCTATCTATCTGTTAGTTTGCTTGTTTGTTTGTTATAGGACTATTCATGACCAGACATGAAATCCCACACTTAGAATTGTGGGTAATTTTGTCCGATTTAAAAAAAAAAATTGTGTTATAAATTTATAACACAATTCGATTTCAAGAAAGAATTGTAAACATGGAAGAAAAAAAGACTTGAGAACGAGGCAGACAAATAACTCATGAAGCACGAAGAGAGAGAGAGAGTAATAAAAAAACGTCTTAGTCACGTGACATGTTCGCTTCCGCGTTTCTGAAAACAAGTCTGCTATGTAGCTGTAGAACTTTAATAATAATAATAATAATAATAATAATAATAATAATAAATGTTGAAAAACTGTTTAGATGAACAGGAAGTATGCAAATAAGGGAGTTTATTGTGATAGAAATGTGATAGATAGAATGTGATAGATAGATAGATAGATAGATAGATAGATAGATAGATAGATAGATAGATAGATAGATAGATAGATCATTTAACTCGTTGCTGGTGTTACACCTGCTGCCTCTCTCTCTCTCTCTCTCTTTCTGTGTGTGTGTGTCTCAACCTGTTGATGATCGTATTGCAGAGATGTGCTGTACTGAATGTTCCCGAAAAGAACATGGGCTTTCCTCTGAGCAGCGCCTGATAACAGCCGATGTCTCCATGATCTCTCATCAGTGACAAGACTCCAGCTGAGCCGAATCAAATTCAGCCCCATCGTGTAAAAGGACACCATTTTTATTTGGCGCGCTGTACATCCGGGACAAGCAACAGGGCAACACGACGAGTTTGTCCAAATAGTGACAGAATCCTTTTCTTTCCTTTTTTTTCTTTTTTATCTTCGTCGCAATCCACTCCACTTACATGGAGTTATCAAACTTTCTGATTCTTTTGCTGAAATGTTTATCTCAAAGCAACGAAGAAGATATGATAAATTAAAATGGAGAGAGAGAGAGAGAGAGAGAGAGAGAATGGTGTCATTTGACTTGTTCTCTAGCACAGCTGGAGCGGAGTGTCTCAGTCTCTGTCTCTGTCTTCACTGGAACTCACATTTTAAGAAGGGAAGGAAAAAAGATAAACAAAACAGAGAAAAAGAGATAGAGCCCAGGCCTGGGTGCAGAATTTCTTTCGCATTTTGTAAGAGAGGGAGAGAGAGACCAGGTGTAGCACAGATTTTTTTTTTCTCCCAAACTGATTTTTTTTATTGCTTAAAGAGTACAGTGTAATAGTTTTTGAATATTTAAGGTTTTTTTATTATTACAAAAAAAAATCCCATCAACAAATGAATATAACGGAAGATAGATAGATAGATAGATAGATAGATAGATAGATAGATAGATAGATAGATAGATGAGACCAGGTGTAGCAAATATTTTTCCCCACAAAACTGATTGTTTTATTGTTTAAAGAGTACAGTGTAATATTTTTTGACTAAGTTTTTTTATTACACAAAACCCAATGAAACAAAAAAACAAATGAGTATAACAGGAGAGAGCGAGAGAGAGAAAGAGAGATCAAGCCTATCTCAGGTTTTTTTTTTAATTATTTTTATTTATTTTAAGAAAATAATGATGATTGTAGCACAAGCTTATTTCCTAAGAAAGGAAGGACAAAAGTATTAATAAATGAAAGACAGAGAGACTGCCATAAGCAGGGTGCAGTTTCTGTAGGTTTTTTTTTTTAAGTAAAAAAAAGAGTAAGAATGGTGTCATTTGCCTAATTTTTGTCTCAACCTCTTGAAGCTGGAATGGCATGACTCTCTCTCTCTCTCTCTTCACTAGAGCACGCTGTGAAAACCGCCTCCCCTTTTTTATTTAATCATCCCATCCCAGTGAGGAAGCGCTTAATTAATTATGGGGGCTAAAAATGCAGGCCAGCTGTTCCTCTCCTCTCCGCACTGCTTCCGCAAGGTGTGTGTGTGTGTGAGAGAGAGAGAGAGAGAGAGAGAGGCGGCCACGGGGCCTCATTTTCACAAATTAGCTCAATTTTCTCCTTCAGAAAAAAAAATAGCTGTCAGGGCTGGCCTGACGTGGGGCGTTTCGTTGGCTATTAAAGACCTCGCAGTTTGTGTGTGTGTGTGTGTGTGTGTGTGTGTTTATACGGTATCTTGATGAAGACCAAAAATCCCTGAAAATGCAAGAGTGTGTGACAGGTTTGAAGTTGTGGGCACATTTAGCTGGTCCCCACTAAGATAACATTATTATTATTATTATTATTATTATAAATTAATTTGTACATCACTTTAAAAAAAGACATTGTTGCAAAGCAGCTTAAGAGAAAAATAGACTTTAAACATATGAGCTAACAATCCTAATATATAATTATTTATCCCTAATAAATTTATTTATCACCAGAGGAGATATTGGCAGCAAGGACAAACTTATTTTTATTATTATTACCAAAAACTGAAGATTTAAAAAAATGTAATTAAATGAAAACAAATAAGAAGCTCAATGTTTCCTTCTGTCTGTTGAGGTTAGTATCAGTTAAGAGCATTCATAATATAGATGGAAGGTACTCATATAGATAGTAAGAGAGTGTGTGTGTGTGTGTGTGTGTGTGTGTGTGTGTAGCATATAAATCCTCCAGGTTTGAAGCACATCCGAAATAGGCAGGGACACAATGTAAACGTGCTCAGATTTAACCGACAGCTCGTGATTTACTGCTGTTTTTCTCCCTCTGCAGCTCATGACTTCAGCTGCTGTTTTTCTTTGCTTTTCTCCAGGGACAGATTACACTCACCTCATTCGGCCGTCTGACGGGCTGAAAGAAACCTACCCTCTCAGAAAAAAATAGTACTAAACTGTACCTTACCTTGTCACTGGGGTGGTGGCCTTCTCTCAACTGACAGGACGTGTTTTATTCCTCTTGCACATGCAGACATGGATATAGTGGACCATTACATATCATTACATTTGATTTAAGGCCTTTAAATGAACCATGATTTGAGCTTTTCTCGAAAAGGTACATTATAAGCACCATTACAAAAGGTGTACACTTGATTATTGGTGTCAGGTCAGGGATATGTAAAGGTACAGTTTATGAATGACTCTGAATTGGGACAGGATATATTCACAAATAATAATTATTAAAAAATAGATTAAGAAAATGCATCAGTGGTCTGGTTTTAATAAACATAATGGCATTTTAAAAATATTAGCTTATTTGTACAAAGTTGAACTCAGATAAACCAATAATGATGAAATAAATGTTACAGATTGGTTTATTTTTCTGAAAGACGAGAATATTTTTGCTGTTTTTACTTCTTTTACATCGAGGCGTGAACTCCAGGAAATGTTCCTCCAGATTCATTGCGGATCATAAAACCTAAAACGACACACAAATAAATCTGTAAATGTATTACTGTAAGACACGTGCTTCTTTTTTTTTCCTTCTCACACAGATATAATTACACTTGCCTCAGTTATTCACTTGTGTTTTATCACACAGATATACTGTAGTTACACACATGCAATTATAAAAGCTGTTCAGAGTAAGAAAATACAAGGTGGCTTTAGTTCTATGTTTAAGAAAGAAAAAAAGAAGGATACAACAACAACAACAACAACACAAAGAGTTTTCAATATGTCGACACATTCACTGTCTGTCCTTGGAGCCCCAAGGCAGCACTTAGGCGAGATAAGCAGGCCCTATTATTCCTCTCTTTAATGGTTCTGATGAAGATTGATGAACTGTTTTCTTTACAGGGACTTCAGAGGGTCCATGCTATGGAGAGAGAGAGAGAGAGAGAGAGAGAGAGAGAGAGAGAAGGGGCACTGAAGGAATGGAAAGGAGGTCTACAAGTTTGCCTGAGTGTTTATTTACCTTTGCCCTTTTTTTAAATGATCCCTTTCAAGCAGACATCTGTTCCACATTAAGACACTGATATTTAACGTAATGATGCGCTCACTTGATGTGAGAGAGAGAGAGAGAGAGAGAGAGAGAGAGAGATATCCAGGAGCTATGATTGGCCTCCAACCTGGAGGTCACATCGAAGAGCGAGGTGCTCCTGTCTAATTTCTCGTGCGTTTTTTTTTCAATGTTTGACCAGATTATTATTTTTTTTTTAGTCAGAGTGTTTTCGCCTCACTCAGGCTGATGGATGCAAATGTGAGCACTGTAATTGGATCAGCTCCCTAGATACAGATAAACGGCTGCTGCTTTGCTGGGGTTATTTTAAGCTGCGCACAGTGTGTGTGTGTGTGTGTGTGTGTACAGAGAGCACTAATGAGAGGGTAGAAGAAACGTGCTATATACACTCACACTGGACCATGGCTAACACACACACCCATGCACACACACACCATGAGCATGAGCATGAAGGAGTTCCCAGTATCGCTGTATATCCACACCATGCTTATTAAACAATGTAATGTAACCATGTGCTGGCGTACAACTGGTCAACCAATCACAAGTCAAAAACCAAAGATCACAATCTAAAATTCTCATATCAGACGTTACCCTCAACAAAGAACAAGGTGTGAACAACAGACGTTGCTGTGATTGTCAAAAATAAATGAACAAAGAAATAGACAAACACTGGGAAAATATTATTATATAGGTTTTATGAAAAATCTAAGTAAATACACACTCTCGCCTGGTCTTTTTTTATGCCTTGTCTTTTCCAAGCTTCAACAGTCCACTTTTGGTGATCATGTGCCTACTGTAGCCTCAAATACCTGTTCCTGGCTGACAGGAGTGGACCCCAATCTAACGTGGTCTCCTGCAGTCCATCCATCTCAAGCTTTCAATTTGTAGTACATTCTGAACTGCTTTTCTGTTCAGCATGGTTGTAAAGAGTGGTTATTAGCTCATCTGGCCGACAGGTGATGAGCTCATACCATCATGTGTTGTCCGTCGTCTGTTCGTCGTCCGTCCGGCGTCGTCCACATTTCACAAAAATCACTTCTTCTCCCTCAATTCTTCACCGATTTTTATTCTTTTTGGCAGGAAGGTAGGTCTGCCTGGGGTGCATATTGTTTCTACCCACATTTGCATAATTGCAATTAATAATGAAGATATGGAGTAATTAATCCCTAACGAGCAGTTTCCACATAAATCACTTCTTCTCCCTCAATTCTTCACCAATTTTAATTCTTTCTGGCATGAAGGTAGGGGTACCTAGGGTGCATATAACTTCTACCCAGATTTGGACCGGAGTGAGCTATGCCATCATTGACGGTCTTGTTTGAGTTAGCCTTCCTGTCAACTCAAATCAGTGTAGTCATTCTCCTCTATCATCAAGGTGTTTTTACCCACAGGATTGCTGCTCAGTGGATGTTTTTTTTTGTTTTTCACACCATTCTGGGTAAATTCTTGGAGATCAGCCATTTTTTGAAATACAGAAACAACCAACCGTAACACAATTAGTCGCTTTTTGATGACATTTCTCCATTCTGATGTGAAAATGAGCTAAGTTCTTGACTTGTATCTGCATGATTTTATGCACTGCTCTGACATGATTGGCCGATAGCATGAATACTTATGTTATGTAGCGTTTTAGAAAAAAAAAAAGATTCTATGTGTATTCCAACCCGAGATAAAAAACAGCTCGCTCACTTCTTAGCAGCATGCTTCACAGCCGAGTGCAACAAGCCAATCTCATCAGTGAGGTGTTTTCTGACAGACCAAGCACCAACTGTGGCCTCCCCTCATGGAGGTACATAGGAGTCATGAACCCTCAGCCACGAGTCAAATGTGCTAATACCTGCTACACCATGTCTTGAGCTTACCCAGGCTTAAATAATCGATTGACCTCATTTTCAATAACTGGGGTATTTCCAGTCTGATGCTTAATTCCCTGGCTGTGGATGTGAGGCAGCCATCTGAGCTGGAAAGCTTCTAGCATGCTGTGCGCTCACCTGAGCAGCAAACACACAAGCAAGAAGAATGAGGCAACAGATTTCACACACATGCCCATGTGGTTAGCTAGCATCCATCGTGATTAGCATGTAAAAGCAAAACTACAAGGAGGAGTCTACATCGGGTAGTTAAAAAAAAAAATCTGTTCACATCCGGCATGATCGTGACTCTGTGATAAAGCCCTTTTGGCTTCTTGTGAAAGAATTTAAATAAAAAAAAAAAAAAGACCACCAGATGATGTTTGTAAGGGACGATTGTTTAAAGCAAAACTCACATCATCCCACTCACTCAGTGTTTCCTTTTTTTAATCCTTTTTATATTCTCAGACTCAAGTCAGACCTGTCTTCTTCTACAGATCTGATTTATTAGCTTGTCAAAGGAAGAATTGTTGGAGAAGGCAATCAAAAAGCAGTTACTGAGCCCCAGAAAAAAAAAAAAATTACAGCTTTTTCACTGGTTAATTTGTGCTACTCCCATGGAGGGGGTGGCAAAGTGTTTGATGAGGCATAAAATGATGATAAATGAATTTATTGCCCCGCTGCTCATCAAACAGTGGTAGTATATATTCCTCTTTTTCTGGCAACGAGCCACGCTGATCTCCTGTCAGTCTCCGGCTGAGATCGGGAAACGAGGTATTTCCAGTCTCGGCAAAACTTACTGAGGACCAGAATGAATACCAGTGGACCAGTGCCAGTGGATGAAGGAGAAGGAGGAGGAGGAGGAGGAGGGATATGGGGGCAGGGGATAGGGGACCGGGACAGGACAGGACGGGACAAAGGACAGTTTAATAGGTTAAACTGGAAACAGGAGTAAAGTCATTGCTGCAAGGGACACATGCTCTTGTCTTTCAGCTTCTGATCAACGTGTGGGAAAAGGCTGGAGTAACCAGATAACCCTCCCTCCCTTTCTCTTTCTCTCTTTTACTCTTTTGACTCTCTCAGGCAAGCGGAGTCAAAAAAAAGCTTCAAGCGAACAATATATCTGCCAATGAATTAATTAGAAAACAACACGAACAGACACCAGTGAAGAAACAAGTGCCATGTTGTCAGATGAGTGGGGAGAGAAGAAATATTCCATTATGGCACTTACACAAGTGCCCGCTCTCATTCCCAACCATGATTAACGACCGGAGAAGGGGAGGGTGAGGGTATCGAAGCGGCCGCCATGGGGTCAAAAGCAGTTCTGCATATTTGCTAAATAAGCTCTCGGCTCTGACTGCTTCTCCCACAAATCAGAGCTGCTGCAATTCTGTTCCACATTGTTTAGACGTTTACACTTGATTGCTCCATCTCTCTCTCTCTCTCTCTCTCTCTCTCTCGGTCTGTCTTTGTAATTGTGGATGATTAAATCCTTACATATTTGCCTGTGTTGGCAGGAGAAAAATACACTGTTATACATTTTTTGCTGCTGGACTGCCACCTACTTTCTCTCTCTCTCTCTTGTTTTCTGTTCCCTTCATCATTAGGTTATTCCTTTAAATACTTCAAAGCCCTATTTATTTTTGCACAATAAATCCATGAAAGCAATTACATCTCAACTCGGTATGGGGTGTCGAATCGTAAGGGCTGCACGCAGCATTAGATAATGAGCCGTCTCTGTGGCATAAGACTGCTACAACACGGAGTTGGTGCTCCAAAGTTTTTCTCAAACTGGCACAGCCGATACAACGACGCTGGGACAGGGAAGCAATCAGGGACTGATTTTTCCGAAAACAAGGCAAGGTTTTGTTTTTTTTTTTCATCCTAGCTGCTATGTAGTTAAGCATTAGTATGTTAAATGTTTCAAACTGGTGGCACGGGGGTGTAGTGGCTGTGAGGGGGTGTGTCACCTCACAGCAAGATGGTCCTGGGTTCGAGCCCAATGGCCAATGAGGGCCTTTCTGTGTGGAAACCATTGTGTCTATGTGGGTTTCCTCCAAGTGCTCAGTTTTCCCCTACAGTCCAAAGACATGCATGTTAGGCTAATTGGTGGCTCTAAATTGACCGTAGGTGTGAATGTGAGTGTGAATGGTTGTCTGTGTCTATGTGTCGGCCCTGTGATGACCTGGCGACTTGTCCAGGGTGTACCCCACCTTTCGCCCATAGTCAGCTGGGATAGGCTCCAGCTTGCCTGCGACCCTGTAGAACAGGATAAAGCGGCTACAGATAATGAGATGAGATGAGAAATCCATGAAAGCAATTACATCTCAACTCGGTATGGGGTGTCGAATCGTAAGGGCTGCACGCAGCATTAGATAATGAGCCGTCTCTGTGGCATAAGACTGCTACAACACGGAGTTGGTGCTCCAAAGTTTTTCTCAAACTGGCACAGCCGATACAACGACGCTGGGACAGGGAAGCAATCAGGGACTGATTTTTCAGAAAACAAGGCAAGTTGTTTTTTTTTTTTTCATCCTAGCTGCTATGTAGTTAAGCATTAGTATGTTAAATGTTTCAAACTGGTGGCACGGGGGTGTAGTGGCTGTGAGGGGGTGTGTCACCTCACAGCAAGATGGTCCTGGGTTCAAGCCCAATGGCCAATGAGGGCCTTTCTGTGTGGAAACCTTGTGTCTATGTGGGTTTCCTCCAAGTGCTCAGTTTTCCCCTACAGTCCAAAGACATGCAGGTTAGGCTAATTGGTGGCTCTAAATTGACCGTAGGTGTGAATGTGAGTGTGAATGGTTGTCTATGTGTCAGCCCTGCGATGACCTGGTGACTTGTCCAGGGTGGACCCTGCCTTTCGCGCATAGTCAGCTGGGATACGCTCCAGCTTGCCCACGACCCTGCACAGGATAAGCAGTTACAGATAATGCATAGATGGATCATGTTTCAAACTTAAAGGAGGCCATATGAGTGGATCATGGAACTGACACAAGCACATCCCTCATGACAGAAAGAATGAAATTTTGTCAAACAAAAAAGAAAAACATTAGCATTCAACAGAGAGCGGCGTTGCCGTCATGCTCCCAGCCCTTCCATTGGCAGGAAGCTAATCAAGGGAATCAGAATATGCAGATAATCTCCAATAAATTTTTCATGAACAAATTTCAGCATCATCTCAGCGAAGAGGCATCAGCGGGAGAGATGAAAGTGGTTATTAAACAAAAGATTGAATCATCAGACTCAGAAACAGCGCTCAAAATGATCTTTTCAAACCAGCGTTTTGCTTGACAATGCATTTCAATTTTACAAACAGCATAAATGTGGAGGATATTCAAATGCCGTGTGGATCTTTACTCATGTCTGTCAAAACCAATCGCAAAACAGCTCACTTCCCACAATCCCGTGCAGATCATGAACATGGCACCATGTTGTGAAGGTAAAAATAAATAAATAAATAAATAAATAAATAAATAGACAGACAAGGAAATGACAAGTTTGTCACTACAAGTAAGGGAACTGTCAAGTCGTGTCATAATGACTTTGCAACTATTTCACACTTACAGGAATTTGGAGTATGTGCATATCTTTACTTAAACAATGTGTTTGGTAATATTTAACAATATTATCACCTGAAGCATTATCCAACACATGCCCTGCCCCCTCTCACACACACAAATGTGCAAAAAAAAAAAAGATTTAGGATATCAATTCAGCATTCCATTGGTGAAAAGAAGCAAAGGTGAAAATGATTCAGATTCAAACCGATTCACTGTTTAAACAAACCAATATGTTATCACACCTGCAAATTCCCAACAATTCCAAAAAGTACAGTCTTATGAACAGTTACAAAGGTTAAAGTTACGGTTAGGGGTGGGGTCAGAGTTTGGACCCTTTCTTTTAACTTTACATTGCTATCATGATGATATTGCACACTTTTCTGGCCATAAGCTTCAGAATCCTAAAGGCTGCAGATTCTCATTTTACCTCTCTCTCTTCACATATATGTATGTTTATGTGCATTGGTTTGGTGAAGGGTACAAAAACTTTTAAACACCACAACTCAATAAGTTTTAGAGCAAAAGAAAAAAAAAATATATATATATATATGATATTACATGGTGGCATGAAGATATGAAGTTTATCCTCAAGTGATGGATGTACAGTATATTTCACGAGTGAGCGGCAGAGTGCACAAGTGAAATATTTTTCAACACAAGAAGATAAACTTCATATATTTGCGCCATCGTGTAATGTTCTTTATATTATAATACACATCCACAAAAAATACACAAGTTAATCAAAATAATTTTAAGTTTAAACTGGTTCGCCATTTACAACACACGTCTACAGCCCCGATTCCAAAAAAGTTGGGACAAAGAACAAATTGTAAATAAAAACAGAATGCAATAATTTACAAATCTCAAAAACTGATATTGTATTCACAATAGAACATAGACAACATATCAAATGTCGAAAGTGAGACATTTTGAAATTTCATGCCAAATATTGGCTCATTTGAAATTTCATGACAGCAACACATCTCAAAAAAGTTGGGACAGGGGCAATAAGAGGCTGGAAAAGTTAAAGGTGCAAAAAAGGAACAGCTGGAGGACCAAATTGCAACTCATTAGGTCAACTGGCAATAGGTCATTAACACGACTGGGTATAAAAAGAGCATCTTGGAGTGGCAGCGGCTCTCAGAAGTAAAGATGGGAAGAGGATCACCAATCCCCCTAATTCTGCGCCGACAAATAGTGGAGCAATATCAGAAAGGAGTTCGACAGTGTAAAATTGCAAAGAGTTTGAACATATCATCATCTACAGTGCATAATATCATCAAAAGATTCAGAGAATCTGGAAGAATCTCTGTGCGTAAGGGTCAAGGCTGGAAAACCATACTGGGTGCCCGTGATCTTCGGGCCCTTAGACGGCACTGCATCACATACAGGCATGCTTCTGTATTGGAAATCACAAAATGGGCTCAGGAATATTTCCAGAGAACATTATCTGTGAACACAATTCACCGTGCCATCCACCGTTGCCAGCTAAAACTATAGTTCAAAGAAGAAGCCGTATCTAAACATGATCCGGAAGCGCAGACGTCTTCTCTGGGCCAAGGCTCATTTAAAATGGACTGTGGCAAAGTGGAAAACTGTTCTCTGGTCAGACGAATCAAAATTTGAAGTTCTTTATGGAAATCAGGGACGCCGTGTCATTTGGACTAAAGAGGAGAAGGACAACCCAAGTTGTTATCAGCGCTCAGTTCAGAAGCCTGCATCTCTGATGGTATGGGGTTGCATTAGTGCGTGTGGCATGGGCAGCTTACACATCTGGAAAGACACCATCAATGCTGAAAGGTATATCCAGGTTCTAGAGCAACATATGCTCCCATCCAGACGACGTCTCTTTCAGGGAAGACCTTGCATTTTCCAACATGACAATGCCAAACCACATACTGCATCAATTACAGCATCATGGCTGCGTAGAAGAAGGGTCCGGGTACTGAACTGGCCAGCCTGCAGTCCAGATCTTTCACCCATAGAAAACATTTGGCGCATCATAAAACGGAAGACACGACAAAAAAGACCTAAGACAGTTGAGCAACTAGAATCCTACATTAGACAAGAATGGGTTAACATTCCTATCCCTAAACTTGAGTAACTTGTCTCCTCAGTCCCCAGACGTTTACAGACTGTTGTAAAGAGAAAAGGGGATGTCTCACAGTGGTAAACATGGCCTTGTCCCAACTTTTTTGAGATGTGTTGTTGTCATGAAATTTAAAATCACCTAATTTTTCTCTTTAAATGATACATTTCCTCAGTTTAAACATTTGATATATCATCTATGTTCTATTCTGAATAAAATATGGAATTTTGAAACTTCCACATCATTGCATTCCGTTTTTATTTACAATTTGTACTTTGTCCCAACTTTTTTGGAATCGGGGTTGTAGTCAGCAGGAAAACACCAGGAGTGATGTCAACGGAGTGAAATATCGGGAATTATTCTATCCGCATTCACTGGATATGAGCAATTGCATGCTCTGATTGGCTACTCCACTACTAGGATATCAGCTCATATACCATGAGTAGAGAAAAATAAAATGGCAGAGCATGTTGCTGAACCAACCGAGGATGAAATAAAAAATCGACTTGAAATCAAAACCACTAAAAAAATACAAAAAAAGGAAAAAAAAGTATTTGATAGTACAATAAGAACGTATCTTTTTAAAATGTTCTCAATAATTATTATTATCATCATCACATTTTCACAAATTGCTACAGTCATTTCACTGGTTTGTTTACAGTCTAAGCAGAAATTATTTTGTCAGATGTTTTTTATAAAGTTTTTATTTATCCAAATTGCAAAAAATAAAAATGTTCAGTTTCTCAAAATCCAGTGAATGTGGATAGAATAAAACAGTTTTTCCACTCCATCTCGTCGTACATGGCTTATAGCCAACTTGGTACTACACACCTCATCGAATATCAACTCATATATGACTCAATTCCATGGAATAACTGTTAATCTGAGCAAAAGTTTTGGAAAAATTGCCTCTTCCAAGGTGTACTGCTTTATTTTATTTAATTATTTTTAATACTTCTACATCTTCTATATACAGAGGGTTTTAGGAGTGCTTTGGATGTTTCCAAAGCTTTGAGTATTTCTGATGATGAAGAGGTTAGCTTCTAGCTTTTGCTAGAGATTCTGGTACTTTTCATCACTAAACGTTGGGTAAATACTTAAATACTGCCTACATTCACAGGAAGTGACCATTTGACAGACTTTACCTGTAGCCTGCTGCTATATAGTACATGCATGAGTATCATATTTACTCACCACTAACAAAAAGAAAATTGGACTTGACCAATATTACATAGTTACATAGACAAGAGAGTTTTAATGGGAAATTCGCTACTCGTACTTTTCATACGAGTTCCGTCCGGGACATGGAGAACCAAAACCGTGACATAAATCTCTATATGTCAATCATGAGGAAATCAATGAATTGTTTTGAGAAATTTGGGTACTTTGTCCTTGAATGTGTCAATTTAATAAAAATAAAATCACATGTTGGCTTGAATATATGAAGTTTATCTTCTCGTGTTGAAAAACTCACATTTTTCATATGAAATACATCATGGATCTGAGTGACATTTAAAGTTTGGCCCCTTTAGCTTTCTTTGAGTCACTTTCTGCAAAACTTGTTATGTCTCACGCTCAATTGTGGCCAGCAGATTCTGACTTCAGGAGGTTGCATCATGCATGGTGGTGTTTTCTGCAAGAGAAAGAGATGAGGTCTTAAACCAGGCTACAAATAGTCCGGGATTGGCATCAGCACATGTTCTGGATGTTTCTGGTTGGAACAAGTTGGATCAAGATCACGATCTGAGACATCACCATACACAAACAAACAGATATGATTACAAATACGGTTATACATTAATACACACTCAAACAGGATGGTGTGGGTTAATTTTCCAAAGCAGCAGCTCTGACAGTAGTTCTGACTTTAAAGGAGAACTGAAGGCAAATTTTTTTTATTATCAAAATTCTATTTATCTCATTTTATTAAATATAGGAATGCATTTCGGCGGCAGGGTGGTGTAGTGGTTAGCGCTGTTGCTTCACAGCAAGAAGGTCCGGGTTCGAGCCCCGTGGCCGGCGAGGGCCTTTCTGTGCGGAGTTTGCATGTTCTCCCCGTGTCCACGTGGGTTTCCTCCGGGTGCTCCGGTTTCCCCCACAGTCCAAAGACATGCAGGTTAGGTTAACTGGTGACTCTAAATTGAGCGTAGGTGTGAATGTGAGTGTGAATGGTTGTCTGTGTCTATGTGTCAGCCCTGTGATGACCTGGCGACTTGTCCAGGGTGTACCCCGCCTTTCGCCCGTAGTCAGCTGGGATAGGCTCCAGCTTGCCTGCGACCCTGTAGAAGGATAAAGCGGCTAGAGATAATGAGATAAGATGAAGAATGCATTTTTGATAGCTATTTTGTCGCTGCTATAGCAAGTTATGAGTGTTTGAAATATGCTCTGTAATATATCGGTCTGTATGTCAAAGCAATGGCCGTAAACGAGATTCGTTGAGACCTGTGCGAGACATTGTAGGACGGAAGTAAAACGTACAGCATAAATCAAAGTGACCGACATCTGCCAACGTTGTCAAAAGACATGCGTGCCCTCTTTCAAATGCTGATGTAATCAAGCCGGAAGTTTTGTTTGTTCTGATAGCAATCAGGAAAGTTTGAAAAAAGTAGGCAGTAATCGTCATTTAAACTCGTTTTTGTGCAATATTTCATTTGGAAAACAGTTTTCAAAATGGCGGCACTGACACCTGGCTGACACTTCACGTTTCGAAGTCTCGCACAAGTGTCGTGAAGATCGCGTGGATAAGCGACGCCTGCCGTGGACCAAACGAACTAAATTCAACACGGCTAAAAACCGAATAGGCCGATAAGTATAATATTTATTTGCAATTAGTTGCCAATACGAGTCACGATATAAGGTTACTAAAACCGAAAACGTAATTGAATAACACATTAATTAAGAAATAAAGCAAGTTTAAAAATGACTTCAGTTCCCCTTTAACATCAGTGACAGGTTTATTATTATTTAATGCACTTGTTCTAATACACTATTGTTTCTATAGTAACAGCTCATGGGACAGCATAGGAACTTGTATGGTGACTGCATCAAATTATCTAATCTGTTTTTTTTTTTTAAATAAAACATTTATTGAAGGGGTCTACAGTGTCGGTGCTTTCTAACAGGATGTTTTCCACCACTTGACAGTCTTCAGGATGGATGAATTTGTACTTTCAGTTGCTCAGTAACAAGTTAAGCTGCATATTTGCAAGGATGGCTAATGAGGGAAGGACTGTTTACAGCTGCTATAATATAACTGATATGAAGAACTAACTTGTATTAAGGATGTTCTAAAAGTTTAAATTTAATAAGTATCACATGTTCTTCATTATTAGCTCATCTGGCCAACAGGTGATGAGTTTATGCCATCATGTGTTGTTCGTTGCCCATCATCCATTCAGCTTCAGCTACATTTCACGGAAATCACTTCTTCTCTCTCAGTTCTTCACCAATTTTTATTCTTTTTGGCAGGAAGGTAGGTCTGCCTGGGGTGTATATAGCGTCTAACTACATTTGCATAATTGCAATTAATAATGAAGACATGGAGTAATTAATCCGTAACGATCAGTTTCCACACAAATCGCTTCTTCTCCCTCAATTCTTCACCGATTTTGATTCTTTCTGGCATGAAGGTAGGGGACCCTAGGGTGCATATAACTTCTACCCAGATTTGCTTCATTACAATTATTAATGAAGTTATGGACTAATTAATCTTTAATGAGCAGTTTAACAAAAATTGATCTTCTCGGTCAATTCCTCATCGTTTTGGATTCTTTCGGGCAAATAGGTCAGTATTCCTAGGCTGGATATCGCTTCTATATATAGCTTATAACATTTATTGCACAAGGTGGCCTACTTTCGATCGTTCCTCCTGGACTAGACGGGGCCAGAGTGAGCTACACTGTCACTGATGGTCTCGTTTAACAAAAAAATCCTAATTGTTTGTAAATCGCTGTGTTTTTTATAAATGGCTGTTAATAATGGCTCCCAGTGGCCAGATTTGGTCTCCTAGTCAATGCCAAACCAGCTTCACTGGGAGACCAAATTTTAAACCAAGTTATGTCTTATAATTTGGTTCAATCAGTTGCAATTAATTAACCAAGTACCATGTAAGTATACATTTAACAAGGAAAACTTGGCACTGCATTAACTATGTTGATATTATGCTGGCTGAAACGAGGATTTGTAATGCGGCAACTTGCATCACAGAATATGCCGCAGCGGTGCAGCCGCATGGACTCTGGGGCCTGTGATTGTATTGCCCAGACCAGTTGGTCTCCTAGTGGAAAATCCTTAAAAAAATGCTCTGCTATTACACCACCTGGATTATTTTCCTAGAACCGCATGGTTTGCTGTGTGTTCTTCCTTACTTATAGAAGCACACAGCATTTAAACAAACAAAGTATGAGAGCTAGATCTTTGCAAGGCTTTATTTTTTTTTCGGTTCCATCATTAAAGAGAGATGAAGTCACTCCTCAAATGAGGTCGAGACACTTTTGATTCATGTATCAAAAAGACAGCCATGAAGAGAAAACACACAAACACAACACACACACACAAAACTGACACACTATCACAGTCTCCAGAGAGCTAACATAGTTTACCACAGTATGATGTAATCCCCATAGCATTAACACACACACACACACACACACACACACACACACACACACACACACACACAATTATATGCACTTTCAATAAAGAAAAGCATCATGTTGCATATCACTTGGTACCATTAAAAAAGAGGTCTTTGTGTGGTTTGTTAAGCTATGCTGCTTGAGGCATGATTAATAAGGCTGTCTGTCAGAATAATTAATATTCAATGAACTCAGAGTGGATGTCTGCGGGCCTCAGCGACTTCACGAGGGATAGGCCTGAACAAGGAAGCCCTCTGGAAAATTCCTGCACATCACGCACTATCTTGCTCTCGCTCTCTCTCACACACACACACACACACACACACACACACACACACACACACACACACCTTGCACATCTGCCGTGTGTTTTGGAGTGTTACACTGGATGACTTTGACAGACACAGAGGGATTGACACCTCCGTGTACCCAACCAATCTGACTGTGCTAAAAAATAAATACTTACACAGATGGACAGAGAGATAAAACGTAGAGGGGTCCGCGGAGGGAAAGGCGTGAGCTATTCTCTCTATTCTCTCTATTTTGGCAATATGACTCTGTGATATGTGAGCTGTGTTTTGCTGCATGAGAAATGGTGTTTAACAGCAGTCTTGTTTTCAAGACTATTGTGTTACATTTTAAACTGCTCAAAGCAAAAACATGTCACTGTAGCTACCGGGATCTATTATTTATTTACTCTTACTGTATAGTGTTACGGATATATTGTTATTAAGATATCATTATTCCGTCTTTCCTAGGCTTACCATACAGCTTAAAATACATATTTTATTTATTATTTATCTTTTTTTTAGCATTCAGGTGTGCTCTGTTTTATATTCTTCCTCTTCCTAGTTTACTATATACACCAATCCTGGACCATACGCTCCCTTCAAATGGAAATCGTAGGCTTGTGATTACGACATGGGAAATCGTGTAGACAAAATGCTTGGTGCTGAAGTGGTACGTCATCGTGAGAACAGCGCCGCTAGGCAACAGTGTCGAGAAGCCATTGAGGCTAATTTTAACAATTTAGCAAGCTAACGAGCGGGTCACGTAATGTTGGAAATCTAAAGGCATAATGAAAACATGAGGCTGTTGGGAATATCAACATTTTCCTCAAACATATAAAAATGATGAAGAAAACTCATCTCATCTCATCTCATTATCTCTAGCCGCTTTATCCTTCTACAGGGTCGCAGGCAAGCTGGAGCCTATCCCAGCTGACTACGGGCGAAAGGCGGGGTACACCCTGGACAAGTCGCCAGGTCATCACAGGGCTGACACATAGACACAGACAACCATTCACACTCACATTCACACCTACGGTCAATTTAGAGTCACCAGTTAACCTAACCTGCATGTCTTTGGACTGTGGGGGAAACCGGAGCACCCGGAGGAAACCCACGTGGACACGGGGAGAACATGCAAACTCTGCACAGAAAGGCCCTCGCCGGCCATGGGGCTGGAACCCGGACCTTCTTGCTGTGAGGCGACAGCGCTAACCACTACACCACCGTGCCGCCATGAAGAAAACTCTACACGATGAAATTTACAACATACTGTATTTACTTACGAAAAATGTACTTCCATAGTCACCCAGTGCTGTTTCTGAAAACATCAGCAAACACATCAGAACTCACAAACTCTGAGCTTTCATCACTGTGTAGTGTGCTGTTCATGTCAGCGTTCAGAAACTTATGGATGCAAGCGCAGGGGAGAGTGGGTGCATTGCAAACTGTCAACAAATCCAAATCAGTAAGCTGAAGATGGAGTCAGGGACAGGCATGAGTCGGTCGATCAGCAAACAGGATGTCAAAGGGCAGGCGAGGAAACGGAATCAGGAAATAAATGGAAAATGAGTCAAAACACGAGGAAGTCAGAAGGCTTGGTATGATCAGGTACGGAGACACAGAACGATAACTGGCAATGGGTGTTTGTGACTGCTGAGCTTATCTAGGGAAGTGATTACTGGCAAATAGGAGACAAGTGCACTTGTTAGTACTCCAGAGATGAGGGGTGCTGTGGTGCTTGGGAGATGTAATCTGGAGCGGCCATGTTTGGAGACTGCTCCGAACTCTGGGTTTCAGCGCTGTTACTGACAGTTAGAGGAAAATAATCAACGACTGGTGGTGTGATGTAGAACGGCATGAAGCCGAGGTTCTGCTACCAATGTGAAGCTGATCATTTTATAACAGCAGAATATTCCATAGCGTTTATTTCTCTTATACGACAGAGAGGATTACTTTTTTTTTCATTTATTAGCTCATCAGGCCGGCGGCATGGTGGTGTAGTGGTTAGCGCTGTCGCCTCACAGCAAGAAGGTCCGGGTTCGAGCCCTGTGGCTGGTGAGGGCCTTTCTGTGCGGAGTTTGCATGTTCTCCCCGTGTCCGCGTGGGTTTCCTCCGGGTGCTCCGGTTTCCCCCACAGTCCAAAGACATGCAGGTTAGGTTAACTGGTGACTCTAAATTGAGCGTAGGTGTGAATGTGAGTGTGAATGGTTGTCTGTGTCTATGTGTCAGCCCTGTGATGACCTGGCGACTTGTCCAGGGTGTACCCCGCCTTTCGCCCGTAGTCAGCTGGGATAGGCTCCAGCTTGCCTGCGACCCTGTAGAACAGGATAAAGCAGCTAGAGATAATGAGATGAGATGAGATGAGCTCATCAGGCCAACAGGCAATGAGCTTATGCCATCATGTGTTGTCCGTTGTCCATCATCTGGCGTCATCCACATTTTACGAAAATTGCTTCTTCTCTCTCAATTCGTCACCGATTTTTATTCTTTTTTGCAAGAAGGTAGGTCTGCCTGGGGTTCATATAGCTTCTACCCAAATTTGCATAATTGCAATAAAAAATGAAGATATTGAGTAATTAAGCCCTAACGATCAGTTTCCACACAAATTGCTTCTTCTCCCTCAATTCTTCACCGATTTTGATTCTTTCTAGCATGAAGGTAGGCGTACCTAGGGTGTGTACAACTTCTACCCAGATTTGCTTAATTAAAATTATTAATTAAGTTGTGGATTAATTAAGCCTTAATGAGCAGTTCAAATAAAAAAAATAGCTTCTTCTCGGTCAATTTTGGATTCTTTTTTGGCAAATATTTGAGTTAGACTAGTTGAGAGTAGAACTGCACAAGGTGGCCCACTTTAGATCGGGCGGCACGGTGGTGTAGTGGTTAGCACTGTCGCCTCACAGCAAGAAGGTTCTGGGTTCAAGCCCAGCGGCAGATGGGGGGGCCTTTCTGTGTGGAGTTTGCACATTCTCCCCATGTGTGCGTGAGTTTCCTCTGGGTGCTCCGGTTTCCCCCACAGTTCAAAGACATGCAGTTAGGTTAACATGGAGCAGCCTGGCCTTGGGCTGAAGTGCCCTTGAGTAAGGTACCTAACCCCTAACTGCTCCCCGGGTGCTGTAGTATGGCTGCCCACTGCTCTGGGTATGCGTGTGTTCACTGCTTTAGATGGGTTAAATGCAGAGGAAGAATTTCACTGTGTATGTGATAAATAAAAAAAGCTTCTTCTTCAATCATTCCTTCTGGACTAGATGGGGCCGGAGTGAGCTATGCCATCATTGATGGTCTCATTATTAAAGAACCTCATACTCTAACCAATTACAGTTACGTTGTGGATTATCCATAGTGCTGGTGTGACATGTTTCTGTCATGAACATAATGGTTGTGTGAACATCTAACCATAGCCAGCTCACTAGTTTGAGGCTCGTTATTAGCTTGTGAGTGATAATATTGGCTAAGAAACAGAAACCTTCTTACGGTACATAATAACAACTTTCTCCATGTTGAATCTTCCTGAAAGATGTGACCCTGAGAGATAAGCCCTGTTGTCCATAGTGGTTAGGCTTATCTAGAGGAAACTCTATGCAACATCAAGAGCTGGATGTGAAATTCCCAGTCTTCTGCTTCTGAAAATCTCATTTCTTAGTACTGTGCCCTCTTCTATGCTCCAGAAAAATGCATTGCAGATCTGCTATGGCGTTACGCAGAATGGTTCAAATACCTGGCACGGTCTCGGAGAGGGAGCTGACTTCATCGAGATTTACAACTTACCCCAGCAAAAATGCTCAGCGTGCTTAATCTGAGTATACACTGAACCCATAACCTGAGACAAGATCATATTTTCACTTTTCTACTGATCTCTGAATCTGTTCTAACATGTGGTATAAGTGTCAGGATACTGATTCGTAATGCAGTCCTCATCACTGTTTTAACGTGTTGTAATAAATTCCCGACTCACAACTCACTTCTCACTTCTCACTATCATCTACAATATGTTTCAACTTGTCAACAGGCTCAAGTTTCATCCCAGTCCAATGTTAACCTGACTGATTTCGGTCTGTAGGGCAGGTCAAAGTTGGAGCGAATTCCTGTCTGACCATGTTTATGCATAAACGTGTGCAAAAGTTCATAAACAAGGTAAAAAGACACCTTACACCTTAGCAGAACAGAGCAGGCAATTATAGCAAACCGAGACGCTCTGAGCGGCGATGTGATGAGAAGAACCATGGTGAGTCGGGAAGGTGAGGACAGCCGAAGTGGAGGTGCTTGAGTTTTGGGGAATGATATGACAAAACACTACACTCATCCTTCACCTACTGTTTATTCCTCCTCCTCTTCAACATTCCAGGTCTATGTGCACTGCTAATCATTCATGTCAATGCAGATAGACCTTCCATCTCTCTCTCTCTCTGTCTCTCTGTGTATGTATTTATCTTTTTTCCCCACTCTTACAGTCGCTTTCTCCTTCTCCTCATTGCAACCCTGTTATTACATAAAATGCTGTCTCTCTGGTTTGTTTGTATGTTTGATTGCAGCTGAATGTTGTGTCTCTCACATGAGTACATGTATATTAAAACAGTCGCAATGCGGTATAATCAGACACTTAACCGCTGTCAGGGCAGACAGGCCTAGCAGCACCGAACAGGAAATCGTTCCCAGTTAGCATGATTATCCAGTAACAGAAGACTCGAGGCTCACTGCGCAAACACACACATACAAACACTCCTATATGAACTCGATTTAATGTTTTACAGTTGCGTGAAGTAGCATTCTGTAAGCTCAGTTTGCACCAATAGCATTCACAAATCATTACATTACAGGCATTTAGCAGACACTCTTATCCAGAGCGACGTGAAATTTACCCAGAGCAGCCTGGGGAGCAGTTGGGGGTTAGGTGCCTTGCTCAAGGGCACTCCAGCCATTCCTGCTGGTCCAGGGAATCAAACCAGCAACCGTTTGGTCCCAAAGCTGCTTCTCTAACCATTAGGCCGTGGCTTCCGAATCACTCGACTTTGCATGTAAACAACTTTTATAATTGATTGTTTTTTTAAATACTGATTTCAAAAGCAGGGGCGGCACGGTTGTGTAGTGGTTAGCGCTGTCACCTCACAGCAAGAAGGTCTGGGTTCGAGCCCTGTGGCCGGCGAGGGCCTTTCTGTGTGGAGTTTGCATGTTCTCCCCGTGTCCGTGTGGGTTTCCTCCGGGTGCTCCGGTTTCCCCCACAGTCCAAAGACATGCAGGTTAGGTTAACCGGTGACTCTAAATTGACGGTAGGTGTGAATGTGAGTGTGAATGGTTGTCTGTGTCAATCAGTGCGTTTACATGCACATCCAAATCGAGCTGCTGTCGGTAATCGAGCTAAGGGTCCCAGCAGGGGTGCCAGAGAAATCCAATCCTACATGCACACAAGGAAATCGAGCTATTGTGTGAGGTACATTGTACACCCGAGCCACAGGTGGCGCTACACGCCCCATTGTGTTGGTACACTTCCGGTTGTCATCATGAAGAAGAGCTATTCAAGAGTATAAACAAAGTTATCAGTTCCGTGTTCACAAGAAATTTTACTGGTCTAAATCACTACAAATTGCTCTAATGACAGATTTGATGACATTTCCTGTACATTTTATTTATCTTTTTATTACATCCACCTGCCAAGGGACTACAGGCGGAAATTAGCATGTACTGCTATAACCTGGTACAGACATCTGTCCTTACCATAAGGATAACGTTTAATTTGTACACTGTCCCTTTTAAGAATAAAATAAACTCTAAACTCTAAGAAGAGTGTTTGTACTTTGTATGTACGAACAGAAGTGCTCCTAATAAAGTGGGCGGCTAAGGTGTAGTGTCATGCCGACCGAGGCTGTTTTTTTTTTTTCGACCGAGGCTGTTGTGTTTCCCGCTTGTGGTCTCGTCACTTCCGGAAGGGGCAGTGCTGAAGTAAGTAGCTCGAATATGTAGCTCGATAGGGTTTACATGCACTAAGTAGCTCGGCTACAATCGCATAATCGAGGTCATGTAGCTCGATTACGAGAAATCAAGTTCGGTTCGATTTCAGCCGAGCTAAGGTGTTTCCATGCCATTTAGAACTTCGATTTCAGTCGAGCAACGGCAGAAATTCGATTTTCTCTATGTGCATGTAAACGCACTGTATGTGTCAGCCCTGTGATGACCTGGCGACTTGTCCAGGGTGTACCCCGCCTTTCGCCCGTAGTCAGCTGGGATAGGCTCCAGCTTGCCTGCGACCCTGTAGGACAGGATAAAGCGGCTAGAGATAATGAGATGAGATGAGATTTCAAAAGCATTAATTTAAATGTAAACACTAACTCGGAGTGTAGTTTTCTGAAAAAGCAGTCTTCACAAAGAACCAACCCTTGGTACTAAACAAAAAAAGTACGCAGTTGGAACAACAATTTCTGGAAATTGTTGTTATGTAGAAAAATTTAATTAAAGAAAAAAAAACCATCTAAACTATTAATAAAATACTTCAGAATAAGCTATTTTATTTTATAGAAAAGTAAGCCTATTTAACTGAAAACACACAAACCAATTTGAGTATGCTTATGACCACCACATGTTGCGGTTTAGTCCAGTGCACCCTGCCACATCCAGCACATCGTGTGTGTAAGAACATGTTCCTATACCCATCTTTTCTTATGATCTTAATGGGTGAAGGCACACAATAAGAGCAGCCGTGGAAATAATTAAAGATAGTGTACGGTAATGTGTTCAGTGGCGGCGCTCGCTACACCACTCATTTACTTTGCTCTAATGACTTGGGGAAGAGCAATAAAAAAAGGAGAAGGCAATAAAGACCGAGGCACAGAGCGGCAGGCAATATTGTTTAAGAATTAAACGCCCCAAATATCTTCGGGAAATAAGATTGTTTTGCTGCGGATGGGGCCTAATTGACTCAGTCACGGTGGTTTGACGGGAAAAAGGTTTTCATGCTTTAGGAGGCTTGGCTCCATTTTCCTCAACCACAGTGATCATGGTGCAGAAGAGTCTCTCTTCCTCTGTCTCGCTGTCTTTTTCTCTAGCAAGACCAAATACAGAAACATTAAAGCTTTCACATCCTTAAAGACACCATGTGTACTGTGTTGATTTCTAGATATTCACTAAATGATTCAGGCTGCTATTCTGCACATGGTCATACTGGTTTCCTCTGGCTTTTCCAGTTTTCTCCAAAGAAGCAAGTAGGCCTGTTAGATATGCTGAATTGCCCATTGGTTGTCCACGAATGAGTGTACATGTGTTTGAGTGCGTTGCGATAGATTGGTGTTGGAACCAAGGTGAATCTGAATCCCAGGATTCCTGTGATTGGAATTGGATTCACCGTGACCTTGACCAGGATAAAGCAGCTACTGAAGAACAGATGGATGTCCTTAAAGAAAATATCTCACAAATAAACAAATTGAGCTAAAAGTCAATCTTTATGTCTGTCCTTTATAAAAAAAAAGCTACATGTTGAATTTGTTCTTAATGATATAATTAAAAATTCGATGAAAATAGACGGGACTATTTTTGTCAGCGAGGCCGCCATAACTCCATCGTGCATGATGTCATTTTCCGCGAGCACAGCGGAGGTGCACAAGTGCATGCTGTACTAGACTACAGTATAATATTATGGTCTAGCATGACTTCTCGGTCAATTTGTTTGCATTTCTCCACAAACGTTATAGCAATGCAGTATTAGAAAAGGAATCAAAATAAAGTAGTGGCTAGTTTATTGCCTGTTTATTAAATATACAGTGGTGCTTGAAAGTTTGTGAACCCTTTAGAATTTTCTATATTTCTGCATAAATATGACATAGAACATCATCAGATTTTCACACAAGTCCTAAAAGTAGATAAAGAGAACCCAGTTAAACAAATGAGACAGAAATATTATACTTGATCATTTATTTATTGAGGAAAATGATCCAATATTACATATCTGTGAGTGGCAAAAGTATGTGAACCTCTAGGATTAGCAGTTAATTTGAAGGTGAAATTAGAGTCAGGTGTTTTCAATCAATGGGATGACAATCAGGTGTGAGTGGGCACCCTGTTTTATTTAAAGAACAGCGATCTATCAAAGTCTGATCTTCACAACACATGTTTGTGGAAGTGTAGCATGGCACGAACAAAGGAGATTTCTGAGGACCTCAGAAAAAGCGTTGTTGATGCTCATCAGGCTGGAAAAGGTTACAAAACCATCTCTAAAGAGTTTGGACTCCACCAATCCACAGTAAGACAGATTGTGTACAAATAAAGGAAATTCAAGACCATTGTTACCCTCCCCAAGAGTGGTCGACCAACAAAGATCACTTCAAGAGCAAGGCGTGTAATAGTCGGCGAGGTCACAAAGGACCCCAGGGTAACTTCTAAGCAACTGAAGGCCTCTCTCACATTGGCTAATGTTAATGTTCATGAGTCCACCATCAGGAGAACACTGAACAACAATGGTATGCATGGCAGGGTTGCAAGGAGAAAGCCACTGCTCTCCAAAAAGAACATTGCTGCTCATCTGCAGTTTGCTAAAGATCATGTGGACAAGCCAGAAGGCTATTGGAAAAATGTTTTATGGATGGATGAGACCAAAATAGAACTTTTTGGTTTAAATGAGAAGCGTTATGTTTGGAGAAAGGAAAACACTGCATTCCAGCATAAGAACCTTATCCCATCTGTGAAACATGGTGGTGGTAGTATCATGGTTTGGGCCTGTTTTGCTGCATCTGGGCCAGGACAGCTTGCCATCATTGATGGAACAATAAATTCTGAATTATACCAGCAAATTCAAAAGGAAAATGTCAGGACATCTGTCCATGAACTGAACCTCAAGAGAAGGTGGGTCATGCAGCAAGACAACGAACCTAAGCACACAAGTCGTTCTACCAAAGAATGGTTAAAGAAGAATAAAGTTAATGTTTTGGAATGGCCAATTCAAAGTCCTGACCTTAAACAAATCAAAATGTTGTGGAAGGACCTGAAGTGAGCAGTTCATGTGAGGAAACCCAACAACATCCCAGAGTTGAAGCTGTTCTGTATGGAGGAATGGGCTAAAATTCCTCCAAGCCGGTGTGCAGGACTGATCAACAGTTACCGGAAATGTTTAGTTGCAGTTATTGCTGCACAAGGGGGTCACGCCAGATACTGAAAGCAAAGGTTCACATACTTTTGCCACTCACAGATATGTAATATTGGATCATTTTCTTCAATAAATAAATTACCAAGTATAATATTTTTGTCTCATTTGTTTAACTGGGTTCTCTTTATCTACTTTTAGGACTTGTGTGAAAATCTGATGATGTTTTATGTCATATTTATGCAGAAATATAGAAAATTATATATATATATATATATATATATATATATATATATATATATATTCCATCTGTTTGATGCGTGACATGGTACACTGTCATGCTGCCGGTGTCGGTGTTTTGTGGTGAAACAAAATCGGGATCGCGTCCGGCTTCAGTTGTCGTTTCTGCCTCGTGTCTCGCTTCTTCCCAGTGATTTTTTCATACAAGTCCTCCACAGAACAATCTTCTGTAAAATGCTAACTACACAATTTGCTGCTTTTTCCAGGAGTAAAGTTGTCTCACTTTACTTGATGAAGCCACTCAGCCAAACGTCTTGGATCCAGGACGGAATGAAGAAGACGTGCGGAATCCTACATTACACAGCGCCACCCTCATTTTTGTCTCCTAATACATTCATGTATCTGGCTAATCCAATATGGCTGGCTACGCCCGGGGGAATGGCCCAACAGACTGATGTTACAACGTGTTTTTAAAGCTAAAGTCTGCTTCTTTTTTCATCTAAAACATCTTGTATTAATGTATAATGATGACATTTCGTAACACCATAATTTCAAAATTTCCTGGTTAATCATATCTGTGAAGAATCTCAGTCATCCAGGTACATAGTAATCTGTGGTTGGTAGAAGAGAGCAGCTGGACTTGCCTGAAGATTCTTGAAAACATTTCGCCTCTCATCCGAAAGGCTTCCTCAGTTCTGTCTGACTAATAGGGAGTATCAAGTATTTATCCTCTCATGGATCATCATAGAATCCGAATCAGAATGCTGATGGCTGCATTGTAGGTGGCTGATAAAAGATGTCTCAGACACCCACCTCCGTTAAGCGATGGTCGCTCCAGGTTGACAAAAATGAACGAACCTCTCTGGCTAAGATGTCTGCCAGTTTTCTGGAAGTCCTCTCATACTCCCGCACCAGTCGAAGGGATCTCATCCCTGAGGTGGGTGTCTGAGGTGGTGTTTACATTAGACCGTATCCGTATCATTTTCGTTGCGGATGCACTGTCCGTGCACATTAAAACGCCGGGAAACGACTCCACAGGCGGAACAATTTGAATCCGCCAGGGCCCACGTATTCAACCCAGTATGTATCTGATCCGGTGCTGTGTAAACATTGAGGAACGAGGATACGCAGTGCTGAGCTCTAGCTGACATCGTCATTGGACAACATCACTGTGACATCCACCTTCCTGATTCGCTGGCATTGGTCATGCCACGTTGGTCATGTGACGCGACTGCTGAAAAACGGCGCGGACTTCACTTCCTGCTATTTGTGTGTGTACGCGAATCGTTTTAAAAACGTTAATCTGATGATCCGCTGATTCGAAATAATGTAAACAGGGCCTGAGACATCTTTTATCAGCCACCTACAATGCAGCCATCAGCATTCTGATTCGGATTCTATGATGATCCATGAGAGGATAAATACTTGATACTCCCTATTAGTCAGACAGAACTGAGGAAGCCTTTCGGATGAGAGGCGAAACGTTTTCAAGAATCTTCAAGCAAGTCCAGTTGCTCTCTTCTACCAACCACAGATTCCTGGTTAATCACTTTAATGTCTTTATGCGCTTTGCATGGATGCTAATTAGTTGCAAAATGTTGAAAAAGAAAGATTTTAAATTAATTTACTTTTTAAAAGCGACAATGGCGAAATCGTACAGTAGTTCTGGAATCTCTTGTATCATGAAACTTTTGTTGTCAATGTTAAAAAACTAAGGATTTTCTTTTGATTTCATTGAATGCCGACCCCACCCCCGGTCCTGATCTTTAACTTTGTAACTTCATCCAAACTAAATAATGCAAATTGTTCAGAAATGAAACTGTGAGACTATACTTAATCATTAAAAGTCTTATACTGATAATTATGCAATGTGTGTAAAGTGGAGTGAATGGGTACGGGGGTACGGGGTGGGGGGGTTTGAGTGATTCACCAATCGCTAAACCTTGGTGTTTTACAATCTTGGGTATTACTGTAATAATGTACGCTATATCAACTGAAATACTATCCCGTCCTTCTGAAAAGAAGCTATTGGACAAAGACAGTGTGATATTTGCACACAAATGGCCTGTGTTATATAACAGCTGAATTGATGGCTTGTCCTTTGCTTTATCCAGATAACAGATGAGTCACTTAGTATCAATTACAGAGTCTCGTCTACAGCCAGGGGCAACTGCGTAATCCCCCTTAACCCATACTCCCACCATACACACACAGACAATGACCGTGTGATACACAACACACAGCTACAAAAGAAGAGTGGATGGGCAGCTCCGCACCACCCTGCCACCCTGCAGCCATGCTGAGATTCAGCCATCTCCTTGCAGCTCAGATATCCCTATACGTGTGTGTGTGTGTGTGTGTGTGTGTGTGTGTGTTACCTTAAAAAAAAAGGGTGTGTTTTATGGACAGGTGCATGCTATATGGTTTGATGGCTACAGGTGGCACCAGTGTGGTGTCTGGACTGGCTGACTCCACTGAGCTTGAAAGGGTGCCGTGATAGTTTAGGCAAGCCGTATTATATAGAGAACGGAACAATGGTCACTGTGACAAGGCGTATAATAAGTAATTGGGACTCTGAGCCAGGATTTTCTTCATCGGGATCATTAGGCTGGAGACTTGATTATGTTTCACTCAGCACATCCCAAAGAGTACACGCTTTGAGCTTTCATTTTTTTAAAAGGCCTTAAATGGCCCAAAGACTCAGTTTCAGTTTACTTATGACATATTGTACAAGTTCACCAACTCTCCAGTGTTCCATCAAGCCCACCACACACACACACACACACACACACGGCCAGGATTTAACTTTGCTTGCTCTGCTCTGGAATTTTCATTATGTAAAAGTGGATAAAATACAAACTCAGCCCTGTAAATTTATAGCTCGCTGCTCTCTGCCATTAAAAATATGACTGTTTTGAGTCTGCATGCTGAAACCGGAGTAAGAAAATAGAGCAGACCGCAGAGTTTACACTGCCACACCACAACAGCAGCAAGCTCTCAGCAAGATTGTGCTAACACACACACACACACACACACACCACTGAGACTGTAAAAGTGGAGAAATGCCACACACTGGTTCACTCCTACATTATATATATATATATATATATATATATATATATATATATATATATATATATATATATATATATATATACACACGACGAACAAGCAGCTGCATTCATCATTTTTCAAGTTTGTAATACTCTACTGGGATCATGTGGTGTTTCCTGCAAATACCAAACCTCACAACGGAAAAGATATAAGCCACTTATTAATTCATCCATTCAAAAAAAAGGTCTGTTGTTCATCTTTTTGTGTATTTTTTTTACTTTGTTTAACCAATGTGTGCTTAGTTTAACTCTTTTCAATTTTTAAAGGCACTAGTAGTTATTGTCTGTGAACCTGATTTCCTCTGAATGGCCCACTGGAGAGTTGAGTGGACACATGTGAGATATATATATTTTTTTATTTTATTTTTTTCACTGTGTTCTGTCAAAATGACATAAATTACTCCCCGCATCTCCTCAGTGACATAGACTCGGCCCTAGCATAAGTCTCCGGGGAGAAGCGCTGATTGCGAGGTCCTGTACAATCGAAACTCTCAGGCGAGTGGGGGAGGGGATTCCCCGCCAAGGCTGCGCACAGTGTGTTAGCATGAGCATGTAGCCTATGGGAAATAAATAGTGTGTTGTATTAGCACTAAACCTACGTTATGGAAAATCAAAAATGTTGTCTTGGTCCCCTCTGTGGTGTCACCAATCCATGTGCAAAGTATAGAGTATGTGCGTCCAGCTGTGTCAATTTGCATAGGTGAACAGACAGCCTTCCTTTAGTAGTATAGATTTTGGAAGAAAATGGATGATAAAGTAAATAATCCATGTCGTTCTCGTTCATTATACCCATGACGGTATTTTATGTTCGCTTTCTCCATCACTGCAGATGTATTTGGGGGGAAAAAATTAATCTCATCTCATTATCTGTAGCCGCTTTATCCTGTTCTACAGGGTCGCAGGCAAGCTGGAGCCTATCCCAGCTGACTACGGGCGAAAGGTGGGGTACACCCTGGACAAGTCGCCAGGTCATCACAGGGCTGACACATAGACACAGACAACCATTCACACCTACGGTCAATTTAGAGTCACCAGTTAACCTAACCTGCATGTCTTTGGACTGTGGGGGAAACCGGAGCACCCGGAGGAAACCCACGCGGATGTGGGGAAAACATGCAAACTCTGCACAGAAAGGCCCTCGCCGGCCACGGGGCTCGAACCTGGACCTTCTTGCTGTGAAGCAACAGCACTAACCACTACGCCGCCCGGAGAGAAGGGGGGATATATATATATATATATATATATCCCCTCCCCCACTCGCCTGAGAGTTTTGATATATATATATCAATCAGCCCAAATCTAGGGGCGTGACATTCTGTGTAACCACCTGACATGACTATCACTGATAGGCTGTATGAGTCTACAGCCTAGGCTAGAAAGAAATCAGCCCCAGCCTTGCTTCTAGTCACTTCTTAGTGTTCTGTGTATTTTTCTTCCCATCATTGATTGTGCTGCTGCTCTCAGATCTACAAAAGGATATTTTCCACTTTAAGACATTTGTTAACAGTAAAAAATCTGAAGTGGATGCCAAAAATATATAACCACACATAATTCCTTTTTACTTCTTTGTTGCTTTTGGCTTTGTCTTAGTGCTAGTATATCATACCACAATAACTTCTCTGAAACCCATAACAACTTTAATGATTATCAAATGTGTCCCTTCATTCCTTTGTGCTTTTGTCATTCATGTCTCCTAATCATGGCCTGGTTTACAAGATGTCATTTTTTACAGCTCCTTTCCCACAATCCTTCATTTTTCCCCCCTTCTTTTGTCTTTCCCTTCGCTCCAGAGAGACGGCTGCTCTTCAGAGGAGGAGACCGACAAGTCCGCACAGCAGATAATCTGCAGCTTCAGCTCGCTCAATGAGAAGAGTTTCATGTAGCTACATGATGACTCAACACAGTAATTCTGTCATTAAGACCTAATGCACCCATGGCCTTCACTTCCAGTCTCTCTCTCTTTCTCTTTCTTGACACAAAAATGCACACAGATCCAGAGCTGTGGTGGTTCTAAGGGCAGACTGGGGGCAGATGCAGGGCAGACTGGTGCCAGGTCCCAGTGTAAGAGAATGATACTAATCAAAGCAGTGGGTAAAACTGACGTGGTTGCAATAACTTTATACATGAAAATACAGTAAGACCAAAAATCAGATGTTTGAATGGCTAGTTTATGTGTTTCAGATTCATTTCAAGAACAATCCAAACAGTGTTGTCGTTGGGTCACTAAACCTTGAGTCCGAGTCCAGTCTCAGGTCCCCAGTGTTTAAGTCCGAGTCAAGTCCAAGTCTCATCTCATCATCTCTAGCCACTTTATCCTGTTCTACAGGGTCGCAGGCAAGCTGGAGCCTATCCCAGCTGACTACGGGCGAAAGGTGGGGTACACCCTGGACAAGTCACCAGGTCATCACAGGGCTGACACATAGACACAGACAACCATTCACACTCACATTCACACCTACGGTCAATTTAGAGTCACCAGTTAACCTAACCTGCATGTCTTTGGACTGTAGGGGAAACCAGATCACCTGGAGGAAACCCACACGGACACGGGGAGAACATGCAAACTCCGCACAGAAAGGCCCTCGCCGGCCGGCCACGGGGCTCGAACCCGGACCTTCTTGCTGTGAGGCGACAGCGCTAACCACTACACCACCGTGCCGCTCAAGTCCAAGTCATTAAAGAAAATTTCTAGTCGAGTCCAAGTTGAGTCCGAGAACAAGACTCCAACCGCACCATTTGATGGTGGCTGTTGCTGCCTTTATGTGAAAGTGTCTCTGCTGCTGTGTTGGACTAGCGTTACTGCTTAACTGCTCCATTTTAGTTAACAGGCTACAGATAAAAAGCTTGTTCATCGTTCAGCAAGCCCGGCCCACTATCAACAGGACAAATAACATGAGAGAAGGTTAACACTAGCGAGTTCATCAGTCAGCAAGCAAACCCCGCTATCAACAGAGCGTGTCACTTCCGTCTCTGGGTGGAGTCTTGCCAAATGACGATTGAAGTTCGAGGTTGTCCCCATCGTCTCCTCAATAGTTCTTCTACATATAGAACACATAGCGGTGCATTTTTTTCCCACTGCACGAGGAGTCTGTACTGTATAAGCAAAGTGGACAATCCTAGGGGTGTTCTCTCCAGGCATTTTAGCGCCGTTAACATTAGTTTGTTCCTGAACATGACATATGAACAAGTGAATGTGCATTCTCTTGCACAAAATTAGTATAAAAATTAATGTAGATATAAATATAAATAAGGCGGCACGGTGGTGTAGTGGTTAGCACTGTCGCCTCACAGCAAGAAGGTCCGGGTTCGAGCCCCGTGGCCGGCGAGGGCCTTTCTGTGCGGAGTTTGCATGTTCTCCCCGTGTCCGCGTGGGTTTCCTCCGGGTGCTCCGGTTTCCCCCACAGTCCAAAGACATGCAGGTTAGGTTAACTGGCGACTCTAAATTGACCGTAGGTGTGAATGTGAGTGTGAATGGTTGTCTGTGTCTATGTGTCAGCCCTGTGATGACCTGGCGACTTGTCCAGGGTGTACCCCGCCTTTCGCCCGTAGTCAGCTGGGATAGGCTCCAGCTTGCCTGCGACCCTGTAGAACAGGATAAAGCGGCTACAGATAATGAGATGAGATGAGAGATGAGATAAATATAAATATCTTATGCCAAATTATTATGGCATGTTACAAAAAAATAAAGAAGAAAAATCTGAGTCCTCATCTCCAGTTTATGAGTCCGAATGCAATTAATGCACAAGTCCAAGTCAAGTCACAAAAGTCCTTAAAATTAGGGCACGAGTCAGACCCAAGTACCACAAGCCTGAATCCAAATCTTAACAAAAGAAATCTGCACCCTGAAACAAATTAAAAGTGACTGTATTGAAATATTTGTGATCTTATGCTCATTGTTATTCCTGTGAAGTTAATGATTGTCTGCCTCAGTAATACTACAGGAGGACATTAACATTGTTACAATAGCATTTAATAGGAGATAAATAGGGCGGCACGGCGGCGTAGTGGTTAGCGCTGTCGCCTCACAGCAAGAAGGTCCTGGGTTCGAGCCCCGGGGCCGGCGAGGGCCTTTCTGTGTGGAGTTTGCATGTTCTCCCCGTGTCCGCATGGGTTTCCTCCGGGTGCTCCAGTTTCCCCCACAGTCCAAAGACATGCAGGTTAGGTTAACTGGTGACTCTAAATTGACCGTGAGTGTGAATGGTTGTCTGTGTCTATGTGTCAGCCCTGTGATGACCTGGCGACTTGTCCAGGGTGTACCCCGCCTTTCGCCCCTAGTCAGCTGGGATAGGCTCCAGCTTGCCTGCGACCCTGTAGAAGGATAAAGCGGCTACAGATAATGAGAGAGAGAGGAGATAAATAAGGATTAATGGTCACCAGTGCACCAATTTCCTATGACATCATATTAAAGACAAATTCACCATCAAAGTAAGAGCATCAAGTGTCCACATGACAACCTGACAACCTAAAAGTTGGACAGACTAAAGTACTAAAGCTCTGCTGCATCGTTCTTTTGAGGTAGATATGAATCAAGGACTAAATCCTATTATCGCGTGGTAATTAAATGGCATTGTGGGTAATGTCCTAAACTGTTGACCAGAGTGAAACTAGACCAACATGTTAAATCAAAGAAACATCTTTTATTACAGATTTTTATTACAAAATAAATCTTGGCTAGCATTGAAGATAACATGTTAATGAAAACATTCCAGTGTGGATTGTTCCTTTAACTATAGATTAAAATTTATGTCCATCAGCTGTTCGTGTTTATTATGTCAAATAAAATTAAAAATTCATGGGTTGGATAAATGTCTGCTTTGACTGGAAGGAAGCTATGGTTAAGCCTGTGTGAGCTAATAGACTAATCTGGAACTATGTATAAAACATGAAGGTGTATTCAAAGCAATGCATGTTCTACACAGGTGGGACAACGAGTACTGGGGAAAAAAAAAGAAAAAAAACGTTTAGCTCCTCGGGGGAAAATGAAACAGCTTTTGATTGTAAAAGGAATTAGAGAAAAGGGTGATGCCTCTTTTTTCTCTCCTCACAAAAAACCAGAAAGAAAGAGTGAGAAGAACTGATAAAACATGCCCCAGCTTGGTTCACACCTGTCTCTCTTCGAACATAACAAACCCACATAATTAAGACAATTTAGACTTGCAAGTTATGTTCCCAAGACACCCACAAAGACAGGCCCTTTAGGCTACATGCAGAGAAAGCGAGAGAATGAGGTGGAGAGATAAAGAAAGAAAGAGAATTATGTTTGAATGTCAGACAGAAAGTTAGCATCAAGGAAGGATGGACTTTCACACGAAATGTATTATGCATTGCATATGTTTACGTTCAGAAGGGATTTAGCGAACATAAGCTCATCTGTAATCCAAACTCTTGTCAAGGATTAAGTTATGGTACAATCCAATACATGCACAAACACACACACACACACACACACACACACACACACACACACACACACACCTGTTGTCAGACAGTTCTTCTGAGAAACCCGTGTCAAACAGTTTGACTGATTATGAAATTGATCGATGCTTGACTGATGGTCTCACCTGTTTACCTGCAGCTATTCTGCTCCTGTCACTTCCAGCAGCCAAGTCCGTATCCTGCTCCACATCCACCTGCAGCCCTGGGGGAAAGACTCCACACTCCATCAAGCCCTCACAACCTCACAGCTAAACACACATTCTCCAACTTGAAAAAGAGATACAATAAACATGAGTACGTTTGTGTTTTCAATCAGTCTGATGTTCTGATTAACAAAGTATCTGCCAAGAACTTTGATAAATGTTCCTAAATCGGTCTCCATAATATCATTACATTTCAGTGAGGACAACTGCAAAAACATGGCAATATAGCTATAGGAAGGCTTAGAGCCTTGTTTGGGGGTTGTTCTGACATTGCTTCGACAAGTTCTGATGAAGACATTAATGATTTCAAGCAGGTGGCACAACTTATATGGTTAGAGAGCACAAAAAAGCAGGTTTGCCACACCTTTACAGTGAAATACATATACAACCCCGATTCCAAAAAAGTTGGGACAAAGAACAAATTGTAAATAAAAACGGAATGCAATAATTTACAAATCTCAAAAACTGATATTGTATTCACAATAGAACATAGACAACATATCAAATGTCGAAAGTGAGACATTTTGAAATTTCATGCCAAATATTGGCTCATTTGAAAGTTCATGACAGCAACACATCTCAAAAAAGTTGGGACAGGGGCAATAAGAGGCTGGAAAAGTTAAAGGTACAAAAAAGGAACAGCTGGAGGACCAAATTGCAACTCATTAGGTCAATTGGCAATAGGTCATTAACATGACTGGGTATAAAAAGAGCATCTTGGAGTGGCAGCGGCTCTCAGAAGTAAAGATGGGAAGAGGATCACCAATCCCCCTAATTCTGCGCTGACAAATAGTGGAGCAATATCAGAAAGGAGTTCGACAGTGTAAAATTGCAAAGAGTTTGAACATATCATCATCTACAGTGCATAATATCATCAAAAGATTCAGAGAATCTGGAAGAATCTCTGTGCGTAAGGGTCAAGGCCGGAAAACCATACTGGGTGGCCGTGATCTTCGGGCCCTTAGACGGCACTGCATCACATACAGGCATGCTTCTGTATTGGAAATCACAAAATGGGCTCAGGAATATTTCCAGAGAACATTATCTGTGAACACAATTCACCATGCCATCCGCCGTTGCCAGCTAAAACTCTATAGTTCAAAGAAGAAGCCGTATCTAAACATGATCCAGAAGCGCAGACATCTTCTCTAGGCCAAGGCTCATTTAAAATGGACTGTGGCAAAGTGGAAAACTGTTCTGTGGTCAGACAAATCAAAATTTGAAGTTCTTTATGGAAATCAGGGACGCCGTGTCATTCGGACTAAAGAGGAGAAGGACGACCCAAGTTGTTATCGGCGTTCAGTTCAGAAGCCTGCATCTCTGATGGTATGGGGTTGCATTAGTGCGTGTGGCATGGGCAGCTTACACATCTGGAAAGACACCATCAATGCTGAAAGGTATATCCAGGTTCTAGAGCAACATATGCTCCCATCCAGACGACGTCTCTTTCAGGGAAGACCTTGCATTTTCCAACAATACAATGCCAAACCACATACTGCATCAATTACAGCATCATGGCTGCGTAGAAGAAGGGTCCGGGTACTGAACTGGCCAGCCTGCAGTCCAGATCTTTCACCCATAGAAAACATTTGGCGCATCATAAAATGGAAGATACGACAAAAAAGACCTAAGACAGTTGAGCAACTAGAATCCTACATTAGACAAGAATGGGTTAACATTCCTATCCCTAAACTTGAGCAACTTGTCTCCTCAGTCCCCAGACGTTTACAGACTGTTGTAAAGAGAAAAGGGGATGTCTCACAGTGGTAAACATGGCCTTGTCCCAAGTTTTTTGAGATGTGTTGTTGTCATGAAATTTAAAATCACCTAATTTTTCTCTTTAAATGATACATTTTCTCAGTTTAAACATTTGATATGTCATCTATGTTCTATTCTGAATAAAATATGGAATTTTGAAACTTCCACATCATTGCATTCCGTTTTTATTTACAAGTTGTACTTTGTCCCAACTTTTTGGAATCAGGGTTGTATGTTATTTTTAAGCTGGGAGGTCCGTATCATGAAATACCGTGACCGAAGTCTTGAAAGTACTGACCGAGGCCCTCTCGGTCAGTACTTTCAAGACTTCGGCCTCTATTCAAGGTCGAGGTCACGGTATTTCACTATACGGACCAACCTTAAGCTGGTAAATAATATATTTATTTTTTTCTTTACCAAATTCTAACAGAAAACGAGAGCGCCCGAAAGGGAAATCCGAGCCGAGCTGAGGCGAGCCGCCATTTTGAATCCTTGTTCATGGCTGTGATGCAAATTGCTTCCTCCTCGGTATTCAAGTGCACTTCCATGGCAGGAAAAAAACTATATTTTGCCGCCTATGTAGTCCCCTATTTATACAAAATTGAGTAATTCAGGATTCAGCCATGTTTTTGCTCAGCATTAGCAACAGTTAGAGGTTTTTAGCTTTCTCCTGAAATGTTTTCTTTTATTTCTTCTTCCTCAGAGTAGTAAAACTCGCTTTCGCTGTGAACAATGTCGTTATCGCTATCCATGATGTAAAATTAATGTTATTCTCCTGAGAAATGCTGGCAAAAATTTATAAGGTTTTTGATAATCTTATGAATAAATCTTATAAAAAAAAGATAAATGTTGACAAAAATGCTACTGTGTTTGTTGTTGTTGTGAACGAGTGAGTCGCCAGAGGTCCGTAACCAGGGTCCGTAACTGGAGTTTGTATCGTAGGATACAGACCCGCTCGCCAACCAATCAGAGCGCAGGATTTAATGGAAACCGGACCACTAAAAAAAAAATTAACAGTTATTCCACGAAATCGAGTCGTACATGAGCCGATAGCTATAAACTGTGTACGACAAGATTAATTGGAATAACTGTTTTATTCTCTCCACATTCACTGGATTTTGAGAAACAGAGCATTTTTATTTTTTGCAAATTCGAGAAATAAAAAATATATACAAAACATCCAAGAAAGTAATTTCTGCTTAGAATGTAAACAAACCGGTGAAATGACAGGAACAATTTGTGAAAAATGCTATAATAATAATTCTTGAAAAATAAATCAATAAAAAAGATATGTTCTTATCATCAAATACTTTTATTCCATATTTAGTTGCTTTTTTTTGTATTTTTTGGAGGTTTTTTCAAAACTTTTGCTCAGATTAATGGTTATTCCATGGAATCGAGTCATACATGAGCTGATAGCCAATGAGGCGCATAGCACCGAGTCAGCTATAAGCCATGTACGACGAGATTGAGTGGAATAACTGTTTTATTACATCCACATTCACTAGCTTTTGAGAAACAGAACATTTTTATTTTTTTGCAAATTCCAGAAATGAAAACTTTATACAAAACATTCGCCAAAATAATTTCTGCTTAGAATGTAAACAAACCAGTGAAATGACAGGAGCAATTTGTGAAAAATGCTACAATATTAATTCTGGAGAAAATTTAAAAAAGATACATTCTTACCATTAAATACTTTTATTCCATATTTTGTTGCTTTTTTTTGTATTTTTTGGGGGGTTTATTTTCGAGTCGAGTTTTATTTTGTCCTCAGCTGGTTCAGAAACGTGCTCCGCCATTTTGTTTTTCTCTGCTCATGGTATATGAGCTGATAGCCTAGTAATAAAGTAGCCAATCAGAGTGCGCAATTGCTCATATCTGGGGAATGTGGATAGAATAAAATATTATAGACCCCTTCGCATGTTTGTAAACAAACCGACCGTTGGCAGGATGCGCGCGCAGCCTGGACCCAGAAACAATGGCGCTGCCCGTAGACCGGCATTATGAGCTGTCAGATTATGCCAAACAATTGTCGTTACAAGATCGAGAATGCTACATAAATAAGTTAACTCTAACAAGTGGACATCGCCTACTGGATCCGCATTTAATTAAAGAGTGGACGGACGATGTTAGTAAGTTCCCTGGTATACAATGGCCAGATATATACTCGTACCTTATTGACAAGACTTCAGTGTACACCCACGAAAAACTTCGTGCCTACAAGTCTTTAGATGCATAGGATTATGTTATGTGCGGGCATGTACAACTTGATTAACAATGGGACATTCATATTCATTTTGTTTTAATCAAATTATGCCAGTGATGTGATGGCAATGTGGCTTTAGCTACAACAGCAAATACCAACACTAAACAGCAATTTGCAGGAGGTAATGGCATGAAAGGAATGATAGTGTAAAGAGTGCAGCTAAGAGAAATCAGAGCTGCGTAAAAAGCGAGAGGCAGAGAGCAGAAATGAAACTGAACGGGGCGGGAGCTAGGTTAGAGCAGTCAACGTAAGTTGGCATTTAGAGTGAGGGCACACAATTTTACCTTTCCATCCTTGCTTTAAAATTGTGATTTTTGGCATACACAAATAATGATGGCACAAAATCTGGACTGCTTGAGTCAAGCGAGACCTCTCCTACAAACAAAATTGCATGCAAAGCTAAGTTAACATGCTAACAATATTCATTACATTGTGTAACTATGACCCAGCTAATCAGACAAACGTTACCAAAGTATTTTGCTACATCAATAAACGAAGACTAGAAAGAATAAAAAAGAAAGATTTAATAAATAGCCTGATCTTACCTGTGATGAAATGGGCGCTGCAAACCCGCGCATTTTTGATGGCGCTTTCATCCCAGTCTACACGTTTGATGGCTTGTAGTCATAGACGTCGGCGATTTTTTTGGAATGGGTGAGATCCTGCTGGAATTCTGAACATTTTAACCCCATCACTGCTACGATTCTGACACCCGACAACACAACAACTAGGCATTTCTGAGTCTTTTTTGGGTCCAGGCTGCGCGCGCAATTTCCACTTACGTATGAATGACGTTTACTGCGAAGGGGTCTATACAGTGCAATATAATACAACACAAACATGCTTAATCAAGCTATGTGTAAAAAATTAATAAGCTGTCTGTGCATCAATGTAAATGTGGTCAAATAGTTTCTAATAAATCATTTGCTACATGCTGGAAAACCTTTTTAAAAAAATCTGTTTATTTATTTATTTATTATTATTATTTTTTCTTTTCAGCAACAATGACTGAGGCAGAAAGTCTCAAACGCCCAAGTCAGACAAAATAAAAGCATCTGTCTCACTCACAGCTACACTATGTCTGGATTCCCTTCTTGGGCAAGATCAACATGTTTAGCAACATCAAAGGCGAACCTGATACCTTAAGTATAAGAAGATTAACACTCGCAGTGATCTGCAGCTTAAGACTCGGCGAAGACTTTTTTGGCAGCCGGTGCCAGGAGGGACAATCATCAATGACTTGGCATCAGTATCTCCAAGTTTATTTAATGCACCCTTGTACAGAGTGTAAGCCCATGCCCCTGAAATGCCCTTTTAAGTTGCAGCCCGGTGTCGGGAGGCTAAAATATGATGAGAAGAGTCACCAGAACGAAGCTGTGTGAACATGCTAGTCGGAAAAGAAGGTGTAACAGAAAAAGCAAATAACAGCTCGAACAAAACACTATTGTATTGCATTCAACCTGCCTTTCCACCTAGTGTCACTTTCTTTCATTCAAAGATTATGTCAGGTGCAAGTGCAGCAATCATGCTGTTAAGCGCCTGTGGCTCTAAGGAAGCAGGTGTTGTGTTTTACAAATGCACACAAAGACTGATGAATCAAAGCTATGGCTTAACGCTCTGGCTGTAGTTCGTCAGTTTTGTGCTTGGTTTATATTGTTATTATGGAGAACACAAGTCTGATTAACGTGTTGAGGAATACAAAAGGTTGCTGACGTGCTACGTAATCTCTCAGAAAGTAGTGTCAAGTCCCAGTTGACAACACTGCATTGCACCAAAACAGTAAGTTAGAACAATTAAAACGCTAATGGAATTGTGATTTGATTTTCTAGTGTCCTTTTTTCACCAATCAGGGTCAAGAGTACCCTTTTTCAGGGTAAGCATGGGTGTAAATAAACACCCAGTTCTTAAAATACTAAGAATCCAAACAGTACTAATCTTTAACACACCCACTAATTGCCCACAAATTTACTGGATGTGTCACCGGTGATTTATGCAACATACTGTACCGGTAGGTGGAGGAAACAATAGCTAAATTAGGTTTTATTTGTGTGCAAATTGTTTTCAATAGCTGTGGCAAGTATGGATCTGAAAGAAAAAAAAATCTCTTAGAAATGTCATCTCAAACATGTCACTTTTATGATAATTATACACTACGTCAAAGGCATAACAAAACAATAAAAAAACAAAACAATAAAACAGGTTGTGGCATAAATGTGTTCTCTTCACAAGGTGTGAGTAATAGAAACCGTTTCCCAGGCCCTCTGAAAGCTGTTGGCAACTGAGCTGTGAACTTGTTACCTCCGCCAAGGAGGTTATGTTTTCGGTAGCGTTGGTTTGTTTGTTTGTTTGTTAGCAACATTACGGAAAACGTTATGAACGGATTGCTCTGAAATTTTTTTTCCAGAGGTCTGACTGGGCACAAGTAACAATCCATTAAATTTTGGTGGTGATCCGGATCACCTTCTGGATCCCGGATTTTTTTAAAGGATTCTTGGCGGAGGTCTGCGCTCTCCAAGTGCTTTTCTAATTGGGAAATTTAATAAGAAATTTTAAAGTTCATACTACATCCACACTTTATTAGGAACACCCCAACATACATCCACCTGCTGTTTGATGCAGTTCTCTGGTCAGCCGATCCCTTGACAGCAGCACAGTGCATCAAATCATGCAGATACAAATCAAGAGCTTCAGGTAATGTTCACGATGTTCAAACATCATAATGGAAAAAAAAAGTGTGATCTCAAACTTTGACTTTCTTTCACTGTGGCATGGGTGTTGGTTCGAGCCAGATGGACTGGTCTGAGTATTTCAGAAACAGCTGATCTTCTGGGTTTTTCACACACAAACAACAGTCTCTAGAGTTTACTTGAGTGTTACTTGTGAGTTTGTTTGAGTGTTTTGTCCACCGGTTGTGGTGTGGTTCCGGACCCAGTTTTGGGCGTTGGTTCCCTTCAGGCTTTGGTCCACTATGGGTGATGCCTGTGTTCCTTGCTATGGACTGCAGTGAGATCACTGCTCTTTTCAACATCAGGGTTGTCCGGAGCTCTGTGCGGCGGTGCTTCTGTGCTTGGTGTGGTGTTCCAGGCGATGTTGCTTGGTGGCGTCGCAGCGGCTGTGCAGGCGGTGTGAGACATACCTTTGCGTGACTTTTGGTGGGACTGTGGGCAGCTACACCACTAGAATTACATCCTGACCCTCTTTTAATGGACTTTTTTCCCCCTCTCTAATTGTAAAGTGACCTTGGGTGTGAGAAAGGCACTATAAAAATTGAAATTATTATTATTATTACAACCCCGATTCCAAAAAAGTTGGGACAAAGTACAAATTGTAAATAAAAACGGAATGCAATAATTTACAAATCTCAAAAACTGATATTGTATTCACAATAGAACATGGACAACATATCAAATGTCGAAAATGAGACTTTTTGAAATTTCATGCCAAATATTGGCTCATTTGAAATTTCATGACAGCAACACATCTCAAAAAAGTTGGGACAGGGGCAATAAGAGGCTGGAAAAGTTAAAGGTACAAAAAAGGAACAGCTGGAGGACCAAATTGCAACTCATTAGGTCAATTGGCAATAGGTCATTAACATGACTGGGTATAAAAAGAGCATCTTGGAGTGGCAGCGGCTCTCAGAAGTAAAGATGGGAAGAGGATCACCAATCCCCCTAATTCTGTGCCGACAAATAGTGGAGCAATATCAGAAAGGAGTTCGACAGTGTAAAATTGCAAAGAGTTTGAACATATCATCATCTACAGTGCATAATATCATCAAAAGATTCAGAGAATCTGGAAGAATCTCTGTGCGTAAGGGTCAAGGCCGGAAAACCATACTGGGTGCCCGTGATCTTCGGGCCCTTAGACGGCACTGCATCACATACAGGCATGCTTCTGTATTGGAAATCAGAAAATGGGCTCAGGGATATTTCCAGAGAACATTATCTGTGAACACAATTCACCGTGCCATCCGCCGTTGCCAGCTAAAACTCTATAGTTCAAAGAAGAAGCCGTATCTAAACATGATCCAGAAGTGCAGACGTCTTCTCTGGGCCAAGGCTCATTTAAAATGGACTGTGGCAAAGTGGAAAACTGTTCTGTGGTCAGACGAATCAAAATTTGAAGTTCTTTATGGAAATCAGGGACGCCGTGTCATTTGGACTAAAGAGGAGAAGGACAACCCAAGTTGTTATCAGCGCTCAGTTCAGAAGCCTGCATCTCTGATGGTATGGGGTTGCATTAGTGCGTGTGGCATGAGCAGTTTACACATCTGGAAAGACACCATCAATGCTGAAAGGTATATCCAGGTTCTAGAGCAACATATGCTCCCATCCAGACGACGTCTCTTTCAGGGAAGACCTTGCATTTTCCAACATGACAATGCCAAACCACATACTGCATCAATTACAGCATCATGGCTGCGTAGAAGAAGGGTCCGGGTACTGAACTGGCCAGCCTGCAGTCCAGATCTTTCACCCATAGAAAACATTTGGCACATCATAAAACGGAAGATACGACAAAAAAGACCTAAGACAGTTGAGCAACTAGAATCCTACATTAGACAAGAATGGGTTAACATTCCTATCCCTAAACTTGAGCAACTTGTCTCCTCAGTCCCCAGACGTTTACAGACTGTTGTAAAGAGGAAAGGGGATGTCTCACAGTGGTAAACATGGCCTTGTCCCAACTTTTTTGAGATGTGGTGTTGTCATGAAATTTACAATCACCTAATTTTTCTCTTTAAATGATACATTTTCTCAGTTTAAACATTTGATATGTCATCTATGTTCTATTCTGAATAAAATATGGAATTTTGAAACTTCCACATCATTGCATTCCATTTTTATTTACAATTTGTACTTTGTCCCAACTTTTTTGGAATTGGGGTTGTATTATTATTATTATTATATAATCACTCTTTACAACCATGGTGAGTAGAAAAGCATCTCAGTGTGCAACAGCAGAAGACCACACTGGGTTCTTAGAATCAAGAACAATTTATTATTAAAGTGGCCAGTGAGTGTATATTTCACCAATTTAGATTTGGGGATTTTGTGAAACCTTCTCACGGTTTTGTGATACAGTAAGAAATTGTAAGAAAAATAAATGCCCTCCTAAATGACAATGTCTAACTCAAATTCAATACATACAGTACTGTGTGGCTGGTGATAGTATTAATTTTCACACACAATCATCATTCCTAAAGTGATTTCCAAGGATGTAGTAAAGACACTTTGAGGCCCACTTTACACGGGGACGATCTGAAACAAAAATGCAAAAGTCCGTTTTCGTTCTCACTTTTTTCCACGTCTACACAACCGTTTTCATGCAGGAAATCTGCGTCTATACAGTGACGCATAAATGTGTGGAATTCAATTGGATGTGCATGCCAGGCGGCTAGGTGGTGCTGTGAAAGACCTCCGCTATGTCTGCACGCATGCGCAACGTCTTCCGTCTTGTCTGATCTGCACATCTGCGCCGCGAAAACTTTGACTACTCTGGCTATGGTAAGTAAGAAAGTAAGTAAAAAAGTAAGAGCATACTATACCCGCCTCTGTTCATTAACGGTATATGTGCAGATTCGGTATAGATGTTCGAAGGACTCCTGGACGTTTATTAAAGCTGCCAGAGCAGCTTGAAGGTCCGTTGGATCGATGTAATCAGACATGCTCTTACTTTTTTACTTATTTTCTTACTTCCCGGGCTGGCATGTACAGTATATGACATTATGTATGACGTAAACGCGTACCCGACGTGAGCAGATCCGAGCAGAGTTTCGCGTATTGGGTAGTTTAGACAGATATGCAATGGGGGCTGTTTTTAAACTTATCCACTCTGGAAGGCGTTTTCAATTTTTTCTGTTTTTCAGCCTCGGAAACGCCGTCCCCATGTAGACGAAAGGCACTTACGATAAAATATTTAGTCGTTTTTACCCGACAGCGTCCTCATGTAAACGGGCTCTGAGTGCTAAAGAAATCTATATGAATTGACACCACGCTGCATTTTGCTCTTCAGTAAAATTCCCACAAATTCTCGTACTTAGTAAGGCAAAATGTTCAAGTTATTTTGGTCATATGGATAACACAAATGTTTGTGAATTTTTGCAGGTGTTTTCAAGTTTGCATAAGTTACGAACCGTTCATAAATTATGGCGTGAAACTTTATCTGCTTATGGGTGGCACGGTGGTGTAGTGGTTAGCACTGTCATCTCACAGCAAGAAGGTTCTGGGTTCAAGCCCCGCGGTCGATGAGAGCCTTTCTGTATGGAGTTTGTATGTTCTCCCCGTGTCTGCGTGGGTTTCCTCTAGGTGCTCCGGGTTCCCTCACAGTCCAAAGACATGCAGATTAGGTTAACATGGGGCAGCCTTGGGCTGAAGTGCCCTTGATCAAGGCATCGAACCCCCAACTGCCACCCAGGTGCTGTAGCCCACTACTCTGGGTATGTGTGTGTGCTCATTGCTCACTAGTGTGTGCATGTGTGTTTTCACGGCTTCAGATGGGTTAAATGCAGAGAGGAATTTCACAAGTGTACAAGAACATGTGATGAATGAAGTCGTTCTTCTTCTTTTGAAAGTAAACTAATCTCAATTCTCATGTCACACAACTTTATTCTTAACTTCGCCCAGTTTTCCACAATGTCTAGATCTTTTTATCTATCCAAGAGAGCATGTCCAATGTGAAGCTAAATTTGCCATTCGACCTATACTTTTGGGAAAACCATCCCAGATTAGAAGAAGTACATTTTTAGACCTCATTATATTTTAAGGTACCAGTGGAATTCAGCAAATAGACCAGTGTCAAGGCCTGGAGTCAAACCTACACACTCCTGGAAAAATATTACAGTCCAACTGTGTGTCCACAGTGTAGAATTATAGAAATGGTCCACTCCGTGATACATTTGACTGGATTTTACATATATATATATATATATATATATATATATATATATATATATATAAAATCCAGTGTCTTCATGTAGGTGACCAGAGTGACTCTAATCCTCTCCCTGTCTCATTCTGTCCCAGTTGGGAGAAGACAGGTGTTAGAGCCATGCTGTCACCCTGCATCGACCTGCTCTGTGTAAGACGCTACGGGCTTATGGGGGTAAAAAAAAAAATCATCTGCCCACCTACAGAGCAGCAATTCTTCCAACAGTGCTAGTGTAGCTCAGGTGTATGGATGAATGAAGTACCCTACAGTGAGGGTATGCTTGCCTGAGCAAGAGAGAAAAGTCACAGCAGAAGACAAAAATAGAGTCTCACTGGATCTCACAACTTGAGTGAAATTCCAGAGTTGCTTAATATTTGGGACGTCCCCTTTTTGTTTAATAACAGTGGGCACTTGAGCTGGCATGGACTCGATAAGATTGAGCAAAACCTTATTTGAGACATATTTAAGGTCAAATGTATCAGAGTGTCATTTGAACACATGCTTTAATAGAAGAGAAGAGATTAGGCATGAGGGAAATCTGAATCTTTTGTACAATGGAGTTTACATGGTCGAAATCAGACATTTGCTTACATTTAAAAAGGGACAGTAAAAATGCAGAATCTTGACTATTAAAATACTGAAAATTAAATTAATGAGATATTGAACATTTACTTTCTTTGTTTTAAATATTTTTAAAAATGCTAAAGTGTGGGCGGCACGGTGGTGTAGTGGTTAGCGCTGTCGCCTCACAGCAAGAGGGTCCGGGTTCGAGCCCCGTGGCCGGCGAGGGCCTTTCTGTGTGGAGTTTGCATGTTCTCCCCGTGTCCGCGTGGGTTTCCTCCGGGTGCTCCGGTTTCCCCCACAGTCCAAAGACATGCAGGTTAGGTTAACTGGTGACTCTAAATTGAGCGTAGGTGTGAATGTGAGTGTGAATGGTTGTCTGTGTCTATGTATCAGCCCTGTGATGACCTGGCGACTTGTCCAGGGTGTACCCTGCCTTTCGCCTGTAGTCAGCTGGGATAGGCTCCAGCTCGCCTGCGACCCTGTAGAAGGATAAAGCGGCTACAGATAATGAGATGAGATGAGATGCTAAAGTGTCCTATTCATTTCCAAACTTAAATGAAAAAGAAATTTATTTATATATATACACACTATATATACGGTATATATATATATATATATATATATATTCCAGATTTTCCCAAACACTATAATTAGCTTATGCATGGTACTGTATTGCTGGGTTTCAGTCACGTGACTTTTCGTAGCGATTTTACCAGAAGTGAAATAGCTGGTGGTCTAAAGGCTGCCGTAGTGCAAACAACTAGCGATAACTTATCAGAGTACGTTTTTAATATAGAAGCCACTGCTCACTTTAGATATATTCAGAAGATTGCTATGTGCAATGAAATCGACCCCTACAGTCTGGGAAAAAAGGATTTTTCATACGATCTCAAAAACGACCCTTCAGTCGAGTTCCCCGACATCTCGAACTATCTGGTGTTGCAGATGTCCTTCTACACCGCAAAACAGATGAATGCGTGGAAGAGTACGGAGGCTTACAACTTATTTGTATGTGACTGGGTAAAGGACCTCGCTATCAAGTCGCTGCAGAATGAATCCTGTATTGTTTTTGCCCGTGTAAGTATTTTTTTTAAGCTTTTTGTTCACATCTTTACAATAAAGTGCTGCAAGCTGAAGTGTAAACAAATAACAGTTCGCTTGATTCTCACTTGTGTTGGCTCTTATCTCTCAGCTAAATCATTCACAAAGATCATCAGAAACCCCTTTGAAGACCTGGATCTTAGTTAAACAAGACGGAGAAGTGATCACGGCGCATTGTAACTGTACGGCTGGGGAAGAATTTTGTCATGACCTTCATGCATATGGACTTTGTGGGGAGGAAACAAAGAAACAGCTGGGGACTTTAGTGCATCTTGACTAAAAAAAGTACCATAAAATAATGACATACAGCAAGAAAAGTACTTGGAAAACACTAAGGACGTAGCTAAGAGGGATACAAACCTTTCACCAAGTGATCACTGCAAACTCGAGCACGCTTCGACTCGGCTATCTCCGATTTCACTGAGAGGTTCAAAAGCCACCTTTCTCGACGTCTTTTTGTGAAATCCTGTTCGTTCACCTTTTTTATTAGTTCACGGGGAACCCTGAAGAAACTTTTATCAGTTTCATGATTTGATCCATTTGAACAACTTAACGCAAGTGTAAGACAGTTTTCATGCAAGCAATGCACCTTCTCCATACAAACACTTTGTCAATTGAGCTTTGGTAGACCACCAGCTAAAGTTTTGAATAGCTTAGAATTTGAGACGGATGTGACATCATGTGAAACCCAGCAATATGTACGACTTGATTTTGTGGAATAACTGTTAAATATATACATATTTAACAGTTATTCCACAAAATCAAGTCGTACATGAGCTGATAGCTGATGAGGCATGTAACAGTGATGATGATGGACTGGTGATGAAAATTCATTCCATAACAAGTGCTCAAAGTGGTAACCAAAAAAAAAAATAAAATATGTAGCAACTCTGGTAACTTGTTGGTTGGTACTGATGTCATTGTGAAGACTTGGCTTGGCTAGTTAGCCATCTACAAAATGACGAGCGTGATGGTATTGACACTGGCATGAGCATGAAAGCTGAAATGTTGGAAGCTGATCTGGATGAGCAGAGTGTACAGTACAGAAGCAGAGGTGAGACAGCTGGACAGATTAAAGGGACCCTCCAGCGAATTTACTCTTAAACGTATGTTAAGTAAATGTATTCATAGATTTCAACAGTAAAACATTCATTTTCGGAGACCAAATAGTGTTCTAGAAAATCTAATTTTTTATTTAAATACCAGACGGGCCTCCCATGGAAGTGACGTATGCGATGACGTGGCATAGTGAAATCTTGGAGCAACTCGGCTGTTTATATCCTCTGCTTACATCATGGTTTTGCTAGTAGAGTTTGAACGAATCATCTAATGAGACTCTTTCATCTCCCAACAAAGAACACTGAATAATCTTGTCTTCGAAGATAACTGTCTCTGTCTAGATTTCAATACTGACTGGTTCATCTGTTTACACAGAAATATCCCTCTTTCTGATCAACTCACGTTCCGAGCACATAAATAAAAATCAAACTGAAACTACAATGAAATTAAACTTTGTAAATTTCAAGTGAGTGAGTTTCATGCAAAATGTTCTGAGTAATTCTATTATCTGGAGTGTAGTCGCCCGTACCTGAAGCTCAATCGAATGCGCCGTCTCTCGATCTGTCTGTGATTGTTCTTTAATGTCAGTGTTTTCTTTGTTACCCGTATTTTCTTCCAGATGCTGAAGAGCTGACAACACATCGGAATACCAATTACAATTCACCAGGTAAGACACCGATAATCTACTACAAAGAATCACGGTAGAACAAAGTTGAAACTAACTTCCCGGTATTATTGTCTCTGTTGCCACTCAACACTCCATCGGCGGACTTTTGGAGCTGAATGATGGGCAAATGTTGTTGGCACGGCATCATCTTTTATCTTTCTTTTTATTCTAGAAGCCTTCATTAATCTTTCCTTTAATTCTGTCAATTCATCAAAACCAGATGATTCAGAATGTTTGGAGCATAAGTAGGACACCACATGCAGATTGTTTTGAGATCTTCCGATGGCATGAATCCATTTCTTGTGAATAATCGGACAATCCTGGCCAGGTAAACGGTGAAAAGATAGCTTCTTGTCCTTCTTTTTAGCATCATTTAGGCATTTATATGCTATGCAATGAGGCACACCTTACTTATTTAAAAAAAAAAAACTATAAATTTGGTAAAAAATACTTGTAAAACTAGCAAAACCATGATGTAAGCAGAGGACATAAGCAACCGAGTTGCTCCAAGCTTCCACCATACCACGTCATCGCATATGTCACTTCCGTAGGAGGTCCATCTGGTATTTTAATAAAATTAAATTTTTCTAGAACACTATTTGGTCTCCGAAAATGAATGTTTGACTGTTGAAATCTATGAATACTTTTACATAACATAAGTTTGAGAGTAAATTTGCTGGAGAATCCCTTCAAGGACTAAAGTGCTGATGAAGGGCTAAATCACCCTGGTGAAACTGATGGTCAGGGAGTAGTCAAATGCAGGCTTGTAGTACTTGAGTCCAGGACTCGAGTCTGACTCGTGCCCTAATTTTAAGGACTCGTGACTTGACTTGGACTTGAGCACTGATGACTCGGGCTTGGACTCTGACTCATGCATTAACTGCATTCGGACTCGTAAATTGGAGATGAGGACTCAGATTTTTTTCTTTATTTTTGTAATGTGCCACAATAATTTGGCATAAGATAATTATATTTATATCTACATTCATTTTTATACTAATTTCATGCAAGAGAACGCACAGTCACCTGTTCAGGAACAAACTAATGTTAATGGCGCTAAAATGCCTGGAGAGAACACCCCTAGGATTGTCCGCTTTGCTTCTACAGACTTCTTGTGCAGTGGGAAAAAATGCACTGCTATGTGTTCCATGTGTAGAAGAGCTATCAAGAAGACGATGGGGACAACCTCAAACTTCAATCGCTATTTGGTAAGACTCCACCCAGAGAAGGAAGTGACACGCTATGTTCATTGCTCTGTTGATAGCGGGGCTTGCTTGCTGAGCAATGAACTAGCTAGTGTTAACCCTCTCTCATGTTATTTGCCCTATTGATAGTGGGCGGGGCTTGTGTCTGATTCGACTTGGATCAGTAGTGGGCTTGACTCAACTCGGACTCAACTCAAAATTTTCTTTAATGTCTTGGACTTGACTTGGACTTGAACGCCAGGGACTCTTGACTGGAATCGGACTTGAGGTTTAGTGACTCGACTACAACACTGGTTAAATGGCATTGTGGAAAATTCATGTACGCAACTGAAGATCACATGCTCATGGTGGATTTTTCCTTTAAGGAAGTAAACTGGGAGAATGATGGCAGCCCAACACTTGTTGAACAGCATGAGTGTGAAAAAGACACTGTATGATTTAGCAGACAGGAAAGTTCGAGGCTTGGAGAGAGCCGCATCTTGGTTGGGTTCATGTAGACATTACAGATTGTGTGGTGTGGGCGCTTGTTTAAAAATGTGTTTATATACTCAATGTGGTAGTGTTCACATTCCTACCATTAAGTATGTTTGTGAATGTCAGTTCACATCTTCATAACTTTGCCTGCATGTACTGTACACATGTGGGTGTGTGTTCGTGTGTTTGTGTGTGTTACACAGGGCTCTCAGACACCTCATTAAGGCAGAGGCCGCCCCAACCGAAACAAATTTAGAACAATCCCCAAGCTTTGGCTGGGATAAGAAAAGGCTCTCTTATTCCTCCTGGGGCTTTGACAGCTCCGGCCTGCTCACCTCATCTGTTAGACTCTAAAACAGCATGTGTATGCTTGAGTGTGTGTGTGTGTGTGCGCGTGCACGTGTGTGTGTTTCAGCCCAACACTCTCCCATTACTGCTCAACATACTCCTTATTCTAATACACTCATGATGGTGTCTGACTGCTTTTTTTCAGCTCACATGCAGACCTCCATCTGTTTCTTTTCCCATTGTTACCGAGGCATGAGCAACCGATTCTTCTTTTGTTAAAAGTCAAGGTGGAATGCATTTATATGTATTTGTAGATATCTGTATCTATTTGTGCTCCAAATAGTAATATATATATATATATATATATATATATATATATATATATATATATATATATATATATATATATAAAACGTAGATGATGGTGTTTTACTGGGAAATACGCCTTTCATATCTTTCATACGAACTACATCCAGGACATCAAGAACTATAATTGTGACATATTTTTTCAATATATTCACTTGTGAGGAACTCAGTGAATTGTTTTGATAAATTTGGGTCCTTTTTTGTTTGTGAATGTGTCTATATTTAAAATAAAATAAAAAAAATCACACGTTGGCTTGAAGATATGAAGTTTATCTTCTCATATTGAAAAATTCACATTTTTCATGCAAAATACATCACAGATCTGAGTGACATATATATATATATATATATATATATATATATATATATATATATATATATATATATAATTTACCAGCTGGGAGGTCCGTATCGTGAAATACCGTGACCGAGGTCTTGAAAGTACTGAGCGAGGCCCTCTGGGCTGAGGTCAGTATTCAAGGCCGAGGTCACGGTATTTCACCATACAGACCGACCTTAAGCTGGTAAATAATGTATTTATTTTTTTCTTTCCCAAATTCTAATAGAAAACGAGAGCACCCGAAAGGGAAAACCGAGCCAAGGCGCTATTTTGAATCCTCAATCACGGCTGTAATGCACATTGCTTCCTCCTCGGTATCCAAGTGCACTTCCATGGCAGGAAAAAAACTACATTTTGCCGCCTATGTAGTCCCCTATTTATACAAAATTGAGTCATTCAGGATTCAGCCATGTTTTTGCTCAGCGTTAGCAACAGTTAGAGGTTTTTAGCTTTCTCCTGAAAGGTTTTCTTTTATTTCTTCTTCATCAGGGTAGTAAAACTCGCTTTCACTGTGAACACTGTCGTTATCGCTATCCATTAATGTTATTCTCCTGAGAAATGCGAAAATAAATGTTGACAAAAATTGCTACTATGTTTGTTGTTGTTGTGAACGAGCGAGTCGCCAGAGGTCCGTGGTCCATATCGTAGGATAGGGACCTGCTCGCCAGCCAATCAGAGCACAGGATTTGATGGAAACCGGACCGCGAAAAAATAATTAACAGTTATTACACAAAATTGAGTCGTATATGAGCTGATAGCTGATGAGGCGCAGAGCACCGAGTCGGCTATAAGCCATGTACGACGAGATTGAGTGGAATAACTGTTTTATTCTATCTACATTCACTGGATTTTGAGAAACAGAACATTTTTATTTTTTGCAAATTCGGTAAATAAAAACTTTATACAAAACGTCTGACAAAATCATTTCCAATGTAAACAACCCGGCGAAATGACAGGAGCAATTTGTGAAAAATGCTATAATAATAATAATAATTCTTGAAAAATTAAAAAAGATACATTCTTATCATTAAATAATTTTATTCAATTTTTTCCCTTTTTTTGTATATTTTTTTGGGTTTTTTTCAGTAGTTTTTATTTTGTCCTCGGTTGGTTCAGCAACACGCTTTGCCATTTTGTTTTTCTCTACTCATGGTATATGAGCTGATAGCCTAGTAATAGAGTAACCAATCAGCGTGCGCGATTGCTCATATACAGTTAATGTGGATATCTCATCTCATCTCATCTCATCTCATCTCATTATCTGTAGCCGCTTTATCCTTCTACAGGGTCGCAGGCAAGCTGGAGCCTATCCCAGCTGACTACGGGCGAAAGGCGGAGTACACCCTGGACAAGTCGCCAGGTCATCACAGTGCTGACACATAGACACAGACAACCATTCACACTCACATTCACACCTACGGTCAATTTAGAGTCACCAGTTAACCTAACCTGCATGTCTTTGGACTGTGGGGGAAACCGGAGCACCCGGAGGAAACCCACGCGGACACGGGGAGAACATGCAAACTCCACACAGAAAGGCCCTCGCCGGCCCCGGGGCTCGAACCCAGGACCTTCTTGCTGTGAGGCGACAGCGCTAACCACTACACCACCATGCCGCCCTAATGTGGATATAATAATAATAATAATAAAAGAGCAGTTCACCAAAACCCTTATGGATAATAATCGATCAAGGACCGTGACGTCACCCGGTATGGCACAGCTGGGGCCCCACCCTGGAGCCAGCCCCGGGGTTGGGGCTCGTATGTGAGCACTTGGTGGCCGGGCCTTTGCCCACGGGGCCCGGCTGGGCTCAGCCCGAAGTGGTGACGTGGGCCTGACCTCCTGTGGGTTCACCACCCACAGAGATAGCCGTAGGGGGCTGGTGCAGTGTGGATTGGGCGGCAGTCAAAGGTAGGGGCCTCGACGACCTGATCCCCGAACACAGCGGCTAGCTGTTGGGACATGGAATGTCATTTCACTGGGGGTGGGGAGAGCCTGAGCTTGTGCGGGAGGTTGAGAGGTACCGGCTAGAGATAGTCGGGCTCACCTCCACACACAGCTTGGGCTCTGGAACCCAGCTCCTCGCAAGGGGCTGGACTCTCCACTTCTCTGGAGTCGCCCATGGTGAGTGGTGGCAGGCTGGTGTGGGCTTGCTTATAGCTCCCCAGCTCAGCCGCCATGTGTTGAAGTTTACCCCAGTGAACGAGAGGGTCGCCTCTCTGTGCCTTCGGATTGGGGAGAGGGCTCTTGCTGTTGTTTGTGCCTACGGGCCGAATAGCAGTATCATGGATTAAAGCAAAAAAAATTATTTGACTGAAAATTTATGGGGGGTGGGGGGTGGGGGGGTTATGGGTGGATTTTGATGAAATTCTACGGGGGGGGTTTATTGGTGGATTTCGATGAAATTCTACGGGGGGGGTTATGGGTGGATTTCGATGAAATTCTACGGGGGGGTGTTATGGGTGGATTTCGATGAAATTCTGAGAATGGTTAACTTAGAACTGATAACTTTATTATCAATTAATTAATGGATTAATATATTTATTGCACTTTCTTTCCATTGCTTCCGTATATTATTTTTTTGTGGCAAACCACACAAATGCAAGCGCCTGGAATGTTTAGTTTTTTGCACCATGAACTAAATGGCTTTCCGTTTTCACCTATTTCGTACAGCCAAGCCCACCTCCACTTGTATTTTACACCTTTATCGATGGCAGACACATCAGTGCCTTCTTTCATGTAAAGCGCATCCATGCTGCCGAAACCGAAAGCAGAATGACATGCTCCTCTATGCTCCACGTCAATATAGAAAAAAGTTTGGATCTTCGCTTAAATTAAAATGATAATTTGACCTTACTTTGTGTTGAATACGACTTCAAAAACAATTCAAGATTTTATTAAGAGAAATATTGTGGCCAACACGAGTGTTAAGTTACCTAAAAGATCGCGTGAAGTTGGCTGCTATCTACTTTGCGTTCGTTCTCATTTTCCTCCATCATTTCATAGGCCAGAAACAGATCTCATCTCATTATCTCTAGCCGCTTTATCCTTCTACAGGGTCGCAGGCAAGCTGGAGCCTATCCCAGCTGACTATGGGCGAAAGGCGGGGTACACCCTGGACAAGTCGCCAGGTCATCACAGGGCTGACACATAGACACAGACGACCATTCACACTCACATTCACACCTACGGTCAATTTAGAGTCACCAGTTAACCTAACCTGCATGTCTTTGGACTGTGGGGGAAACCGGAGCACCCGGAGGAAACCCACGCGGACACGGGGAGAACATGCAAACTCCACACAGAAAGGCCCTCGCCGGCCCCGGGGCTCGAACCCAGGACCTTCTTGCTGTGAGGCGACAGCGCTAACCACTACACCACCGTGCCACCCTGCCAGAAACAGATGTTGTGACGTAATTTAACTTAGTAGGCTATGATTATTATTTAACTGTAGTCTTCTAGACATTTTGACTGTTTGGGGCATTGAACGCTGGTGTATGATTTTCAGGGAATAAAGTTTAGCGCATGTTGGAACATCATTGCGCTCGCAGCCTCCAACTCCTCAAACGTCCTTTAAATTGTGATATAACATAGGCTATAAGGCACGGTTCTAACATACCTTACACATTGGCCTAACGAAAATAATAATTGTTTGGGCGTCTGCTGATTTGTTAGCTATAAATTTAGGTCTAATTACTTCTGACAGTCTGCAAGCATTGCACCGTCGGGTCTTCAAGTCTGGCTGAAGCAGAGGAGCGGGCTTTCCGGGGTTTATTTTTTCGGGTTTTTTTTACATGCTCTATTTCTATATGTCCAGGTTTGAACTAAGTCATTTTGGCAAGATTTAATTTAATACAAGGCAGAAATGGTCAGACACAAGCACGCCAAGCACATGGGAATGTATTTTGCCAATTTTGACAGCGCATGTTTTTTTAATGCCACACCATAGACAGCGAACGCTTAAACATGATCAAACATAGGAAATGAACGACACAAAGCATGGCTCAAAAACAAAAAAGTTAAATAAACCCTGCTGATAGTTGATGATGTTGCAACACATCAGTGTTATAACCCAATCTCTACCCAACCACCCATCATTTTAATTCTCCTCGGATCAGCACCGACCTCACATTTGGCCTTGGGAGAGTTCAGCTGACGGAAATCTGTCACACGACGGAAAACTTTAATCCATGCAGTATAGAGTATCCGGCCTTCTTGGAGTCCCTGGGAGAGGTACTCATACTGGGGTATGAGAGGTGCTCATCCTGGGGACTCCATTGTTCTACTGGGGGACTTCAGTGCTCACGTGGGCGACGACAGTGACACCTGGAGGGGCGTGATTGGAAGGAACGGCCTCCCCGATCTGAACCCAAGTGGTGTTTTATTGGACTTCTGTGCTAGTCACGGTTTGTCCAGAATGAACACCATGTTCGAGCTTAGGGGTGTCCATAAGTGCACGTGGCACCAGGACACCTTAGGTTGGAGGTCGATGATCGACTTTGTTGTCGTTTCATCTGATCTCTGGCCCTATGTCTTGGACACTCAGGTGAAGAGAGGGGCTGAGCTGTCAACTGATCACCACCTGGTGGTGAGTTGGATCCGCTGGTGGAGGAGGAAGCCGGACAGACCTGGCAGGCCCAAACGTATGGTGAGGGTCTGCTGGGAACGTCTCGCTGAGCACTCTGTCGGGGAGGTCTTTAACTCCCACCTCCGGGAGAGCTTCTCCCAGCTTCCAAGGGAGGCGGGGGACATTGAGTCTGAGTGGACCATGTTCTCTATCTCCATTGTAGACGCAGCTGTTCGGAGCTGTGGCCGCAAGGTCTCCGGTGCCTGTTGTGGCGGCAATCCCCGAACCCGGTGGTGGACACCGGAAGTAAGGGATGCCATCAAGCTGAAGAAGGAGTCCTATCGGGCCATGTTGGCCTCCAGGACTCCTGAGGCAGCTGACGGGTATCAGCAGGCCAGGCGTGCCGCAGCTCGGGCAGTTGCGGAGGCAAAAACAGAACTGGGAGGAGTTTGGTGAGGCCATGGAGGAGGACTATCGGTTGGCCTCGAAGAAATTCTGGCAAACCGTCTGGCGCCTCAGGAGGGGGAAGCAGTACTCTGCCAACACTATTTACAGTGCGGGTGGGGAGCTGTTGACCTCAACTGGGGACATTGTCAGGCGGTGGAAGGAATACTTCGAGGATATCCTCAATCCCACTGTCACGTCTTCCATTGAGGAAGCGGAGGCTGATGACTCAGAGGTTGACTCATCCATTACCTAAGCTGAAGTCACTGAGGTGGTTTGCAAGCTCCTCGGTGACAAGGCACCGGGGGTGGATGAGATCCGCCCTGAGTATCTCAAGTCTCTGGATGTTGTGGGGCTGTCTTGGCTGACATGCCTCTGCAACATCACATGGCGGTCAGGGACAGTGCCTCTGGAGTGGCAGACTGGGGTGATGGTCCCTCTTTTAAAGAAAGGGGACCGGAGAGTGTGCTCCAATTATAGGGGAATCACACTTCTCAGCCTCCCCAGGAAGGTTTACTCCAGGGTACTGGAGAGGAGAATTCGGCCAACAGTCGAACCTCGGATCCAGGAGGAACAATGCGGTTTTCGTCCTGGTCACGGAACACTGGACCAGCTCTATACCCTTCATAGGGTGCTCAAGGGTTCATGGGAGTTTGCTCAATCAGTCCACATGTGCTTTGTGGATCTGGAGAAGGCATTCGACTGTGTCCCTCATGGTATCCTGTGGGGGGTGCTTCGGGAGTATGGGGTTCGGGGCTCTTTGCTAAGGGCTGTCCAGTTCCTGTACGAACGGAGCAGGAGTCTGGTTCGCATTGCCAGCAGTAAGTCAGACCTGTTCCCAGTGCATGTTGGACTCCGGCAGGGCTGCCCTTTGTCACCGGTTCTGTTCATAATTTTTATGGACAGAATTTCTAGGCACAGCCAGGGGCCAGAAGGAATCCTGTTTGGGAACCACAGGATTTCATCTCTGCTTTTTGCGGATGATGTTGTCCTGTTGGCTTCTTCAAACCAGGACCTTCAGCATGCACTGGGGCGGTTTGCAGCTGAGTGTGAAGCGGCTGGGATGAGAATCAGTACCTCCAAGTCCGAGGCCATGGTTCTCGACCGGAAAAGGGTGGCTTGCCCTCTCCAGGTTAGTGGAGAAGTCCTGCCTCAAGTGGAGGAGTTTAAGTATCTCGGGATCTTGTTCACGAGTGAGGGAAGGATAGAGCGTGGGATCGACAGGCAGATCGGTGCAGCCTCCGCAGTGATGCGGTCGCTTTACTGGTCCATTGTGGTGAAGAAGGAGCTGAGCCAAAAGGCGATGCTCTCGATTTACCGGTCGATCTACATTCCGACTCTCACCTATGGTCATGAGCTTTGGGTAATGACCGAAAGAACAAGATCACAGATACAAGCAGCCAAAATGAGTTTCCTTCACAGGGTGGCTGGGCACTCCCTTAGAGATAGGGTGAGAAGCACAGTCACTTGGGAGGAGCTCGGAGAAGAGCCACTGCTCCTCCACATCGAGAGGAATCAGCTGAGGTGGCTCGGGCATCTCTTTTGGATGCCTCCTGGACGCCTCTCTGAGGAGGTGTTCCAGGCATGTCCCCCCGGGAGGAGGCCCCGGGGAAGACCCAGGACACGCTGGAGGGACTATGTCTCTCGGCTGGCCTGGGAATGCCTCGGTGTTCTTCCCGAGGAGCTGGCCGAGGTGTCTGGGGAAAGGGAAGTTTGGGCTTCCATGCTCGGAGTGCTGCCTCCGCGACCCGGCCCCGGATAAGCAGATGAAGACGAGACGAGATAATAATAATAATAATAATAATAATAATAAATGCACCTATTATTTGATCCTGTATTTGTATTCCATATGCTGCATTATTTGTTCAATCCAAATCATTTATTTATATTTGATTACAGCTCTAGTAGACGCAAGACTAATACACAACTACAAAGCAACCACAACAAAATGAACGAACAAACAAACAAACAAACAAACAAACAAAAACCCTGTTTTCTGTGACATTATTAAGAAGAAAAAAGTTTTGGCACCATCAGAATGATTTCTGAGAAGTGTCTTACTGTCTCATTCAGAATGAGTTTAACAAATAAATGAGGGGATCATGAATATTTATTTAATATGTACTCAAGTATGCTGAACAACAGAAAAAAAACACTATAGGTATATAGTGAAAACTGATAGGTATATGACAGAGAGAGAGAGAGAGAGAGAGAGAGAGAGAGAGAGAGAGAGAGAGAGAGAAGGCTTCTCAGGGGCTCTTTGAATGGTTATTAGCTCATCTGGCTGACAGGTGATGAGATTATGCCATCATGTGTCATCCGTCGTCCGTCTGTCATTGTCCACATTTCACGAAAATCATTTCTTCTCTCTCAATCCTTCACCGATTTTTATTCTTTTTGGCAGGAAGGTAGGTCTCCCTGGTGTGCATATAGCTTCTACTCAAATTTGCATATTTGCAATTAATAATGAAGATATGGAGTAATTAAACCCTAACGAGCAGTTTCCACACAAATCACTTTTTCTCCCTCAGTTCTTCACCGATTTTGAATCTTTCTGGCATGAAGGTGGGGTACCTAGGGTGCATATAACTTCTACCCAGATTTGCTGAATTACAATTATTAATGAAGTTATGGACTAATTAAGCCTTAATGAGCAGTTCAACAAAAATCACTTCTTCTCGGTCAATTCCTCACTGTTTTGGATTCTTTCTGGCAAATAGGTCTGTATTCCTAGGGTGGATATTGCTTCTATCGTATATATAGCTTGTATATAGTGTATATAACTTGCAGCATTTATTGTGCAAGGTGGCCCACTTTAGATCATTCCTTCTGGACTAGACGGGGCCGGAGTGAGCTACGTCATCATTGACGGTCTTGTCAGTAACTTACTAACTTTCTGAAAAATAAAGAAAGCCATGAGAAAATGCTGATGTAGTTTTAATCATAGAAACTGTAATCCATTTTGTCTCTAGATTTAAGTAGATTACACAGGATTTTACGAATTGGTGCAACCAGTTGAAGAACTAGGGGTCTTTCTTTCTGTCTTGAAACATAAATTTAATAATTTCAGAGACAGGTAGTAAGAGACATGATTTGTGTCAAAAATAGCAGATGAGTGACAAAGCAGAGCTCAGTGATTCTGAGATGTGAGTAGGATGGATGGATAAACAAATAGAGGGAGGAGAGGTGGGAGAAAGTATATGGCCCAATGGATGGATGGCTAAAAGGATGTCTGGAAGAAGAGATTAAGAGTGACATGGGGTAGAGGACAGGACATGTCCAATTCTCTGTCTCCTTCAGGTCACACTGTTCTTCTTTCCATGGTCTCAATCTCCACAGGCTGCGTTCACCTCTTCATCACTGTCCACATGGACAGAAATTAACCTTCAATCACAATTACACATTTAACACCTCACCTTAAGAACAATTACCAGTGCAAAGAGATCCAGCTTCAGGTTCTATTAATTGCTGCTTGAAGTAAAATGTCAGTGCATATGGATTTTCTGCCAGAAGGAGTCTGTGTAAGTGTCCTTCTCTCAGCAGAGAGGAGATCACTCTCTGAATTATTCATCACAGCTATGAGAGGAGGACACAGCGGCCAAGGCAAAAGAATTTACCAGCATTTGTGTTTGTCACTGCAGGCAATCCAATCAAATTTCTGGCACTGGAAAGAGGAAAACAGACAAACTGTGTAACTGTGATTTGTGTGATGCATTAAATAAACTGAACAAAATCAACAACTACAAAGCTTTACAAGGAGAAGGTTAAATTAAGCAAATAGGAGTTGTTCAGGGAAGGATAATTAGCATGCAATAAGCTAATGATATGATAGCATTACCCAAGTCTGATGGATAGAAGATTTTTTTTCTGTCTGAAAAAAAATATATATATATACAGTACACACACACACACACACACACACACACACACACACACACACACACAGGGTTAGTCAAAATTATGTTAACACTAATGGATTATTACACACATTTCCAGATCAATGGATAGGTCACGGTGGACCATTGCCATGGCCTCCACACTCCACTGATTTGATGCCCTGTGATTTCTGGTTATGGGGTATGGTGAAGGAGCACGTGTATAGCAGGAAAGTTTGTGAAATCAATGGCCTCAAGGACAAAATAAGGACAGTGGTATCATCTATTCCCCACAAAATGTGTGTCCGGGCATTAAATGGTACTGTTGCTCGCTGGTTTTTGTGTGTTGAACACAATGGAGAACAGGTTGAGACCGTCCTGTAAATCATCTTGCACATATGATGTATGTTTTGTGAATAAATGGTTTCTACTATTTAAGTGTAAACATAATTTTGACTAACCCTGTATAGAACATTATTACAGTATATAATCACATATCGTTAAGACATAAATAAAGGAAAAAAAATCTCTCATCATCCATACACAAAAGGAAAAAAAAAATTCCAAATATTAAAGAAATAATTTTTCTTCTTCTTGTTTTCATTGCTCATTAATATGTGGAAGTATGTTGAGGAAAGCAGTGCCACAAGCATTATACTTCATTCATTCATTCATTCATTCATTCAATTTATAGTGATAATAGTGCTTAGTACAGTATGTTCCTGTGCAGGGCAGCACGGTGGTGTAGTGGTTAGCACTGTTGCCTCACAGCAAGAAGGTCCGGGTTCGAGCCCCGTGGCTGGCGAGGGCCTTTCTGTGCTGAGTTTGCATGTTCTCCCCGTGTCCGCGTGGGTTTCCTCCGGGTGCTCCGGTTTCCCCCACAGTCCAAAGGCATGCAGGTTAGGTTAACTGGTGGCTCTAAATTGACCGTAGGTGTGAATGTGAGTGTGAATGGTTGTCTGTGTCTATGTGTCAGCCCTGTGATGACCTGGCGACTTGTCCAGGGTGTACCCTGCCTTTCGCCCCTAGTCAGCTGGGATAGGCTCCAGCTTGCCTGCGACCCTGTAGAACAGGATAAAGCGGCTAGAGATAATGAGATGAGATGAGATAATTTCACAATCTAATAACTTTGCCAATTCTCATTTAACTGACCTCAAATTTTAATAGCATGTGTGGAAACGGGTCAAAATTTTATGTTTAATGTTTTTTGTTTTTATCTTTTTAGGTGGGGCGGCACAGTGGTGTAGTGGTTAGCGCTGTCGCCTCACAGCAAGAAGGTCCTGGGTTCGAGCCCTGTGGCCGGCGAGGGCCTTTCTGTGTGGAGTTTGCATGTTCTCCCCGTGTCCGCGTGGGTTTCCTCTGGGTGCTCCGGTTTCCCCCACAGTCCAAAGACATGCAGGTTAGGTTAACTGGTGACTCTAAATTGACCGTAGGTGTGAATGTGAGTGTGAATGGTTGTCTGTGTCTATGTGTCAGCCCTGTGATGACCTGGCGACTTGTCCAGGGTGTACCCCGCCTTTCGCCCGTAGTCAGCTGGGATAGGCTCCAGCTTGCCTGCGACCCTGTAGAAGGATAAAGCAGCTAGAGATAATGAGATGAGATGAGATCTTTTTAGGTATAGAAATGCCATTCGCTAGAAAACAAAAGGTGTTTCGTGTGTTAGAGTACGCTGGAACACAGTCGAACAAGACAGTGCAGCGTGCATTTATGAGAGAATTCTCTAAAAATTCACCAACTGCAATGCAGATTTGGACACGGCACAAAAAGTTCAAAGAGGAAGGCTGTCTGTGGCTCAGACGGCCTGCATATTGAAATTTGTGAAATCGTTCATGGAATCCACATACTTTTGAATTTCTCATTCAAATTTTGAGGAATAAATGTTATATTGCTCAATATTAAGCCTGTTCAGTTTCATTTGCCTGGACCATGTAGTTTCTGGGATATTTACATCTCAAATAATATCACATTTTTTTTTAAACACCCTGTATTTTGGGTTGTGTTGTGAAGTGATTAGGAGTGTATCAGGGTGTGTGTGTGTGAGTGTATGATGTATACTGGGGTCAGTTGGGACTGGAAAGAGATTGCCACTTCATTCTTAGGTCACTGAAGAGGTCAAAGGTCACACTGTTACTGACTTATAGCAGTGGAGTGTAGACAGACACAGAGCAGAAATACACACATCGCCATAGAAACAGAAATCACAACCAGCCAGGCCTCAGCTGTATCAAACTTTATATCTGAAATGCGTTTTAGTTATTTTGCCATTTTAATACTGGATTTGTTTTAAATGGGGAGGTGGGCGAATGTAATTATTACTGGTTTATCTCTGGGTTTTTTTTTCTGTCCATTTTTTAAAATATTTATTTGTATTTTTTTATAGACTACAAATTCCTTAATCAAGTTATTATCTCATCTCATTATCTCTAGCCGCTTTATCCTTCTACAGGGTCGCAGGCAAGCTGGAGCCTATCCCAGCTGACTACGGGCGAAAGGCGGGGTACACCCTGGACAAGTCGCCAGGTCATCACAGGGCTGACACATAGACACAGACAACCATTCACACTCACACCTACGGTCAATTTAGAGTCACCAGTTAACCTAACCTGCATGTCTTTGGACTGTGGGGGAAACCGGAGCACCCGGAGGAAACCCACGCGGACACGGGGAGAACATGCAAACTCCACACAGAAAGGCCCTCGCCGGCCCCGGGGCTCGAACCCAGGACCTTCTTGCTGTGAGGCGACAGCGCTAACCACTACACCACCGTGCCGCCCCAAGTTATCATTATTATTATTATTATGGAACCCAGGGCGGCACGGTGGTGTAGTGGTTAGCACTGTCGCCTCACAATAAGAAGGTCCGGGTTCGAGCCCCATGGCCATCGAGGGCCTTTCTGTGTGGAGTTTGCATGTTCTCCCCGTGTCCGCGTGGGTTTCCTCCGGGTGCTCCGGTTTCCCCCACAGTCCAAAGACATGCAGGTTAGGTTAACTGGTGACTCTAAATTGACCGTAGGTGTGAATGTGAGTGTGAATGGTTGTCTGTGTCTATGTGTCAGCCCTGTGATGACCTGGCGACTTGTCCAGGGTGTACCCCGCCTTTCGCCCGTAGTCAGCTGGGATAGGCTGCAGCTTGCCTGCGACCCTGTAGAAGGATAAAGTGGCTAGAGATAATGAGATGAGATTATCGAACCCTATCTCCACCTGTGGCAGAATGTGCACTCACATGACTTTGTTCTCTTCAAAGTTCCCGGGTCTGAGTGGTTTGGTTTAGAGTGTCAAGGTTTTGCTCTGACCAGTTGTAGATGTTTTCACGCCATCTTTTCCATTGGGCTCCATTGCTTCGTTTACCAGTTATCATTTCTTCGAAACATATTTTCAACAATCCTTTTTTACTAAGTTTGATGTGACCATAAAGTTTGCGTGCTTTGCTTTGGATGAGAGGAACAATTGGGGTTAAAATTGGGGCCTGGAGCAGGTTTCACCTGCTCCAAATTGACCTGTAGAAATAACTGGAATTATTTTTTCGCGGTCTAAATCCTGCGCTCTGATTGGCTGGTGCGTGGGTTCGTATCCTACGGTACGGACCCTGGTTATGGACCTCTGGTGACTTGCTTGTTCACAACAACAAACATAGTAGCATTTTTTGTCAACATTTATCTTTTTTTATAAGATTTATTTATAAGGTTATCAAAAATCTTATAAATTTTTGCCAGCATTTCTCAGGAGAATAGCATTAATTTTACAGCATGGATAGCGATAATGACAGTCTTCACAGCGAAAGTGAGTTTTACTACCCTGAGGAAGAAGAAATAAAAGAAAACATTTCAGGAGAAAGCTAAAAACCTGTAATTTGCTAACACCGAGCAAAAACATGGCTGAATCCTGAATGACTCCTATTTGTATAAATAGGGGACTACATAGGTGGCAAAATGTAGGTTTTTTTCCTGCCATGGAAGTGCACTTGTATACCGAACAGAAAGCAATTTGCATTACAGCCGTGAATGAGGATTCAAAATAGCATTAATTTTACAGCATGGATAGCGATAACGACAGTCTTCACAGCGAAAGCGAGTTTTACTACCCTGAGGAATACAAAATTAAAGAAGACATTTCAGGAGAAAGCTAAAAACCTCTAACTTGCTAATGCTGAGCAAAAACATGGCTGAATCCTGAATGACTCAATTTTGTATAAATAGGGGACTACATAGGCAGCAAAATGTAGTTTTTTTTCCTGCCATGGAAGTGCACTTGTATACTGAGGAGGAAGCCATTTGCATTACAGCCGTGAATGAGGATTCAAAATGGCGGCTCGGCTCGGTTTTCCCTTTCGGGCGCTCTCGTTTTCTGTTAGAATTTGGTAAAGAAAAAAATAAATATATTATTTACCAGCTTAAGGTCGGTCCGTATGGTGAAATACCATGACCTCAGCCTTGAATACTGACCTCGGCCCAGAAGGCCTTGCTCAGTACTTTCAAGACCTCAGTCACGGTATTTCACCATACAGACCTCCCGGTTGGTAAATAACATATATGTATTTATCCATTAGTATTTGTATTTATTAAATGTTGGACTGTCATAACCTGTGAGAAAGGGCTCACTGCCTTTCTTTAGTATGGACACCCTCCGGGAAGTGCTCACCTGTCTAATCCAAACCACAAACAAATTTTGTTTATTACATTTGTTTATTATGCATTATTAATTTATAATTCTGAACAATAAAATATACAATATCAGTGTTTAAAAAGCACTGATATTAGAGAAACAATCCTCCTGAGGGATTCAGAGATGTTATTGAGCTCTGAGCAGAGGTACATACAGTACACATGCGATGAGCATATAACCTGCTAAGAGTCAGAGTTCAAGCACAAATTGCACAGGCACAAATCCTACAATAAAGATTATAGTAAAGATCAAATGCATTCAGTTTTCATTAATATGAGGTTGTTGTGTTCATGGAGCCTTTGGTATGATGACTGTATGCTTACATCAAGAAGGGCATTTATATACAGTAGAAGTCATTTGTCCAGTGTGAAGTGGTCATGATGATGCCAGATGTTCTCTGGCTATATTATTTGAAAGAGATACAGTACCGGTATGTGGGGAAACATATCGCATGTAAATATTAGTTTTAATCCACTGAACCAGTAAAATGAGTGCAGGGGTGTCAGAGGTTAAGTGTTTAAGGAAGAGACAGAGACTCCATATTAAATGTATTCAGGCTGACTGATCTGAGGTGGATTTCCCACAAACATCGTAGCACAAAGATCATTGTTAAATGGTAGAGCGAGCATCACAATGAACATTCTCTCTCCTAGTTAAGATGCTCTTAGCATTAAGAGGCATTTGGGAAACCCACCCATTTTGTCAGCTCACACACACACACACACACACACACACACACACACACACACACACACACACGTAGATATACACATGACTTAAGTATACTAAAAGCACAAATTTCACCAGTAAACCCAGATTTCTCTCTCTCTCTCTCTCTCTCTCTCTCTCTCTCTCTCAACACTTAGTTTATGAATATTTTTAAAAATAAAATCAACATCGACTCACCTTTTTAGTCTATTCACTTTTTTGAAGAGATGATTCACATGATTCACTTGTCATTTCTTGACCAAAAATCTTCTTTCTTTCATGAAAAAATGTTTATTAATAATAATAATAATAATAATAATAATAATAATAATAATGGCGGCACGGTGGTGTAGTGGTTAGCGCTGTCACCTCACAGCAAGAAGGTCCGGGTTCGAGCCCTGTGGCCGGCGAGGGCCTTTCTGTGCGGAGTTTGCATGTTCTCCCCGTGTCCGTGTGGGTTTCCTCCGGGTGCTCCGGTTTCCCCCACAGTCCAAAGACATGCAGGTAAGGTTAACTGGTGACTCTAAGGCTACATCCACACGACAACGGCAGCGAGATGTTATTTAAAAAAATATCGCGTCCATATGCGCAACGATCAGTAAAATATCAGGTCCATATGGCAACGCAACGCTTGCTGAAAACGATGCAATACACATGCCACACCTCTAGGGGCGCTGTAAGACGGTCCCTTCGGAGACACCAGAACAATAGAAGAAGTAAGGACGCATGCGCATAAACTATTATGCGCGAGACTTCATATTAGCCACAAAGTCAGAAAAATCTGTTCGTAAAATTGCATTATAATGACCAAATACGATGAAAAGTATTTTTCCAGTCTCACCTGTGAAAGGTAATCCCATGTGATCTCATTTGGACGGTAAACCTGTTGGTACAGTTAAACGCAGCACATGAATGAGGCATCTTTATTCTCCGCTTTGACCCATCCAATATGGCGGCGAGGATGACGTATGATTCTACGCGGAAGGCGGCATCTTTAATGGTCCGGAATAAATTGAATGCTACATGTTGATGGATTAATTTGTTCTTCTACGCCCTTTTTGAGGAATGTATTGTAGGACTTAAACCAACATCTGAATTGGTGAGATCGCTCCTTTTTTTCCCTATTTTTGCTGGCGGGATTGACTCTGCCCTAAGGGCAGAGTCTCTCTCTCTCTCTCTCTCTCTCTCTCTCACTTTGCACCATTACACAATAAATATTCACAGTGAAAATATTTTGTAAGCGCGTTTCATGAACCAAGTTATAGGATTTGTTGACAACTCGCATCGAGTTCGTTACACTTCTACCCGGCGTGAAGCACTGACAGTCATGTGGTTGTGACATCATCGTAAACAAATCCGTTCTACTCATCCAGATGACTTCGCAACGGCAACGTTGCCAGATCAGTGATCCTCTCAGCTCACCTTTCAGAGCTCGGAGGTGAGAGGAGCCAAAGTGTCGCCTTCACGAGTTAGATGTTTCTCTCATGCTTCCAAACCTTTGGATTTGGTATGGGGATATGATAACGATCAGTACATGTGTTAATGACATGATGCTGAGACAAAAGCATGTAAAAAAATAAAAATAAAAAAAGGCTAATAGATGATCAAGAATTGAGGCTGGACACTCATACAGATTGGGACTGGGACGGTCTGAAAAGTGGTTCTGCTGGAGAAAAGGACAAATAAGCAAACAGAGACACTCACAGACAGAAACACACACACACACACACACTCACACAGGAGTGGTGAGATGAAAATGAGAGAGAAAAAGAGCTTTGAGGGTGAGAGGAGGTGAAGTATTGATCAGCCATTGACAAACACAATAGAAATTTTATATGTGATGTGAGAGGCCCATCCATAATTTATCAGAGGGCAAATGTGAGTGAGGGGGGAAAAAATGAGTGGATGGGGAGAGAGGACAGGGAATAGGAGCTATTGATTAGAGTAAAGAAGTGCAGGGGCACGCTACTGCAGCCAGGAGAGACAGCACAGGAAAGCCATTAAGGATGGCAGTGTTACCAGACACGAGAGAGAGAGAGAGAGAGAGAGACCCATCCCCCAGCCCTTTTCTCCTGTGCCACCTCATGGATCAATACAGCCATGTCAAAACAGAAAATGCATGCTTTTGCTCTTAAGTAAAAGGTGTCTAAGATTTTTAAAAGCATTGATTTGGGACGGGTCGATGGAAATCAGTGCAGATTTTCTCCTGTGCAAAGAGGGGGCAATAACACTCAGCAGATAACCCAGCAACAGAAGGATGGTGGCCATGGCACGGGAGGGGAATTGAAAGGAAAGGAGAGGAAAAACACTGCACAGATTACCAGGAAAGGTCAGCTCAGCGCCGGGGGTCAAGGATTCACCTCAACCTCAGTCATCCCCAGTAGAGGAGGGTATCATCTGGGGACAAGAGAGAAGGAGAGAATTTCACACAGGTGCCAGAGAGAGAGAGAGAGAGAGAGAGAGGGAGGGTTAGAGGGAGACAGCCATTTTGCACATTAAAGAACAAGCTTGTCTAGACACTAGCACTCCTCTATATTCTCGAGAGACGCTGTAAATGAATTAAATCTCTTTCACTTTTGAATCCAGTGGGCAGTCACTCCAGGGGAAATAAATAAGTAAATAAAAAAATTTAAAAATATATAAATAAACAAATATTCAACAAAAGAAGTTGTGCCAGCAAATAGTTCTACTCAGTAATAAATAAATGAATAAATAAATAAATAAATAAATAAATAAGGTGGTCAACAAAAGAAATTGGGCCATCAACTAGTTCTACTCTGCATTTACAAACAAACAAACAAACAAACAAACAAGGTAGTCAACAAAGGAAGCTGGGCCATCAAATAGTTCTGTTATGTATTCATAATAAATAAATAAATAAATAAGGTGGTCAACAAAAGAAATTGGGCCATCAACAAGTTCTACCCTGTATTTAAAACAAACAGAGAGACAGACAAACAAGATAGTCAACAAAGGAAGTTGGACCATCAAATAGTTCTGTTCTTTATTCATAAATAAATAAATAAATAAATAAATAACGTGGTCAACAAAAGAAATTGTTGGGCCATCAACAAGTTCTACTCTGTATTTACAAACAGACAGACAGACAGACAGACAGACAGACAAAAAAATAAGGTAGTCAACAAAAGAAGTTGGGCCATCAAATAGTTCTGTTATGTATTCACAAATAAATAAATAAATAAATAAATAAATAAAGTGGTCAACAAAAGAAATTGAGCCATCAACAAGTTCTACTCTGTATTTACAAACAAACAGACAGACAAAAAAATAGTCAACAAAAGAAGTTGGGCCATCAAAAAGTTCTATTCTGTATTTATAGATAAATAAATTAATTAATTAATAACCAGTCAAAAGTTTGTACACCCCTACTCATAGTTTGTTTGTTTGTTTGTTTGTTTGTTTTTCTGTATTGTACAACCCTGATTCCAAAAAAGTTGGGACAAAGTACAAATTGTAAATAAAAACAGAATGCAATAATTTACAAATCTCAAAAGCTGATACTGTATTCACAATAGAACATAGACAACATATCAAATGTCGAAAGTGAGACATTTTGAAATTTCATGCCAAATATTGGCTCATTTGAAATTTCATGACAGCAACATGTCTCAAAAAAGTTGGGACAGGGGCAATAAGAGGCTGGAAAAGTTAAAGGTACAAAAACAGAACAGCTGGAGGACCAAATTGCAACTCATTAGGTCAATTGGCAATAGGTCATTAACATGACTGGGTATAAAAAGAGCATCTTGGAGTGGCAGCGGCTCTCAGAAGTAAAGATGGGAAGAGGATCACCAATCCCCCTAATTCCGCGCCGACACATAGTGGAGCAATATCAGAAAGGAGTTCGACAGTGTAAAATTGCAAAGAGTTTGAACATATCATCATCTACAGTGCATAATATCATCAAAAGATTCAGAGAATCTGGAAGAATCTCTGTGCGTAAGGGTCAAGGCCGGAAAACCATACTGGGTGCCCGTGATCTTCGGGCCCTTAGACGGCACTGCATCACATACAGGCATGCTTCTGTATTGGAAATCACAAAATGGGCTCAGGAATATTTCCAGAGAACATTATCTGTGAACACAATTCACCGTGCCATCCGCCGTTGCCAGCTAAAACTCTATAGTTCAAAGAAGAAGCCGTATCTAAACATGATCCAGAAGCGCAGACGTCTTCTCTGGGCCAAGGCTCATTTAGAATGGACTGTGGCAAAGTGGAAAACTGTTCTGTGGTCAGACGAATCAAAATTTGAAGTTCTTTATGGAAATCAGGGACGCCGTGTCATTCAGACTAAAGAGGAGAAGGACGACCCAAGTTGTTATCAGCACTAAGTTCAGAAGCCTGCATCTCTGATGGTATGGGGTTGCATTAGTGCGTGTGGCATGGGCAGCTTACACATCTGGAAAGACACCATCAATGCTGAAAGGTATATCCAGGTTCTAGAGCAACATATGCTCCCATCCAGACGACATCTCTTTCAGGGAAGACCTTGCATTTTCCAACATGACAATGCCAAACCACATACTGCATCAATTACAGCATCATGGCTGCGTAGAAGAAGGGTCCGGGTACTGAACTGGCCAGCCTGCAGTCCAGATCTTTCACCCATAGAAAACATTTGGCGCATCATAAAACGGAAGATACGACAAAAAAGACCTAAGACAGTTGAGCAACTAGAATCCTACATTAGACAAGAATGGGTTAATATTCCTATCCCTAAACTTGAGCAACTTGTCTCCTCAGTCCCCAGACGTTTACAGACTGTTGTAAAGAGAAAAGGGGATGTCTCACAGTGGGAAACATGGCCTTATCCCAACTTTTTTGAGATGTGTTGTTGTCATGAAATTTAAAATCACCTAATTTTTCTCTTTAAATGATACATTTTCTCAGTTTAAACATTTGATATGTCATCTATGTTCTATTCTGAATAAAATATGGAATTTTGAAACTTCCACATCATTGCATTCCGTTTTTATTTACAATTTGTACTTTGTCCCAACTTTTTTGGAATTGGGGTTGTATTTTCTACTGTACATTGTTGAACAATACCGAAGACATCAAAACTATGAAATAACATATCGAACATGTATGGAATTATGTGCCTATCACATAATAGATGTTTACATCTATGTATTTCTTTTTTACATCTACTACCTCAAAACACACTTAACCTTCCGCACATGATCAGTAACAGGTACTGGTTGGCACTGTACTGCCTGTTTGTGCTCGTAGTCGTTTTCACACTGTCCTTGTTGTCTGCACTTTATGTTGTGTGTAGTTCATTGTCTGCACTGTTTGCACTCGCTGCACTCTTGCACTTTATGTTATTTGTAGATTTGTAGTCCTGTGATGTTTCATGCAGCACCATGGTCCTAGAGAAACATCGTTTCATTTGAACTGTGTACTGGTGTACTGTACCAACTGCAGGTGGTTGAAATGACAATAAAAAAGCCTTGACCTTGGTAAAAAAAAAAAGTGTTTAAAAATATGCTTCATATTTTAGATTCTTTAAAGTATCCAGCGTTTACCTTGATGACGTTTTGCACACTATTGGCATTATCTTAACCAGCTTCATGAGGTCGTCAAGTGGAATGCTTTTCAATTAACAGCTGTGCCTCGTCAAAAGCTAATTAGTGGATGAGTGCCTTCTTAATGGATTTAAAATCAAACATCTCATCTCATTATCTCTAGCCGCTTTATCCTGTTCTACAGGATCGCAGGCAAGCTGGAGCCTATCCCAGCTGACTACGGGCGAAAGGCGGGGTACACCCTGGACAAGTCGCCAGATCATCACAGGGCCGACACATAGACACAGACAACCATTCACACTCACATTCACACCTACGGTCAATTTAGAGTCACCAGTTAACCTAACCTGCATGTCTTTGGACTGTGGGGGAAACCGGAGCACCCGGAGGAAACCCACGCGGACACGGGGAGAACATGCAAACTCCGCACAGAAAGGCCCTCGCCGGCCCCGGGGCTCGAACCCAGGACCTTCTTGCTGTGAGGTGACAGCGCTAACCACTACACCACCGTGCCACCCCGCAATGGAAACATCATTTTCAAAAACAAACAAACAAAAAACAGTGATATCACAAAGCAATAATTATTGTATACAATTCAACACTACCACGGCTTTTACAGTGGACGCTGAATATCAGGTCTCGGAGATCTGAATGACTGTCGTGAGGAGAAAAGCCAGCTTTAATCACATAACATCACTGAATGGAAACACAGACCATTCTCACTTCTATTTTGAAATTATAAACAACTTTTATTTGTGAGTCAGACAAAATATTCATAACTATGTAATTCTGTTGAAGATTTTCATCTATACACCGATCAATCACATAAAAAGGTTTTAAAAACTTTTTACTGTACAAACTTCTTGGACATACCCAAGCCTTCAACTCCTTCAGGAGCCTTCATCAGGGATGGGAAATGACGTCATTCCTTCAAGCATGCAGTGAGGAGTTGATACCTCCGCCCATCCTTGTTGAGGGCAATATTTTATCGGGCATGTGCACTGCATGCTCGAAGGAATAACGCCATTTCCCATCCCTGATGAAGGCTCCTGAAGGAGTTGAAAGCTTGCATACGTCCAAGGATTTTGTGCAATAAAAAGTTTTTAAAACCTTTTTATGTGATTCTGGTTGCATACAAAGCAAAGATTAAAAAGAATCTACACAATGTGTCATGCACGGTGGTGTAGTGGTTAGCGCTGTCGCCTCACAGCAAGAAGGTCCTGGGTTCGAGCCCCGTGGCCGGCGAGGGCCTTTCTGTGTGGAGTTTGCATGTTCTCCCCGTGTCCGCGTGGGTTTCCTCCGGGTGCTCCGGTTTCCCCCACAGTCCAAAGACATGCAGGTTAGGTTAACTGGTGACTCTAAATTGATCGTAGATGTGAATGTGAGTGTGAATGGTTGTCTGTGTCTATGTGTCAGCCCTGTGATGACCTGGCGACTTGTCCAGGGTGTACCCCGCCTTTCGCCCATAGTCAGCTGGGATAGGCTCCAGCTTGCCTGCGACCCTGTAGAAGGATAAAGCGGCTAGAGATAATGAGATGAGATGAGACAATGTGTCATGACATAGTATTGTCATATGTATTTATAACACTGTTATAAGCAGTAATAAGAAACACAATTTACTTAAAGTATGGGTCAGAGAAAATGTATATTATTTTGGCATTATTTTTTTTTTAATTCCTGCTAGCTGTCATATCATTACTTTTATGTGAATTACTAGATGTTGATTGAGCTACAAACTCAGTAGTTATGACATTATAATGTATCATAACACATCCTTATATCAATCATTTACATCACTTAATAACTCCTGATGAAAGCAGTCTTTTTGTGAGCCGATGCACTGTAAAAACTATGTTGCGTTAACTTAAAATTTCTGAGTTTGTTGAAACTCAGAAAGTAAGTTAGCACAATGAAACTTGATAGCCTCGTTATGCTAATTTACTATATGAGTTTTTAGGGCGTCATGGTGGTGTAGTGGTTAGCACTGTCACCTCACAGCAAGAAGGTTCTGGGTTCGAGCCCCGTGGCCGGCGAGGGCCTTTCTGTTTGGAGTTTGTATGTTCTCCCCATGTCTGCGTGGGTTTCCTCCAGGTGCTCCGGTTTCCCCCACAGTCCAAATACATGCAGGTTAGGTTAATATGGGATGGGCTTGGGCTGAGGTGCCCTTGAGCGAGGCACCTAACTCCCAACTGCTCCCCGGGTGCTGTTAGCATGGCTGCCCACTGCTCTGGGTATGTGTGTGTGCTCATGTGTGTGTTCACTGCTTCAGATGGGTTAAATGCAGAGAGGAATTTCACAAGCGTGTGATGAATAAAGTTCTTCTCCTTCCTTAATGAACTCAAAATTTTAAGTCCACCAGGTTACTCACTTTTTTAATTCAAAACAACAACTATTTTTTAACAGTGTCCTTGTGCCATCCATGTCTATGTAGGTGTAGGTCAGTTGTCATATAGGGCTGTGTGTGGACAGTCGAAGAGCTAGAAATTAGGATGGAAATATGTTCACATGCTTTTCTTCTTCCTCCTTGTCCAGCACTGTTGCCAGGTCGGGGTCCATGTGGACCCTATTGATCCACATTTCATATTAATTGGAGCATAGTTTTACACCAGATGCCCTTCCTGCCACAACCCTCCCATTTCTGGGCTTGGAAAACAACCATTCACACACACATTCGCACCTATGGGCAATTTCCATCCATCCATTCACCTCCTGTGCAGGGTCACAGGCAAGCTGGAGCCTATCCCAGCTGACTATGGGCGAGAGGTGGGGTACACCCTGGACAAGTCGCCAGATCATCGCAGGGCTGACACTTACTGTATGGCCCTTTTCCACTACCCTTTTTCAGCTCACTTCAGCTCGCTTCAGCTCACTTCAGCCCAACACGGCTCGCGTTTCGACTACCTTAGAGCAGCACGACTCAGCTCGCTTCAGCCCTACTCAGCACCCAAAACTCGCACGGTTTTGGAGTGGGGCTGAAGCGAGCCAAACCGAGCCGAGTGGGGCTAGGGGCGTGAGGAGACACTCCCCTGTGCACTGATTGGTGAGGAGGAGTGTCCTCACACGCCCACACACGCCCCGCGAGCACGCTGGGATCTGTAAACACTGTAAACCCGGAAGAAGAAGAATTACGAATTACGAGAATTTCTGAAGCCGTATGCGCCTCGCCTCATCTATAAACTCTTGCCAGTATCTGTTGGCGTTGTCGGTGACAACAAGCCACAGCACCAAGACCAGCAACACTAACGACTCCATGTCCTCCATGTTTATTGTTTACTATCTGGGTTGTGAGACTACCGCTTAAAAGGTCACTGATGTCACTGTTTGCGCCGCCTAACGACATCAAGTGACGTCCACCCACTTTCGCTAACTCCACCCAATGTGTCCACCCACTTCCAGCCAGCATGGTTCAGCGCGGTTGTAGTCGAAATGCAACTCCAACAGCCCCACTCAGCTCGACTCAGCCCAACTCAGCACGGCACGGCTCAGCCCAACTCAGCCGCGTTGGTAGTGGAAAAGCGGCAATAGAGACAAATAACCATTCACACTCACATTCATACCTACAGTCAATTTAGAGCCATCAATTAACCTAACCTGCATGTCTTTGGACTGTGGGGGGAAACCGGAGCACCTGGAAGAAACCCATGCAGACATGGGGAGAACATGCAAACTCCACACAGAAAGGTCCCCATTGGCCACTGGGCTCAAACCCAGGACTTTCTTGCTGTGAGGCAACAGTGCGAACCACTACACCACCTTGCTGCCCATGTTCACATAGTTTTCTCCAATTAAGAATTTTCAAAGTTTGTCCTATTTGATTGCCGGAAGAGCTCAGGAATCATCAGATGCAAGAAAAAGAGAGCAGAACAAGACAGAATGAATCATGTCTCGTAATCAGAAACAAATATCTCTCTGACCACAAGAAGAGTTTCTTCACTGTGGAGCCTGCAAATTTTATTCTCAGACTGGTTAGCCACTGGTGTGGCCGCAAGACAACGGAAACACGGTGATGATTAGCAGAGACGGGGTGCGGTCCCGGCATGCAGCCTAAAATCCCAGAGCTGCCCAGAGTACATGCTATTTGTAAGCTTTAATAAAATAAACAGTAGCAGCCCTCCTTGTCAGGCCGCCTATTTCGAGAAAAGAGTAAAGCAAGAATCAGAAGATTGAACTAGTTTTGTTTTCCAGTTTCTGAATGTAAATTACATTACAGAAAAAAAGATTAAAAAACAAAACAAAGACAGTGTTTCATGGTTCTTCTGATATATACATACTGGTACATATAGACATACAGTAAATACAAGTCACTGACTCGGCCTTGTCCTGATTTGATTGCTACCTCGGAAAGTCTTGTATACTCTTGTTGGCCATTAGTTAATAGTGTCAGATCAGTTTGCAGGTAGAGAAAGAAGATGATGGATGTGACTGAGGGACGCCTGAGTGCTCTCTGAGCGTTGTCTGTGCCACTTGATCTGGCCAGGAGAGTGGTGATGACAGTGCGCAATGCCACCGGGTGATATTTGAGGAGAGACCTGATAGAAAGGTCACAACATACCCTGGTCGTGACATACAGAGAGACAGAGAGAGATTGGGACAGAAAGAAACAGCAGGGGGCAGTCTGGACTTCCTGTGACACTTCCTGTGGCTCAAATAATTCAATAGGCTGCGTTTGAAACAGAAAGTCGCTGTCTTGTTACCTTGCTGCCATAATAGACAGGTGTCTTATAAGGCAGGACTTTGATTTGAAGGTATCTTCAGTTCACGGACTTTCATTTTGAACAACCTTTTCTTTTAAGACAGCATTTATGGCAATGTGTGATGTCAGCACGCCGTGTAACTAAACCAAAATTGGTGAACAGATGCCTCACAAAACATAAATTTATTGGTTTACAAGGTAGCACAATGCTTATTCTGTATTGTACCATGCCTTGCCAGTAGGTACCATTTTTATAATGGTCTTTGGTTTGACCCAACTGCAAGTAGAACTCATGATCTCCCAGTCAAGAGGCAGACATGCTAACCACTAGGCCAGCTTGATACAGATGCAAGTAGGGAGTCACACTCTCACAGTTACCAGAGGACTAAAGGCCAATTTATGCTGACAACGCAGTCCTCGCAGATGGCGTCGCAGATGGCGTCTGCGTAGCCCCCCCCACCTTCGCAGACGCTCTGCGCACACCTCCCAAAAATTGTGACCACCGCAGAAGCCTCGCAGACAGCGTCGCAGACAAGAGGACTCTGATTGGTCCACTCCAGGTCCACTCTACATCCGCTGTACACGCACTTCCGCTTCCCTACTTTCCCGGTTTGGTTTGTTTTCACTACCGCCATTTTTAAAAACACGAGCGAAGATGGAGCAGCACGAAGAGTGGTTGATCGAGGAAGTGAGGAAGTACGTACATCTATATGACTCCAGTTCTAGTCATTATAAGTAACCGGAGGATAAACACTCCACTAACCACACCCACCAACTACTCCTAGCGATTTCGCGACTTCGCGCCCCCTTGCGTTGTGGCGGTGAATAACATCGCGCACACCTATTACTCCCCGCTCAACGATAAATTACAACTGTCTGCGAAAAGCTATCTGTGAAAGCCTTGTCGCAAGAGCATGCAGAGGCCCTAACTCCCCGTAACCCTAGCTATATAATAGGTGAGAGGCCGAGGGCTATAGAAACGTAGATCAGTGCTACACCCATGTGCCTCAAAGTGCTGGATAGTACTGGGACATGAGACTGCCTGGGAAGACCAGATCCCAGCATGGGAGGAGGGGGACAATGTTTATTTCTTGGTAACTTTTCAAAAATCTAGAAACAAAACAAACAACAAACAAAAAAAAAACCCAAAACCTTATATTTGTATAAGAAAGCACTTTTCTGTCAAGTTCGCTCCTCCATTGCTTGAGGAACTTCAACTTCAAGCTTCAACTGGGGGCAATTTGAAAGCATCTTCAAAGACAAGAAATGAGATTGGAATCAGTTTCGAATGGTTCTTGATGCCTTACTGTCTTGTTCGACACTATCCTGAGGCATCATGTTCCCTTAGTCTAATAATTTAACACAGATACTCTGCTAGTATCTGTGGTCTGAAAGACCAATTCCAGTGGTCTGAAAGCATTAGTTTACTATTTAAATCACAGAATTATCTCAATTTTATGGGTGATTCCAGGCTTTGCTTGCAATTTGTTTCCCATTGAGGTGATATTTAGATACCATTTATGGAACGAGTCTCCAGTGTCAGCCCAATTAGTCCATTTTCTGCCATGGAACAGAGGATGGTTTGTGTTTTCAGGTTTTTTTGGTAACATGACAAGTTGCATTTTTGTCTTATTAACTATAATGATACCATCAATGACAGCGTAGCTCACTCTGGCCCCGTCTATTCCAGAAGGAACGATCTAAAGTGGGCCATCTTGTGCAATTGTTAGGACTAGGACTGTTTTGGCCTCTAGAGGCCGCTGTTATTTCCTTTTCATGTCGTGTTTATTTTGGCCTCTAGAGGCCGCCACTGTTCCTGTGTTTTGTGTTTGTGTTAATTGCCTAATTATCTTCACCTGTGTCCTTAATTAGTTTGTCTATTTATACCCCTGAGTTCAGTCCTCTTGTCACGGAGTCTTTGTGCTGTTATGTTTATCTCCAGTTTCCTTTGTACTGTGTTTTTTGATCTTCTTAGCTTTTGAATTTTTGCACTTTGCTTTTCTTTTGGATTATACTCTTTGTTTTTTTTGTCTTTTGTTTTGCCCTGTATATAGTGTATATAGTTTAAATAAACCTTTTGATTCTTTTTCTACTTCCGCCTCACGCCTCTGCATTTGAGTCATCCCCCTGGTGGCCTAGTGGGGGTTTGCTGGATTATCCCACCAACGAACCAGGTTCGAATCCCAGCAAAACCCTAACAGAAAGACTCCGTCATGACCGACTCAGCAGAGGCTGCTTCAACTGTCTACCCGGCCAACCTTCAGGGAATTATGGCAGCTTTGACACGCTTCGGAGCGACCATGGATGCTCATGGACGTACGCTCACCAGCCAACGTGAGGCCCTCGCTCGCCACGAGGAACTGCTTCAGCAAATTGGGAAAACCCTGGCACAGCTGACATCTCTGCCTGCATCTCCTGCTCCTGATCCAGTTCCTGCTCCTGATCCAGCTCCCACTCCTGCTCCAGTGCCTCCTGCAATGCTGCCTTCTTCACCTCGCGAACCCAGCCTTCCTGCACCACAGAGGTATGACGGCAAGCACAGTGAGTGCCGAGAGTTCCTTACCCAGTGTCAACTCACCTTTGAGCTTCAGCCTACCACCTACACTACGGATCGCCGCAAGATTGCCTTTGTGATCACCTTATTAGCTGGTAAGGCGCGAGCCTGGGCTACTGCTATCTGGCAAAGACAGGGACCTGAGTGCTTTGATTTCCAGCTGTTTTCTGAAGAGATGCTTCGGGTCTTCGATCAGGCAGACATCAGTACCGACGCAGCCCGAAAGCTCATGTCCATCCGGCAAGGAGGAAGCGTCGCAGATTACGCCATCTCGTTCCGAACACTCGCAGCAGTAAGTGGATGGAACGAGACTGCCCTGGTGTCAGCCTTCCACCATGGTCTGTCTGACCCCATCAAGGACGGTCTGGCCTCTATTGGATGCCCAAGTGACCTCGAAACCCTCATCTCACATGCTATTCGTCTGGACAACAGGATGAGAGAACGCCACCAAGCCTTGAGCCCCCCCAGCCTCCCTACCTCTACCTGGAGACCGTCTACCTCCTTCAGTGACTGTCCAGAACCCATGCAAGTGGGTCGTACTCGCCTCTCCGCATCTGAGAGGGAGCGCAGAAGGAGGGACAAGTGCTGCATCTACTGTGGCAAGCCTGGTCACTTCCGAGCATCATGTCCCGAACTCTTGGGAAAAGGACCGCCCCGTCCAGCCGAGGGAGGGTTGTGACGGGGCCTACCCTCTCTCCCGGACTCCCTGGCCAAGGAATCTACATCCCGGTCTCCATCTCCTGGGGTGAGTCTGTCCACTCTTGTCAAGCTTTGATAGACTCAGGGGCGGCTGGGAACTTTATGGATATTCACTTCGCCCAAAGCATCAATATTCCGACTGCACCTCTTGAAGTCCCACTGTCTGTGTCTGCCCTCGATGGCCAAGCGTTAGGTGATGGAAGAGTCACCCAAGTTACTTCTCCAGTTTTCCTCCAGTCTCAAGGTCACAAGGAAGAAATATCCCTGCACCTGATTCCTTCACCTGAGTTCCCAGTTATTCTAGGCCTTCCTTGGCTTACTCGCCACAACCCTCGCATAGACTGGGTAACAAGCCAGGTTGTGGAATGGGGCCCTGCATGCCATGCCTCTTGTCTGCTCTCTAGCTCTCCTGTGTCTCCTGCCGAGCCCCCTGATCTCACCGAGTTATCTCAAGTTCCCACAGAGTACTGGGATCTCAAGGAGGTATTCAGCAAGAGCAGGGCCGCCGTTCTTCCTCCGCACCGGGCCTACGACTGTGCCATCGACTTGCTCCCTGGGACTACCCCTCCTCGTGGCAGACTGTTTTCACTCTCTCAGCCAGAACGCAAGGCCATGGAGGAATACCTCAAAGATGCCCTGGTCTCTGGGTTTATTCGACCCTCCACTTCACCTGCTGGAGCCGGCTTCTTCTTTGTCGGCAAGAAGGATGGGGGGCTCCGACCATGTATTGATTACAGGGGCCTGAATAAGATCACTGTGCGCAACCGATATCCCCTTCCGCTGATGTCCACAGCTTTCGACCTGCTCCAAGGCGCCACCGTCTTCACCAAGTTGGACCTACGGAACGCATACCACCTCATCCGTATCCGACAGGGAGACGAGTGGAAGACTGCCTTTAACACCCCGTCTGGGCACTACGAATACCAGGTGATGCCCTTCGGACTCACCAACGCACCAGCTGTTTTTCAGGCCCTAATCAACGACGTCTTAAGGGACATGATTAACCTATACGTTTTTGTCTACCTCGACGACATCCTTATCTTTTCCAAGACCGTGCAGGAGCACCGCCACCATGTCCGCCAGGTTCTCCAGAGGCTGCTACAGAACAATCTGTTCGCCAAGGCCCAGAAATGCGAATTTCATGTTCCCGAGGTCTCCTTTCTGGGATTTATTGTACGGACAGGCCAACTCCAAATGGACCCTGCCAAGACCCTGGCCGTCCGGGATTGGCCTACTCCCAAGTCCGTTAAGGAGGTTCAGTGGTTCTTAGGATTCGCTAACTTCTACCGCAAGTTCATCAGGAACTTCAGTTCTGTGGCAGCACCCATGTCAGACCTCACCAAAGGGACAGGTGGATCTTATGGCTGGTCTCCTCAGGCAGAAAAGGCGTTCAAAGACCTCAAGGACCGCTTCTGCACGGCACCCATTCTGGTTCTCCCGGACACCTCCCAACCATTCATCGTGGAGGTGGACGCCTCGGACAGTGGTGTCGGCGCGGTGCTCTCTCAACGTTCGGAAGGAAAGCTGCACCCCTGCGCTTACTTCTCCCACCGCTTGAGTCCTGCTGAGTCCCGGTACGATGTGGGGGATCGAGAACTGCTAGCGGTCAAACTGGCCCTTGAGGAGTGGAGGCACTGGCTGGAGGGAGCACAACATCCATTCCTGGTTTGGACTGACCACAAGAACCTGGAGTACCTCCAGCAAGCCAAGAGACTGAACCCTCGACAGGCTAGGTGGGCCCTGTTTTTCAGTCGATTTGACTTCACCCTCTCATACCGCCCCGGCTCCAAGAACACCAAACCTGACGCACTGTCCAGACTGTTCTCTGCCACTAACAGGGAGAATGAAGTCGGGCCTATTATCCCTGTGTCCCGGATTGTGGCCCCTGTCCGCTGGGGTATTGAGGAGGCTGTCCGACGAGCCCAACGCCAGGACCCCGGTCCTAGGACGGGGCCACCGGGCCTCTTGTACGTCCCACATCAAGCCCGGGCCAAGGTTCTCCAGTGGGGTCACTCTTCCCCTCTCACCGCCCACCCGGGAGCTCGGAGGACCCTGGACTTCCTGAAAAGACGCTTCTGGTGGCCTAACATGGAGCAGGAAGTAAGGTCATTTGTCCTGTCCTGTGAGGTTTGCACCAGAACCAAGAACCCACGACAGCGTCCCCAGGGTCTCCTGCATCCTCTGACCATTCCCCGGCGTCCCTGGTCCCACGTGGCAGTCGACTTTATCACGGGTCTCCCTGAGTCACAAGGTAACACGGTCATTTTGGTCTTAGTTGACAGATTCTCCAAGGCCTGCCGCTTCATACCACTGTGCAAACTCCCCTCTGCTCTTGAAACTGCGAAACTTTTGTTTAATCATGTCTTCCGAGTCTTTGGTCTTCCACAGGACATCGTCTCAGACCGAGGGCCCCAGTTCTCCTCCCGAGTGTGGCACGGGTTCTGCAAGGTCATCGGAGCCACTGCCAGCCTCTCCTCTGGGTTTCACCCACAGTCCAATGGTCAGACGGAGAGGCTCAACCAGGACCTGGAAACCACCCTGCGAGGCCTGGCTATGGATAACCCGACATCGTGGAGCACCTGGCTGCCATGGGCGGAGTACGCCCACAACACCCTGCAGTCATCGGCCACCAAGCTGTCGCCATTCCAGTGCCAATTCGGGTTCCAGCCACCTCTGTTCCCGGACCAGGAGGAGGACGCGGGGGTGCCCTCGGTCAACCAATATGTGAGACGGTGTCGCAAGACCTGGAGCAAGGTCAGGAAGACCCTCATACAGACCTCCAGAACCAACCAGACTCAGGCCAACCGCCATAGAAGACCTGCACACGCTTTCCGCCCTGGGCAGCGTGTTTGGCTGTCCACTAAGGACCTTCCACTGCGGGTGGAGAACCGCAAGCTTGCTCCTCGCTACATTGGCCCCTTCAAGGTGGTGCGCAGGGTGAACCCTGTCTCCTACCGGCTCCAGTTGCCCCGGACTCTGAGGATCAACCCCACTTTCCATGTTTCCCTGTTACGGCCCGTACTGACGTCTACGTATGCCCCTGCCCCTAGGAACCCCCCACCCCCCCGCATCTTCCAGGGGCAGACTGTGTTCACTGTGAATCGCCTGCTTGACTCCCGCCGGGTCCGCGGCGGGTTGCAATATCTGGTGGACTGGGAGGGCTATGGTCCTGAGGAGCGCTGCTGGGTTCCTGCTCGGGATGTCCTTGATAAAGAACTATGTCGGGACTTCCATTCGGCCCATCCGGATCGCCCTGGGAACGTCAGGAGACGCTCCTAGAGGGGGGGGTCCTGTTAGGACTAGGACTGTTTTGGCCTCTAGAGGCCGCTGTTATTTCCTTTTCATGTCGTGTTTATTTTGGCCTCTAGAGGCCGCCACTGTTCCTGTGTTTTGTGTTTGTGTTAATTGCCTAATTATCTTCACCTGTGTCCTTAATTAGTTTGTCTATTTATACCCCTGAGTTCAGTCCTCTTGTCACGGAGTCTTTGTGCTGTTATGTTTATCTCCAGTTTCCTTTGTACTGTGTTTTTTGATCTTCTTAGCTTTTGAATTTTTGCACTTTGCTTTTCTTTTGGATTATACTCTTTGTTTTTTTTGTCTTTTGTTTTGCCCTGTATATAGTGTATATAGTTTAAATAAACCTTTTGATTCTTTTTCTACTTCCGCCTCACGCCTCTGCATTTGAGTCATCCCCCTGGTGGCCTAGTGGGGGTTTGCTGGATTATCCCACCAACGAACCAGGTTCGAATCCCAGCAAAACCCTAACAGCAATAAATGTTGCAAGCTATATACACTATATACAGAAGCTATATACACCTTAGGAATACTGACCCATTTGCCAGAAAGAATCCAAAACTGCAAGGAATTGACCGAGAAGAAGCTATTTTTGTTGAACTGCTTATTAAGGCTTAATTAGTCAGTAACTTCATTAATAATTGTAATGAAACAAATCTGGCTAGAAGTTATATGCACCCTAGGTACCCCTACCTTCATGCCAGACAGAATCAAAATCAGTGAAGAATTGAGGGAGAGGGAGATTTATTTGGAAACTGCTCATTAGGGCTTAATTACTCCATATCTTCATTACTAATTGCAATTATGCAAATTTGGGTAGAAGCTACAGTGGTGCTTGAAAGTTTGTGAACCCTTTAGAATTTTCTATATTTCTACATAAATATGACCAAAAACATCATCAGATTTTCACACAAGTCCTAAAAGTAGATAAAGAGAACCCAGTTAAACAAATGAGACAAAAATATTATACTCGGTCATTTATTTATTGAGGAAAATGATCCAATATTACATATCTGTGAGTGGCAAAAGTATGTGAACCTTTGCTTTCAGTATCTGGTGTGACCCCCTTGTGCAGCAATAACTGCAACTAAACGTTTGCGGTAACTGTTGATCAGTCCTGCACACCGGCTTGGAGGAATTTTAGCCCGTTCCTCCGGACAGAACAGTTTCAACTCTGGGATGTTGGTGGGTTTCCTCTCATGAACTGCTCGCTTCAGGTCCTTCCACAACATTCCGATTGGATTAAGGTCAGGACTTTGACTTGGCCATTCCAAAACATTAACTTTATTCTTCTTTAACCATTCTTTGGTAGAACGACTTGTGTGCTTAGGGTCGTTGTCTTGCTGCATGACTCACCTTCTCTTGAGATTCAGTTCATGGACAGATGTCCTGACATTTTCCTTTAGAATTTGCTGGTATAATTCAGAATTCATTGTTCCATCAATGATGGGAAGCCGTCCTGGCCCAGATCCAGCAAAACAGGCCCAAACCATGATACTACCACCACCATGTTTCACAGATGGGATAAGGTTCTTATGCTGGAATGCAGCATTGTCCTTTCTCCAAACATAATGCTTCTCATTTAAACCAAAAAGTTCTATTTTGGTCTCATCCGTCCACGAAACATTTTTCCAATAGCCTTCTGGCTTGTCCACGTGATCTTTAGCAAACTGCAGATGAGAAGCAATGTTCTTTTTGGAGAGCAGTGGCTTTCTCCTTGCAATCCTGCCATGCACACCATTGTTGTTCAGTGTTCTCCTGATGGTGGACTCATGAACATTAACATTAGCCAATGTGAGAGAGGCCTTCAGTTGCTTAGAAGTTACCCTGGCGTCCTTTGTGACCTCGCTGACTATTACACGCCTTGCTCTTGGAGTGATCTTTGTTGGTCGACCCCTCCTGGGGAGGGTAACAGTGGTCTTGAATTTCCTCCATTTGTACACAATCTGTCTGACTGTGGATTGGTGGAGTCCAAACTCTTTAGAGATGGTTTTGTAACCTTTTCCAGCCTGATGAGCATCAACAATGCTTTTTCTGAGGTCCTCAGAAATCTCCTTTGTTCGTGCCATGATACACTTCCACAAACATGTGTTGTGAAGATCAGACTTTGATAGATCCCTGTTCTTTAAATAAAACAGGGTGCCCACTCACACCTGATTGTCACCCAATTGATTGAAAACACCTGACTCTAATTTCACCTTCAAATTAACTGCTAATCCTAGAGGTTCAAATACTTTTGCCACTCACAGATATGTAATATTGGATCATTTTCCTCAATAAATAAATGACCAAGTATAATATTTTTGTCTCATTTGTTTAACTGGGTTCTCTTTATCTACTTTTAGGACTTGTGTGAAAATCTGATGATGTTTTAGGTCATATTTATGCAGAAATATAGAAAATTCTAAAGAGTTCACAAACTTTCAAGCACCACTGTATATGCACCCCAGGCAGACCTACCTTCCTGCCAAAACGAATAAAAATCGGTGAAGAATTAAGAGAGAAGAAGCGATTTTCGTGAAATGTGGACGACGCCAGATGGACGACACATCATGGCATAAACTCATTGCCTGTCTACTGAATGAGCGAACAGTGAGAAAAAAGTGAAGCTTGTGAAGGAATGATGGTTTATAGATGCCATAACGTAAGTGATAACAGGAACTAACTTGTTTCAAGGACACTACATTAAAGTTTAAATTGATCAAATATCCAATATGTCATACTTTAATTAATAAAGTTGGTGTACTGTAAGATGAATAAAGCATTCCAGGATGTGCTGTTATTGGAAAATAATCATCTCTGACATGATAATAGTGACTCCGTTTTGCATTGGGCCCCATTGTTGATTATTTTCCTATCGCAGCATACTGTATCACAGCAAAGTCTTGCAAAATATGCCTGTCCCTTTGAGCTGTCAATTGCTGAAAAGTATTTGTGAGTCATTGAGAGAGAAGAAGGTAGAAGGACAACCACAGTGCAATACCAGAGCTTTCTAAAGTTCCAGGAAACTCTGTGCACCTCAGAAACAACGAATACCACTGACTACTTTTCAAGAAGCTTTGCGGCGTGACAGATCCACAACCAAGGCTCACTATTCAAACAAACCTAGAGTTGCGGTATTAAACATGAGACAAGATTTCCACAAATACATCCATATTAATAGCTCTCCTCTCAGCTGCGGCTGGGGATAATTGGCCAGAGACGTTGGAGAGGCTGTGCATGCAGCTCAGGCAGCTCCCGGCATCATAAATGCAGATGTTAGAGGCCTGATTAGATCTTGGTCCTAACATATGTTTTCAGCTGCCTCCTTTCATTAGTGCCAGGCACGATGCATGCAGAAATCAAAGACTATTATAGAAATTAGGATAGTGAAAAACACCCGATAGCACAATTAAGGAAATTAAATTGTATACATTAGAGTCAGGATGTAATAGAATAAGAGAATCATGCTGTAATTGAAATGCACTTAAAAAGGATCATGCTGACAAATACAATTGCATCAAGGCAGTAACGCAGCACCCACCCACACACACCCATGCACACACACAGACACACAGACACACACACACACACACGCAACAGCACCTTCCGACAGCACAGATTTCCTTGTTAAATCCAATGGAAGTGAAAGAGTGAGGGCCCTGACAGGCAGCGTGAAAGAATCAGTGCACATCGGGGCGTCTCAAATGCAGATAATCATTTTACAGCCAGCTCGTCACCTCTGCCTGCGGCCCTTAAAGAACATTTTAGGATCAGGATACATTAAAAGGGGTTAAAAAATAAAAGGGAAGGGCAATCATTATAACCTCATCACGGGACATCATAGGAGACAAGGTATTTCTTTTGCAGGCATTTGGAGCGTAATGATGAACCATCATTTCTAAGGGGTTCAGACTGAAGATGGGCATCATTTATGAATTTTTTTGTTTTGTTTTTGAGTGAGTTTGTAACATAAAGAGGTATGCATGACATGTAGGAATCAATAATGTGCTTTTGTTGATGTGATAGAAGCTATTATTTATTTATTTACTTATTTAAAATTACATGTCTTTTCAATTCACACTGAAGCAATATGGAATTAGTAACATTATTATTATTATTATTATTATTATTATTATTATTATTATTAACAACAAGTGTTGCCAGGCAAAACAAACCTTGCCCAGCAGCACTTATTTTATACCTATATATTTCTCAGTCATCAGCTGACAGGTTATAGTAAATTAAAATAAAAAAACAACTATTTTTTATATACTGTATATATTACTGTATGTTACAGAGAGAGAGAGAGAGAGAGAGAGAGAGAGAGACCCAGATTTAGATTTTGAATCAGAATTACAGTCAGAACCAGAATCACATGTTTGTGAGAAAGAGAATCAGAACCAGAAGGACATTCGGGATGTTGGGACACCATTTGCACCATTTTGACCTTTTTGGTGACCTTGACCTTGACCAGATGACCCTCAAAATGTTGGAGGTTCTATTTGAGACCAATGCCCATCTATCCTGAAAGTTTCATGAAGATTGGTCCAGATGTTTTCCCATAATGTTGCTAACAAAAAAAGAAACAAAGAAACCCCACCGAAAACAATACCTTGCCCCCGGTGGACTCCATCTCGGGTGAGGTAATAATAATAATAATAATAATAATAATAATAATTTTGATAAATATCTTGAGATGTTCCTAGGTGTTTATCAAGCTTAATACTACTACTACTACTACTACTACTAATAATAATAATAATAATAATAATAATAATAATAATAATAACAATAATAATAACAACTATTATTATTATTATTATTATTATGGTCATAGTGTGCACTTAAAATGCATTTTAGCTTTTTAATTTTTTCAGTGATTTTTTTTGTGTGTTATTTAATTAGTAATGTTTTATTATTAATTTAACACATTTCTAACAGGGCAGCATGGTGGTGTAGTGGTTAGCACTGTCGCCTCACAGCAAGCAGGTCCGGGTTCGAGCCCCGTGGCCGGTGAGGGCCTTTCTGTGTGGAGTTTGCATGTTCTCCCCGTGTCCGCGTGGGTTTCCTCCGGGTGCTCCGGTTTCCCCCACAGTCCAAAGACATGCAGGTTAGGTTAACTGGTGACTCTAAATTGACCGTAGGTGTGAATGTGAGTGTGAATGGTTGTCTGTGTCTATGTGTCAGCCCTGTGATGACCTGGCGACTTGTCCAGGGTGTACCCCGCCTTTTGCCCGTAGTCAGCTGGGATAGGCTCCAGCTTGCCTGCGACCCTGTAGGACAGGATAAAGTGGCTAGAGATAATGAGATGAGATGAGATGAGACAAACAATCCACATCCATATCTAGCCCATCTTTTGCCAAATAGTTGTCCAATCACACTGCGAGCTGACTTTGCTTTACTTTACTTGCTCTCACATTCAGTATTTCTTATTTTTTGGTTCTTCATTGTAAGGCATACACACTTAGAAAGAAAGTTTGAATCGATAACCTTTAGGGGTTTCGGTGTTTTTCCTTTGGAGGACAAATAGATCCATTGTATATACTGTAGTTAAGAATACTTAACCAGTATCCAAAAAAAAAAAAAATTAACACACCAGCCAATATCAACAACCAATACCAACTCATGGCTGATATGTTGGTGTAATGGGTACTGTTGGTGCCTCACAGCTCCATGGTCTTGTGTTTGATCCCGAGTAACTGTCCTTGCATAAGTTTGCATATTCTCTATTTGTCTGCATGGGTTTCCTTTGGGTTTTCATACCAACAAGATAGATCTGACTCCATGTCTGTTTTGTCACACATTTCAAATCCAGTCAAATTCTGATTAATAAACCCAAAGTTACTGAAAGTTGTTTATTTCCACTGCTTCAAATATATTTGTGTCACGCCACGGGATTTTCATACCAGAGGCACTGTTTACAGAATGCGGAGAAACGACATTGAAAAGCGCACAATATTTTGCACCGCTTTCACGAGCTGATCAACAAATAATCACCTCAACAGCACCCCTACGGGATACATCTACCACTTTTAACATCATCCATGACTGAGACAAGTATAGATCTTCCTTCTGCCATAAAAATGGATGAATGACATTTTGATTTGTAGTGAAAATGAGTCGATCATGCGAGCGCAGTTTTCATGCAACATTCACTTGTTGGAGCTGATAGTTCACCATGTGTTTGCTTGACCTTCCAAGCAGCATTCTGTGGTTTGTTGCTCAACAAATCTGGGAAATTCATCAATAATCTACAGTTGAGATTGTCTCCTGATGGATTCACAAGGTTCTGTATCCTCTCTAGTCAGTGCCTGGAAAATGGGCCATTGTGGGTTGTGCACACACGATTTCATGTCAAATTTATAGTAAGTTCCTTTGGTCCAATTTTACTGTGGTATGTATTTCCTGCATACAGAGGCTTGGTAGTTTAATGCAGCAGGTAGAACTCAAAATCCATAATCTGAGCATCAGGTATGAAAATCTGGCAGACTGACACATTTTATAAAGGTTTTAAAATTGCCTTTAAGTGCCTTTAAGACAAGACCAGATCCTCATGCATCTTCCTGATAAGAACTGACAAATTGAATCTATATCTCTTTACACATTATATAGATATAGAAACCATCTATAACCTCATACATAGATTTATAACCAGTTTAGACAACCTCAGAATTGGATCACATTCCTGGTGTGCAGTTCACAGGTCCACCACTAGAGGCACTATATATCATTTTCAACTTGCTATGGAGTCAAATATGGGGATTAAACATTCATCATTTGCCAACTGGCCTCTCTCTTTATTTCTTTCTCAGAAACATAAACATTATCTCTTAATGAACAGCCAGTTTCAGTTAGCCATGAAACAAATTAATGTTAAATTACTCATAGGAATGAAAATGTCTACAATGTGTTTTGCCTTGTGACAAGGGAACAGTGTTTTCTTTTTAATGAAGTACAGACCACATTCTGCCCACATCCAACACCAACATCACAGTGTTGCATGCAAACATGCACACACACACACACACGCACACGCACAGAACTTGGGAGGACATGCACATTTCAATTATTTATTGCACATCTTAAGATATTTAAGCGCTTTGTAGGAGTTAAGGCTCGGAGTTGTGGCGTGTCATTCTGTGCCGTGTCATTACGGGTTACGGGTGTCATTACTGCGTCTTCACAAAACTGATGGAAAGAAGGACTAGATGAGTCGTGTGTGCCTGTGTCATGCTTCAACATGTGCCATCCTCGCAGAATGGAGAATTTCCTGAATAATCCACACAGCAGAAGTGCTTCTACCACAGCATTATGGGATAGAGGGATGAGGTTAGCTTTTCCCACTGAGGGAAAGTAAAGCTGGCAAAAACCGAGATGAAAATGCTTAAAGGGGTGTAATGACAATGTAAGTGACTAAGAGGTTTAATGAGAATTTAAAGAAATTCACTCCACAGGCTTTGAACAAACTGAGTGGGGAAAAAATGTATTTCTAATATTTTCTTTATCACCGAGTTACACATTTCCAGTTTTGGAAATGCATTTCAAAATATGCAAATTTATTTCATACAAATTGAATATATCCTAAAGTGCACACTGTTCTATTATAAATAAATAAATTAATTAATTAAATGCACTGCATTTTTTTCAAGTCCAAAATTATTGGCATGCTTCACGTGAATAGGTTAAACAATTAGAAAATAAAATAACCATTAAACACAATGCTTCAACTTTTCTATTAAACAACTAAACACAATTAACATCAACTATTCACTATGTTCGTGGATCACGAAATCCTAAAATCTGACTTTCTTTACCAGGAGGTTACAATTTGGTCTTTGACCCCAAACAAACATCCAAGTCAATACAGACATACAGTAGCTATAAGACACAATACTGATCTTTGGCAATGGCTTTGTCTATCAGTCACAGGAATTGAAATGTATTTAAAAATGGTAGACATTACATAAATAATGATTTGCATTTACTGGACTGTATTTTTGTTTTTAAATATATTTTATGAAAATGGCATAGTCATATTTTCATCCATCATTGATAAGCAGGGTCTCAGCGGATCCAGAGCCTCCGTGCCTCGTATTATTAAATATTTAATCTGAAATGTCACTGAATCATTTGAATATTTTATTTTATTAAAAATAATGAAAATTGAATATTAAAAATACAAATTAAGTTCATTGTGGAGTCGACTGATTTGACACATATATCTGATATCATTCAAATTATATTTAACAATTATTCCATGAACCTGAGTCGTACATGAGCTGATAGCCGACGAGGCGCGTAGCACCAAGATTGAGTGGAATAACTGTTTTATTCTGTCCACATTTACTGGATTTTGTTGTCCCTCATGCCATCAGACTGTACAACTCCTCTCTGGGGGGGAGGGGGGGTAACAGGAGGACAGAGGACGGGAAGGAGCAGTAGCCTAGCCTAACAATAAGCAATACCGAACAATACGCAATATAATGTGCAATATTAAGTGCAATATCTTTCCTGCTTCCCCCCCACACACACACACTTACCCTAACCCCACTTCTCCCCCCTTCCTCTCTTCCCCATATCTTATTCTTTTATATTTGTATATGTAAATACTTAATTTAGGCGGCACGGTGGTGTAATGGTTAGCGCTGTCGCCTCACAGCAAGAAGGTCCAGGTTCGAGCCCCGTGGCCGGCGAGGGCCTTTCTGTGTGGAGTTTGCATGTTCTCCTCATGTCCGCGTGGGTTTCCTCCGGGTGCTCCGGTTTCCCCCACAGACATGCAGGTTAGGTTAACTGGTGACTCTAAATTGAGCGTAGGTGTGAATGGTTGTCTGTGTCTATGTGTCAGCCCTGTGATGACCTGGCGACTTGTCCAGGGTGTACCCCGCCTTTCGCCTGTAGTCAGCTGGGATAGGCTCCAGCTTGCCTGCGACCCTGTAGAACAGGATAAAGCAGCTAGAGATAATGAGATGAGATGAGAATACTTAATTTATTTTAATTTATCTAGAAGTTTTCTCTATTTCTTTTCTCTGTTTATCTGTAATGATGCTGCTGGACTCTTAATTTCCCTGAGGGAACCCTCCCAAAGGGATCAATAAAGTTTTATCTAATCTAATCTAATCTAATCATTTTTATTTTTTTCCAAATTTGGTAAGTAAAAACTTTATAAAAACGTTTGACAAAAATTTCTGCTTAGAATGTAAAAAAAAGGCAAGATGACAGTAGCAGTTTGTGAAAAATGCTATAATAACAATTCTTGAAAAATAATTAAAGATAAGTTCTTACCATTACTTTTATTCCATATTTGTAGCTTTTTTTTTTTGCATTTTTGGTGCTTTCTTCTTCTTCTTCTTTGGGGGGGGGGGACCCTGTATTATTTTAGCTATTTCTGTTTCTTTTAAATACTTAACAATTTTGCAGATATTGTTTTCAAGTAAAGTTTTTATTTCGTCCTCGGTTGGTTCAGCAACACGCTCTGCCATTTTGTTTTTCTCTATTTGTGGTATATGAGCTGATAGCCTAGGAGTAGTATAGCCAATCAGAGCACACGATTGCTCATATCCAGTGAGAATAATTGCTTTTATATTTTTAATAGATTTTATCATCAAGCTGACTATAACTTGGTGCACTGATTTTTAACATTACAATATGGGCAACAGATTTTTTTAAAAAATAAATAAATTGATAAATCTTATAATATCCTCTATTTTTTTTTAAAATATCTTTACCACTGGGCCATAAAATAACGTACCGTATGACCTAACCTGACCTAACCTTACCTCACATAAAGCGTTAGTTTAACACTTTTTTTTTAAATTACATGTGAATCCATCATTGAGATACAGTATTCATTATTGAAATTGCAGTAATGTACATTTCCCCATGGAAAGAAGTACACAAAGTTTAGAGCTCTAGTAAAAGAAAAGAATGAAAGTGGGGTGTGTTTATAAGATGGATTTAGCTTGTATGTGTGTGTATGTGTGTGCGCACGCGCCCTTATGTATGTGTACGTGTTCGCAAAATTGCTAAGCCGCAGACATTGCAGGGTGTGAGTATGTATTTTCTGAGTCTGATTGAAGCGAAACATAGTCTTTAATGTATCATTTCAAGTGAACACAGAAGCCAAATGAAAACACACACACCTACACGTGGCGGCCTAATTGAAGACTGCAGGTTGCCATGCTGCTGGTTTTACAGGCACAAGAGTACTTTTGAAATCAATATTCACTCCGAGTTGTTTTTCTATCTCCAAATTAAAGCTGCCACTTACAGAGAGCTGACGCCAGACAGAGATAGAGAGAAAGAGAGAGAGAGAGAGAGAGAGAGAAGTACGTGTCATGAAGGTTTTATAGCACTCCTTTTTGAAGATGATCATAAAAAGGCCTCTTTCATGTTCATAGAGAACAAGCTATTAGTTAATAATACCACCCTGAAGAGAACCGATCAAAACAGCCAATTACAACCCAATGATAGTGTAGCGTAATAAGAAAAAGAAGAAAACTTGTAACTCAGTAACTAACAAGTAAAATCGTAGGATCACTTCATGCGCCAAACATTTATCTCTTTAACATTCAGGCCTGGATTCTTTTCACATACACTTATTGCTATGTTCTGTAGTTTTCATCACTGTTTATATATTTTTGCTATGTCTGCCACGAAACATACAATTACACATATTTAACAATGTCTAACGTACAATTTGCACACCACACGCCCTTTCAAACCCACCTTCGACTCTCCTCTACTAAACACACTACTGACCATGAACAAGCTAAAGCCTCTCAATTTAAAGCCATCAATATTTTTGAGACAGCTCTTGTGAGCCCGAGTCTTTTGCCCCACTGTCTGCCGCATACAGCTGCTGATATATTTAATTGGTGGCCCAAAGCACTGGAGACAGACAAGACTGTTTACTCAATAATGGATGTCTCGGATTTGTGCGAAATGCAAAGGCACAAGTTGTCATTATTCTTGAGTCTTGACTGTAGTGAGATGAAAGAAGACTTCATGAGCTCCTGGGTCGAAGTAAGAAAAATGTAAACAAATGAATACATAATTATTCTATCTACATTCACTGGATATGAGCAATCGCACACTCTGATTGGCTACTCTAGTACTAGGATATCAGCTCGTATACCGTGAGTGGAGAAAAACAAAATGGCAGAGTGTGTTGCTGAACCAACTGAGGACGAAATAAAAACTCTACACAAAAACAAAACCCAAACAAACAAACAAAAAAGCAAGAAAATATGAAAGAAAAGTATTTGATGGTAAGGACATAGCTTTAAAAAAAAAATCAATAATTATTATGATTGCATTTTTCACCAGTCACTCCTGTCATTTCGCCGGTTTGTGCGAAAATGATTTTGTCGGACGTTTTATAGAAAGTTTTCATTCATCGAATTTGCAAAAAATAAAAATGCTCTATTTCTCAAAATCCAGTGAATGTGGATAGAATAAAACAGTTATTCCACTCAATCTTGTCGTACATGGCTTATAGACAACTCGGTGCTATGCGCCTCATCAGCTATCAGCTCATGTATGGTACAACTCGATTTCATGGAATAACTGTTAAATATATCAAATAAGAACATCTGTTGTAGGCAAATTGTCCTGGTGATTTTATGTACGTTTCTGACTGTATGAAGGCAATGTGGAACCTCTTTTGATCCTGAGGGTTTCTTCCAGGTTCTCCAGTTTCCTCCCACCTCCCAAAGACATGGCAGTAGGTAGATTGGCTATGCTAAATTGTCCCAAGATACGAATGTGTGTATGCGCATAGGTCCCTGGAATGAACTGATATCCTAGGCAGGGTGTAAAGGAATTAACGAAGATGACTGAATGGACAAACAATACTAAACTAATTTATAATATTTATAAGTAGATTAGTCATGATTCATAATCTTGGATTGAAACTATTACTTGTTCCAACCAAAAAGCACAAAATATCCTGTATGTTCTCATGTAATTGATCTGGTGTTTAGAGACAATCACTGTCTCTAAACATTATCCTAATTTTTGGAACCTTCTCTCCACACTGAATTTTTTGCAAAGTAAAACGTCAGTGGGTAAACATGTATGTTTTCATCAAGTATGGCTCGAAGACAGTGGTGAAGCACTAGCCAGACACCAAAAAAGCAACAGGGCAAAGGATTTTGTAAGGGATTAGCGGCAGGCTGCCAGGTCGCGCCATTGTGTGTAGCTGTCGATGTTGATTTTAAAAGTAACAAAGTAAATTACAGAGGGAAATGAATACTTAAGTCTGAGTGAAAAATACTGTAGCAAGCATGCAGCGTGGAAGAAGAGTCTAAAGACGGAAATCTTAGTTTCTCAGTCGTTAGCCTGTGCTACTTGCTCTCGATAGTGCTGGCTTGACCGCTTTATTAGCATTTGCTAACACTACTGATGAACGCTATACTGGCTGGAAGGTGACTTCACTGCTGCACTGATGGCGTCGACTCGCAGTTAAGCTCGTGTTGGTCTTCAAGAACACCTAGGGTGATAAATTTTTGTCCCTCCCACTATAAATCAAAATCTGATTGGTTAATTCATCTGTCACTTCCTGCATAAACATACACTGCTATGGCCTTCTGTCCCGGCAATGAAGTCCTAACCAATGAGTGAGCAGCTCTAAACTCTTCTCAGCCTAGAGACAACAAACAAACAAACAAACAAACAAAAAATCTCATTGGATAACTATTTTAATGTTTTCAGGACAGTAACTCTTTCATTTCTGAAGCAAATTTGATAGAAAATGAGGCCAAATTAGAGTTAGAAGAGAAAATTATAATCTCATCTCATTATCTCTAGCCGCTTTATCCTTCTACAGGGTCGCAGGCAAGCTGGAGCCTATCCCAGCTGACTACGGGCGAAAGGCGGGGTACACCCTGGACAAGTCGCCAGGTCATCACAGGGCTGACACATAGACACAGACAACCATTCACACTCACACTCACACCTACGGTCAATTTAGAGTCACCAGTTAACCTAACCTGCATGTCTTTGGACTGTGGGGGAAACCGGAGCACCCGGAGGAAACCCACGCGGACACGGGGAGAACATGCAAACTCCACACAGAAAGGCCCTCGCCGGCCACGGGGCTCGAACCTGGACCTTCTTGCTGTGAGGCGACAGCGCTAACCACTACACCACCATGCCACCTCGTTCCCTCATGTTCTCTTGAATTTAATAAAAAGGCAGTTTGTTACTGAGAAACCGTAAATCCTGTCCTCTGTTTTGAAGATTATCCCATGGTGGAAAACCTTAATCCGATGACACTGGAGACTCCTTCCACAAATGTTAATTATCCCCTCTAATCTCTTGATTATCAGACTTAGATTATGTGCAGCATCCGAGCATTCAAGTTCCTGTGAATTAGTTGTTATGATAGAAACCACTACATATGAAAATGAGAGCATTAATACATATAATAAACCTGTGATTTGTCTGACAGAATTAGAATCAAGAATTCAACAGTGTCTGGTTATGAAATGCAGTATATTTTTCCTCACTGCAACAGAACAAGATGGCACAAGACACATCTAATTTTACTCTTTAGTTCTCACTTTCTGGATCGAGAACAAACACAGCATGTGATGTCTCCAGCTACATTTATTCCTGTGAAAAAGTAGCTACCTTTTGAGGTCATGTTGAAACAACAGGGTGTGTGTTTGCGTATTCTGTGAATTAGAGAGAAGACTAAAGACTTGCTCGTGTAGATCATTCCATTTGTCTGATTCGGCTGTGTCCTAGTTAGGAAGTGCAACGGGACTCATTTAGGTTGGAACAGAAATGGGCCGCTTTTTAATTTATTAATGAATACAATCAGAGCAGGATGTTGTGATGAGAGAGCTGTTTTGTAATGAGTGGAAACACTGGGCCACCGACAGAGGCGTCATTGTGGCACTAAAAAGTTCATCACAAGTCCAGTAAACAAATGCAAAAGCGCACGCTCCTTTACACACAAACACGTTTGACGATATATAGTACCAAATATTTATATGTGCCCACCAAAAATAAAATTAAATAAATAAATAAATAATCCTTTCAAAAAGAATTTCCCCCCTCATATACATCCACGACACACATTTTTGCACTCCTTCACAAAGAGGCATCACCATCACATTAAAAATAAATTCATTCAAAGTCAATTTGCGGAACGCTTGCCGATTCAGGGAAACAATACCGACTCTGCACTGGGAATTGCAGATGTCTCCCCCCTTCTCTCCCTCCCCAAGGCATTCCTTTGTCTCTCTATTTTTCTGTGATTAAAAATACAATGATGAATGCATATTATTTCCAGATGAATAACTTGGAGGAGTTGGCAGCAGATAAAGCAAACAGTTGCAGCTAGTAGGTACGAGCGAGATCACAATTCACATTACATCCATGTGTGCTGGCTCCATATGAATGTGGATGGCCTGAGACAGAAAATATGCAAATTAAATACTTCAGTGTGTCTTCAATATAATAATAATAAGAAGAATAAGAATAAGAAGAAATAGCCATTGACCATGGTGTTAATGAATTTTTTTTTTTTTTGGAAGATTACGGTCTAGTCAGTTTTATAGTGTTTTTTAAATTATTATTATTTTGTTTGTTTTAATTATCATTTATTTTCTTTTATATTTTTATTTTCTCATTTTTATTACAGGATGGTCTCAACCTGTTCACCATCATGTTCACCACACAAAAACCAGTGAGAAACAGTACCATTTAATCTGTCACCCATGGTGTACGTCTATCTGTAGGAGAAAAATAATCCATTAGTGTGAACATAATTGTGACTAATCCTCTCTCTCTCTCTCTCTCTCTCTCTCTCTCTCTCTCTCCGTATATATATATATATATATATATATATATATATATATATATATATATATATATATATATATATATATATATATATAAGCTCTAAAATTATGAGAGCCCATAGTCGAGATTAATTTAAAAGTGTTGTAAAATATATTTTATTTAGCTTATTCTTCCATTTCTCTAACAAATATTTTTATATTTATTCATGTATTTAAAAAAAAATCCCTTATCAAAAAAGGTACAATTATTGGCACCTGTGCATGTATTACTTTGTATGTCCTCCATTTGCCAACACTCAGTCTTCTAATGTAGTGCTCAGTGTGAATGGAGAACATGGAGCAAAGAATATGAAACCAATGGGTTTAGCTCCAGGACTTTAATTCTGTGGGCACTGGATGATTTTTTTTTTTTTTTTGACATATGTTTTGGATCAGTGTCCTGCTGGAAGAGCCAACTATGACCCAGTTGTAACTTCTTGGCAGAGGTAACCAGATTTTCATTCAAAATCTCCTTGATGGAGTCGGAGACAGTATGTATCCTAACAAAATTCCCAAGGCCTTTGGAACAACAACCCCTCATCCTCACACAACTTTACCAGGACTGGATACTTTTTTTTCTGCCAAAACCACCTTTGTTGCCAAAAAGTTAAAATTTGTTCTCATGTGACCAAAGACTCTGGTTCCTGTCAAGATTTCAACCTAATGGTAGATTTGGTGACCCAAAACCTCTACCATTTAAAAGGAATCCTTTTTTTTTTTTAACTTAATGATTCCTCTCAGGGGCGGCATGGTGGTGTAGTGGTTAGCGCTGTCGCCTCACAGCAAGAAGGTCTGGGTTCGAGCCCTGTGGCCGGCGAGGGCCTTTCTGTGCGGAGTTTGCATGTTGTCCGCGTGGGTTTCCTCCGGGTGCTCCGGTTTCCCCCACAGTCCAAAGACATGCAGGTTAGGTTAACTGGTGACTCTAAAGTGAATGGTTGTCTGTGTCTATGTGTCGGCCCTGTGATGAACTGGCGACTTGTCCAGGGTGTACCCTGCCTTTCGCCCGTAGTCAGCTGGGATAGGCTCCAGCTTGCCTGCGACCCTGTAGAACAGGATAAAGCGGCTAGAGAAGATGAGATTAGATTTCCTATTTCCATTGAATAAACTTACTTTAATTAAAGGTTAGCTTTCTAACACAATTTTAGCATGAGATTAAGCTAATAAACCACAGAGCTTTTTTCCCAACCTTTTTTTTTTTAACCCATCTTAACCGGGGGTGCCAATAATTCTCAAGCTGACTGCACTTTTAACACCCATTTTATTATCAATCTTGGATGAATTATGTATTCAGAGCTAATCCTGGGAGAAAATGATGGTGCTGTTTCCTGACTGGAGTCTTTTCGACAAGTCTACCCAGTCTACAAGCTTTTGAAATGTAACAATTCTCAACAAACCCTGGAGAACTGATCTAAACAGATGGTCAGAGCTCCAGTGAATCAAAGAGCATCCGTTCCAGTCAGGAACAGTACTCCAGTAAGTTCAGCTCATTGACTTTACTAAGAGCAATCGCCATGAACTTGTATGCTTTGGAGGTTTAGTTTTGCTTCTTTGAAATCATGTGCTTCTGAGAGGAAAAAAAAAAAAGAAGTGGCCTGTTGAAAATGATGTAAACACCAAACCAAGCAGCGTTTTTTCCTCCTAAGAGGCAGTAGGTGAAACTTCTGAGATGAACACACTCATACTACATGCAGTAAACACTAAGTGAAGCTCAGGACCTCAGTACCAGGGGAGAATTTTATTCCGAAGGCCCAGATAGAGCCTCTCTCCAGCCCCCAATTTCCCCCAGAGCAGCCCTTGCTCTCTCCCTCTCAACTGCTCCCTGTAGACCCAGAGCACACATTCGGCCTCGCTCCTCTTTTTACCCCCTCTTTCTGTCTCTCCTCCCCTTCTTCACAAGTCGACTTCAGAGAGTCAGGCCCTCACACCCGCTAAGCTTTGATGCCAAAATAGTCCTGGAAGTTCCTGTCTTGAAAAGCGCCTCAGTAGGCCTAGATCCCCGAGCTCAGAGAGAGAGAGAGAGAGAGAGAGAGAGATCGACAGACAGACAGACAGATGGCTATACTAAAGCTGCACTCAATTCCTGTCCTTCACAAAGAATACACGATGCAGGATTAACAAGATTATTCCCTGAATTAAAAGTAAAAGAGAATGCTTTAATATTAGAGCGTACAGCTTGCAGCCTTAAAAGACTCAACTGTATATTGTAAAGATCTGTCTGTCAATAAAAAATAGAATTTAACGTGCTAGCCTTATGAAAATGGCATCACCCCTGGAAATTATACCTTATAAAACTAGACATGTTAAATAGTTTACTGTCTAAATTGTATTTTAATACGAGACCAGGAACATATTCGATTTAGCCGATAAAGTTTGGCTCTTTGAGTCCGCCATTACACGAATGCGTTCCTGGTACACTACCGTTCAAAAGTTTGGGGTCACCCAGACAATTTTGTGTTTTCCATGAAAAGTCACACTTTTATTTACCACCATAAGTTGTAAAATGAATAGAAAATATAGTCAAGACATTTATTTTTCTGGCCATTTTGAGCATTTAATCGACCCCACAAATGTGATGCTCCAGAAACTCAATCTGCTCAAAGGAAGGCCAGTTTTATAGCTTCTCTAAAGAGCTCAACTGTTTTCAGCTGTGCTAACATGATTGTACAAGGGTTTTCTAATCATCCATTAGCCTTCTGAGGCAATGAGCAAACACATTGTACCATTAGAACACTGGAGTGAGAGTTGCTGGAAATGGGCCTCTATACACCTATGGAGATATTGCACCAAAAACCAGACATTTGCAGCTAGAATAGTCATTTACCACATTAGCAATGTATAGAGTGGATTTCTGATTAGTTTAAAGTGATCTTCATTGAAAAGAACAGTGCTTTTCTTTCAAAAATAAGGACATTTCAAAGTGACCCCAAACTTTTGAACGGTAGTGTAAGTTATTGTTAATTCAAAGGAAGTGCCGTCATATGTGGAACGCTTGAAAGTTTGCAGCATTTCTAGTTTCGTCTGCTTTGCAAAGTATAGCATATTTTTAACTATTTTTTAAAAAATTCCAAAACAAAATTAAAACCAAAGCATGCCACCTAAGACTGAGGTGTGTCGTTCGAGGCTTTTCAATTGTAGCCAATAAAAAAAGCAAAATTTAGAGTCCAAAGTCGGCAGGACACTTACAGAATGAATGGGTTTGATTTGTACGGACAAAGAGCGGTAAGTCCAAGCCGACAGGACAGTTTGGGGTCTGCTCCATACATTTTGAAAAAGATACATTTGTGAGGCAAATTCGCATAGGATTTGAGCGATGTCTGGTACGCGGAGCAGTTCCTACGATCTGGAAAATAAAGTCAGAAACGCCGTCAAAAAGAGCAAAGAGCTCATCGCTACACAGTAAGGGTCAAGCTCATGTATTTATTAGTTGTCCTTCATCAGATCAATAATGTTCTCAGGTAGGTTCTATATGGCCAAATATAAAACTTAGATGACAGACAATTACTGATCTACAACCCCGATTCCAAAAAAGTTGGGACAAAGTACAAATTGTAAATAAAAATGGAATGCAATGATGTGGAAGTTTCAAAATTCCATATTTTATTCAGAATAGAACATAGATGACATATCAAATGTTTAAACTGAGAAAATATATCATTTAAAGAGAAAAATTAGGTGATTTTAAATTTCATGACAACAACACATCTCAAAAAAGTTGGGACAAGGCCATGTTTACCACTGTGAGACATCCCCTTTTCTCTTTACAACAGTCTGTAAACGTCTGGGGACTGAGGAGACAAGTTGTTCAAGTTTAGGGATAGGAATGTTAACCCGTTCTTGTCTAATGTAGGATTCTAGTTGCTCAACTGTCTTAGGTCTTTTTTGTTGTATCTTCTGTTTTATGATGCGCCAAATGTTTTCTATGGGTGAAAGATCTGGACTGCAGGCTGGCCAGTTCAGTACCCGGACCCTTCTTTTACGCAGCCATGATGCTGTAATTGATGCAGTATGTGGTTTGGCATTGCCATGTTGGAAAATGCAAGGTCTTCCCTGAAAGAGACGTCGTCTGGATGGGAGCATATGTTGCTCTAGAACCTGGATATATCTTTCAGCATTGATGGTGTCTTTCCAGATGTGTAAGCTGCCCATGCCACACGCACTAATGCAACCCCATACCATCAGAGATGCAGGCTTCTGAACTGAGCGCTGATAACAACTTGGGTCGTCCTTCTCCTCTTTAGTCCGAATGACACGGCGTCCCTGATTTCCATAAAGAACTTCAAATTTTGATTCGTCTGACCACAGAACAGTTTTCCACTTTGCCACAGTCCATTTTAAATGAGCCTTGGCCCAGAGAAGACGTCTGCGCTTCTGGATCGTGTTTAGATACGGCTTCTTCTTTGAACTATAGAGTTTTAGCTGGCAACGGCGGATGGCACGGTGAATTGTGTTCACAGATAATGTTCTCTGGAAATATTCCTGAGCCCATTTTGTGATTTCCAATACAGAAGCATGCCTGTATGTGATGCAGTGCTGTCTAAGGGCCCGAAGATCACGGGCACCCAGTATGGCTATCCAGCCTTGACCCTTACGCACAGAGATTCTTCCAGATTCTCTGAATCTTTTGATGATATTATGCACTGTAGATGATGATATGTTCAAACTCTTTGCAATTTTACACTGTCGAACTCCTTTCTGATATTGCTCCACTATCTGTCGGCGCAGAATTAGGGGGATTGGTGATCCTCTTCCCATCTTTACTTCTGAGAGCCGCTGCCACTCCAAGATGCTCTTTTTATACCCAGTCATGTTGATGACCTATTGCCAATTGACCTAATGAGTTGCAATTTGGTCCTCTAGCTGTTCCGTTTTTGTACCTTTAACTTTTCCAGCCTCTTATTGCCCCTGTCCCAACTTTTTTGAGATGTGTTGCTGTCATGAAATTTCAAATGAGCCAATATTTGGCATGAAATTTCAAAATGTCTCACTTTCGACATTTGATATGTTGTCTATGTTCTATTGTGAATACAATATCAGTTTTTGAGATTTGTAAATTATTGCATTCCGTTTTTATTTACAATTTGTACTTTGTCCCAACTTTTTTGGAATCGGGGTTGTAGAAGCAAACCAAAACATGCTTATTCACTCTGAGTCGCTTCTTTATCCTTGGTGTTATAAAGTTGTGTCAAGAGCTTTATAAAAGAAGGCAGTTGCACATATGATGTCACACAGTCCGCAGCACCGCTGACCAATAAATTGCTGCGATCTAATGGCAGGTGAGCTTTAAGTGTTTTTTGGAGCAGGATTCAGATGCAAAAAAAATATATTTTTCAAACCTTTTTTTTTTTTATTTTTAATTGAACTTTACAACCTGTTTGAACATATCACAGACAGAAAACCTGGGATTTTGTGATGTTTTCTTAAGACTAGCACTTTAAGTATACAGTTTTATAAAAGCAGTGTTGCATAGTTCCCATCCTGGCTTATTCTTTCTTTCAATTAATCATGTATGCTTGAAAATGGCTGACTTGTCAAATTTGCATGTCCAAAAAAATCAATGTGACCAACATAAATAACACAGTTGTTGGGCAGAAACCTTGTACGTCCAAAATCATTACTTTTCATCAAATGGAGGAGGAAAAAAAACTGTGTTTTTAAAATAATTGAACGCCGTGTCATTAAAGTTGATGTTGGATGTTTATATATCTTCAGATACTCGCATGTGTCATATATTATTAATATTTTACCAAAATCAAGCTCAAATGGAGTTGCAAGCCTTTTGACCAGTGAATGTTGAGATACGTGTTTTTTCCATGATTGCTTTGAACAGCTGCATTCAACACATTAAGTGCTTCACATTATGGTATCATAGGTTATAAAGTTTATTGTAGCTGTGTGCTTAGTTTTTCCTGTCATTGAATACGTTTGGCTGAAATCTCTTGTTATAAAAGATTAAGTGCTATGAACAGGCTATTGATGACAGTATTGGCTAGACGGCAAATGCTAAACTAATGCTCAATCCCAGTTCATCCCCTTAGCCCTACCACTTGGCTCAACATTTTGTGTGATCCTGCATAGGGTAGGGCGTCCTGTTTCTTTTGGAGATCGAGGGGTCGAGGTCATCTAGTCCTCCAAATGGATCGTTTTCAGATGCAGACTTCAAACAGAGTGGTAGGAGAAAATTCATTACTGAGGCAGTGTAACATGGAAATGTGGCGACCGGTACAGGGATAAAAGCCCTTAAATGTACGGAATGGGATTGGACCTAAACTGCACTCCAACTTACCATAGGTTGCCTACACTCTTCTCTGCTCTCAGGCCTCAAATACATAAAATATTAGCTTTTATAGACTTCGTATTTCTTCAGTAAAGAAAACGCTGGACTCACTCAAACAACCAGTTCTTTATTTAGCCTTTCATTGCTGCTCTTGCATTGAAGCAACCAGGAACTCAATCCAAGCAACTGCTGGGTATTCAGCGGGCAAGGTGGAGCTGTGAGGTTTTGTGATCCAATGGAGCTACAAGATTTCGTTACAAGCTCTTTTTAATGCTTTTTATTGGTTAAATTGGTTAAATTTATTGGTTTTATTGGCTTTTTTTTCTGTTTCCAGTTGAGAGTATGCCATGTGCGTTTGGCTGCCGCTTCTCACCGGAGCGTTTTCTTTTTCTTTTTTTTGTGTGTTTGAGTAGTTTGATGTTTATTTTTTTTTTTGTTTGAGTGTTTTGTCCGCCGGTTGTGATATGGCTCCAGACACAGTTTTGGCGTCGGTTCCCTTCAGGCCTTGGTCTGCTGTGGGTGACGCCTGTGCACCTCGCTATGAACTGCAGTGAGCTCATTGCTCTTTTTAACATCAGGGTTGTCCAGCGCTCTGTGCAGCGGTACTCTTGTGCTTGGTGCAGTGTTCCGGGCGATGTTGCTCGGTGGCGTCACAGTGGCTGTGCAGGTGTTTTGGGAAATACCAGTGCTCTGTGTGGCGGTGCTTCTGTGCTCGCTTTGTGGATCCATGTCGTGGTGTTCTGAGTGATGTTGCCCAGTGGTGTCGTGGCAGCTGTGCAGGTGGTGTGGGATTTATCTTTGTGCGCCTGGTGGGACTGTGTTAGCTACACCATTGGAATTACATCCTGACCCTCTTTTGGTGGACTCTTTTTTCCCCCCTCAATGGTAAAGAGACCTTGGGTGTGAGAAAGGTACTATATACAGCGCCCTCCACAATTATTGGCACTCCTGGTTAAGATGTGTTAAAAGCCTTAAAATAAATTCAATTTTTATTGTAGAAGCATAATCTCACACTGCAAATTGTAGAAAAATGTAACCCTTAACTCAAGTGAATTTTAAAAAAAAAAATCCCTGACTAAGAAATAATTATTTTTCATAAAATCACCTATTCCACAATTATTGGCACCCATAACAATTCCTAGAAAATAAATGTAATTGGAGCATTTGTGTCATTTCTAGTGTAATTTATAAAGTTGATCAGAGTATCTAGGAACCTTTAATTAGTAATTCATCACATCCTGTTTCCCTGGGGTATAAATATGATGTGACACAGGGGCCTATTTCTCTTCTCCACTCTTCAACGTGGGAAAGACAAGAGAACACACCATTCAAGTAAGGTAGATGTGTGTCAACCTTCATAAGTCAGACAATGGCTGCAAGAAAATAGCCACTCGCCTACACCTGCCCATATCTACAGTCAGAGGAATCATCAAGAAGTTTAAAGCAACTGGAACAGTGGCAAACAAGCCTGGACGAGGATGCAAGTTTATCTTGCCACCACGCACAGTGAGGAGGATGGTAAGAGAAGTAAAAAGTTCTCCAAAGCTCACTGTTAGAGAATTGCATCAAAGAGTAGCATCTTGGGGTCACAAAGTCTCCATAACAACCATCAGGCGCTATCTACATGCCAACAAGCTGTTTGGGAGGCATGCACGGAAAAAGCCTTTTCTCACTTACAAGCATAAACGTAAACATCTAGAGTTCACTAAGCGGTACTGGGACGTCAACTGGGACCGTGTGCTTTGGTCAGATAGAGCTTTTTGGCAACAAACACTCTAATACATCACAAAAGATGAGTATGCGGAAAAGCACCTCATGCCCACTGTGAAGTATGGGGGAGGATTGGTGATACTGTGGGCCTGTTTCTCTTCCAAAGGCCCTGGGAACCTTGTTAGGGTGCATGGCATCATGAACTCTTTGAAATACCAGGACATATTTTAAATCAAAATCTGGTGGCCTCTGCCCGAGAGCTGAAGATGGGTTGTCACTGGGTCTTTCAGCAAGATAATGACCCTAAACATGTGGCCAAATCTACACAAAAATGGTTCACCAGACACAAACTCAAGCTCCTCCCATGGCCATCTCAGTCCCCAGACCTCAACCCAATTGAAAGCCTGTGGGGTGAACTGAAGAGGAGCGTGCATAGGAGAGGACCCAGGACTCTGAATGATTTAGAGAGATTGTGCAAAGAGGAATGGTTGAATATCCCTCTCTCTGTATTCTTCCATCTTGTGAAATATTATAGGAGAATATTAAGTGCTATTTTGTTGGCAAAAGGGAGTTGTACAAAGTATTAATATCAGGGGTGCCAATAATTGTGGCACACATGATTTCATGTAAAATAATTATTTCTTAATGTGGGACTTTTTTCCTACTGAATAAATGCACTTGAATTAAATGTTGGATTTTTCTCTTTCTTTGCCTTGTCCTATATTATTTAAAAATATATATATATATTTATTAGAAGCCTAAGAACATATCTTAACAAGGGGTGCCAATAATTGTGGAGGGTGCTGTAGATTCAACTGATTATTCTTATTTTATTATTAAATATTTGTAAAACCCACAGAAATGTAAAAAGGGTGACCCATAGCATTGATTAAAAAAAAAGATGAAATATGGAAATATGAAGTTTTATGCCAGACAGTGATGATAAGGCATTTTTTTTTTAGTTTATGAATTTTCTTTAAATTAAAAGAAAAGAGACTTTAAACTGGATGGAATGGTGGAGTAGTGGTGTAGTGGTTAGTACTGTTGCCTCACAGCAAGAAGGTTCTAGGTTCAAGCCCAGTGGCTGACGAGGGTCTTTCTGTGTGGAGTTTGCATGTTCTCTCCGTGTCTGCATGGGTTTCCTCTGGGTGCTCCGGTTTCCCCCACAGTCCAAAGACATGCAGGTTAGGTTAATTAGTGGCTCTAAATTGACTGTAGGTGTGAATGTGAATGGTTGTTTGTCTCTATGTGTCAGCCCTGCGATGATCTGGCAACTTATCCAGGGTGTACCCCGCCTTTCACCTGTAGTCAGCTGGGAAAGGCTCCAGCTTGCCTGCGACCCTGTACAGCAGGGGTCTTCAATCCTATCCACAAAGGGCCAGTGTGGCTGCAGGCTTTCATTCCAACCAAGCAGGAGCTACACCTGATTTCACTTGTTTAATCATTTCACCCTCGTCTCCAGTCAACAATCAAGTGAGCCTCCAATTTGGCTGTAATGAAAGCCTGCAGCTACACCGGCCCTTTGCGGATAGGATTGAAGACCCCTGCTGTACAGGATAAGTGGCTACAGATAATGGATGGATGGATGTCCAGAAGTATATTATTCCTCTTGTACCACAGCAACTTTACCAACTTTTTTCCATTAAAGAGTCACATCATCATTTTATCTGTTATTGTTATTTATCTGATATTACCAATGAAACTGCTGCAGTCACATCGATGCAAAATGCAATTGACAACATCAAAAAAATGGATGCTTGTGGACAAAATTAAATTGAATGATAGGAAGTCTGAATTTATAATTATCGGTACAAGGCAGCAACTTGCTAAAGTCAGCGTTGAGTCTCTCCGCATAGGTGATGCCCATTTAACACCAGTGAAGAAGTGAAGTAAGATAAGACCCAAGTGAATTCATTGGTAACTAGTTGTTTAGACTATTGTAATAGTTTACTCTACGGACTACTCATGACTCAGCTACAAAAGCTGCAAAGGGCTCAAAATATGGTGGCTAGGCTTATTTGTAACATTTTGCATTTTAACCACATTACACCAATGCTAGAAGATTTACATTGGTTGCCCATTAAATTTTGCATTGATTTTAATATATTGTTAATAACTTATAAAGCTATACATGGCCTAGCCATGGACTATATATCAGAACTTATTGCTATTAGAACTCCATCCCGTTATAGCCTAAGGTCTAATAGTGAATTATTATTACAGTCACCAAGACTTAGAACACTCACTACATTGGGTGATCACGCTTTTGTACCTGTGGTGCCCAAACTATGGAACAAATTACCTAGGGAGCTTCGCAATGCAGGATCTGTAGATATTTGTTAAGAAATTACTTAAGACGTATTTTTAAAGAAGCTTTTCATAATTAATGTCTTTATTTAGATGGTTTTATTAATTTATTTAATTATCATGTTTTTAACTAATTTTTGGTTATGTTCTAGGTTTTCCTTTTAAGCAATTTTTGGGTTAAATTTTGTGTAATGTTACTGTTGTATACATATTTAATTATTGTAATATGCAGGTGAAAATATTTGTATGAAACATGCATAATATAAGCTATAATAAACTTAAACTTAAATGAATAAGTTACTTTTAATGATGACAAATGCCTATGAAACAGCTTAGTTCCCTTTATCACTTATGTTATAGCAGCTATAAACAGTCATTTCCTCATCAGCCTCTTTTTTCTTTCTCTTGAGCTCAATAAGACAAAAAAAATGCAGCTTGTCATTTGACAAAAAAAAAAAAAAAAGTTTCAAGCCCAATGTCTTGAAGACTGGTGGAAAACTAACTAACTAACTAACTAACTAACTAACTAACTAACTAACTAACTAACTAACTAACTAACTAACTAACTAACTAACTAACACGGGCGATTGCTCTAAGACAAGGAGGGAGGCTCATCCTCCTCTAAAAATGACGAACATCGTGTAGGATGAATTGCGCTAGGCTTATGTTATAGCCGACCTTATAACATTACTATTTCAGATCCAGAATCATAGAAATATATGTGCTCAACCCAACTACAGTGCGAAATCATTCCGTTATAACTTTCCCCAGTTCGCCTAATGTGTGCGTGAGTTTCTCCCCCTCGTGACAGCGCGATGCAGCCCAGCCTCAGTGGATTGGGAGCTATGTGCTTGTCAATCTCAAAATGCAAGACGATTATTGGACAAATACTGCGAAACCACCCGCCCACGGAGTCTCACGGACTCCCAGCCTCAGTGGACTTCAACGGCATTTGGGAGCTATGCACTTTTCAATCTCAAAATGCAAGACGGTTATTGGACAAATACTGTGAAAATGCCCGCCCATGGACTCCGAGCCTCACATGGGAGGGACATGGCAGTTTCCGTGAGGAGACTGGTGATTGGTGAAAGCAGCCGGATATTTTCTTTGATTGACAGCTTGTTTCAACTATAGACAGGCAGCGGTACAGTGTTGCCAGATTGGGCGGTTTCCCGCCCAATTAGGCGGTTTTAAGTGCATTTTGGCGGGTTTTGAACATATTTTGGGCTGAATAACGTCAGCAGTATCTGGCAACATCAGTTCAGTTCCATGCGGATTCGCAAGTGCTGTGGTGTATTGTAAGAGATCGGCTTACATTTCGATTTCATTCATTACATACGGTTTCTACCAGCTGTTTTAGTTTGTATATATTTTCATTGTAAATAAAGTGTAAATATAGTGTTGTCAAGTTTGCTATCTTAGTTCCAGAAATTTCGTTTATTTGAGTGACTGAACTTGAACTTGAGGGGGCTAGTCAGCTCGCAAGAAAGCTGCGCACGGATGCCAAGCATTGCTGATTTAATTTTGGCGAAGCCATTTGCCAGTCTTCCTTTCAAGGAAAAAATTAAAATTAAAGAGCAGGGTAGACCAACGCCTCAAATTGACTTGGTGAAAAAGGTAGGGAATAATACTCGTTCCTTTCAGCTCTCCTGGTATGAGAAAGTGAATTGGCTAACAGCAAGTGACCCACATCAACAACAGTAAATAGGCTACTTTAGTAATATGTCATGGATGGACCAAAAATATAGAATCTATTTAAAATGTTTATGCTGAGTATATTATATTGGAATATATGTTTTTCTGGATATGAATTAAACACCGCTACAATTTGGAAAACATTTTTAAACAAAAACACAGCCGAGGTCAATTTTTAAACAACATGCCACAATTTTAAAATATAAAATGTTAAAATATACCCCCCCCAACACCACCATCATGTATATTGGACAGTAGGCTAATGGGCCAAAAGAACCTGTTATTTCACAGTTTGTGACCCTGCCAACAATCAGCCAGATCAGAGGCAAGAGTATGGGCAAAATCGATGTGTTTTTTCTTTTAAAATCTGGAAATATCATAACCGACCAGCCTCCCCTGTTTGAAAGACTACCAGCCGCCACTGCTAACTAACTAACTAACTACTCCATCCATGTAGAAAACCTCCCCACATCAACTATTTCACTTTTTTTTGTAGTTTATCAGTTTATGTGGAACATCTACCTTATAATGTGTGCAAGTTGTGTACCTTGCATCCAGAACTACCATCAAAGCTGCTGTTATAGAAAATTAATCAACACCTACTGACCAATCAAGCATTCAACAAGTCAAGTCAAGTCAACTTTATTGTCAAATATGCTATACATGCTCGACATACAGCACAGATGAAATTTCAGTCCTCTCTGACCCACGGTGCAAACAGGCAATGCAATAAATAAAAATAAAATTAGAATAATTGAAAACACAAACAATATAAACAGTATAAACACTCTAGATAAGAACTAGACATAGACTAAACACTCAGACAAACAATGTAAACAGTATAAATAAACAATATAAGCAATACCGTGGTATCATTTTTAATGTTAAGATTCAGCCCTCACAGATGTTAAACAGATGTTTAAGGGTTATTCTGTTTGTACTTTAAATAATACAATGTACCTAACAATACATACTGGTGAACAAGTCTGGGGTGGATTTCCCAAAAGCCTCTTAACGCGAAGAGAATCTTAACTAGGTGAGAGAGCGTTCATTGTGCTACTCGGTCTACCATTTAACGATGATCTTTGTGCTGGATTGCTTTTGGGAAACTCAGGCCTGTTTAGTAGCTAAACTGTTAAAAAATGTTCGATATTAAACCTTAAACATGTGCACTCAAGTTATAAGACGATGCTGTCCTGGTGCATGGCTTAGCACACTGTAATAACACGTTAGAAAATATTAATAACGGCTGCCGGAAAAGAATACATCTGGACTGCAAAACAAAGAGAGAAAGCAGTCAGGAAACAGTCAAAGAAGACAGAGAGCGATTTGGATAAAACCGTGCCAAGCCTCCCGCTCCAAATTGTGCTCGGGTCTCTCATGAAGGCAATCTGCATGTGTTGGAGTGACATTATGTATAAAGCATCATGCTGTGTGAGCCAGCCTCCTCATTACACCTGTACATGCTAATATTAGTGAAAAAAGGAGCATGAATCAATACTGGAGAGGAGGTTCAGAGAGAGAAAACGAGAGAGTATTTGGTATCCACAAAGCCTCAAGATGAAAGTTCCTCCACCTGTCAAACAAACTGCTGGAACTGTGATAAATTAATGATCAAATACCCTGCTGAGGTGTACAGTGCCGTGTCAGAATCCAGCAGTCACCAGAACCTCAGATTTACAGAGAGAGAGAGAGAGAGAGAGAGAGAGAGAGAGGGAATGAAACGACTAAAAGTGAGACCGACATCAAAACCTCGCCACTTTGCACCAAATTTCCTGTGACTTCAAAGAAAGAGGCGGGTCACCATGATTATTCTGAACAGCCAATCACAGCGAGTTTACACAGCGACACGTTTGACATTTGAAGTGGTCTTAGTACCACATGCTTAGGGATGGATGGACGCAGTCCTATCGAGTCCAGTGTCTCAGCATGGACTCTTAATCCATCTGTACAGGCTACTCCGACTAGAAGGCTTTGTGTTGTTCCTGTGTGCCATATGAGTTAAGGCCAATTTATGCTGACAACCCAGTCCTCGCAGACGGCGCCGCAGATAGCGTCTGCGTAGCCCCCCCACCTTCGCAGACGCTCTGCGCGCACCTCCCAAAAATTGTGACCACCGCAGAAGCCTCGCAGACAGCGTCGCAGACAAGAGGGCTCTGATTGGTCCACTCTACATCCGCTGTACACGCACTTCCGCTTCCCTACTTTCCCGGTTTGGTTTGTTTTCACGACCGCCATTTTTAAAAACACGAGCGAAGTTGGAGCAGCACGAAGAGCGGTTGATCGAGGAAGTGAGGAAGTAACGTACATCTATACGACTCCAGTTCTAGTCATTATAAGTAACCGGAGGATAAACACTCCACTAACTACACCCACCAACTACTCCTAGCGATTTCGCGACTTCGCGCCCCCTTGCGTTGTGGCGGTGAATAACATCGCACACGCCTATTACTCCCCGCTCAACGATAAATTACAACTGTCTGCGAAAAGCCATCTGCGAAAGCCTTGTCGCAAGAGCATGCAGAGGCCTTTATGCATGAAGTAGTAGTAAGTGTGTGTGTGTGTGTGTGTGTGTGTGTGTGTGTGTGTGTGTGTGTGTGTGTTTCAAAAGGGAAGTATGGAACAGAATAAGCAGCAATGAACACAAAATAGGTCTAAAGTTTACACTAACACACCATCATCTCCCATATGTCAGATATCACTGTGGCCTGAATTATGGAAAACACCAAAAAAAAGAAAGAAAAAGAGAATGATGTAGCTTTTAGATCAAAAATATACAAATGACGTCTCTCCTTTAAGTAAACATAAATGTATTTTACCAAAACAATCTGGGAATGTTTCTTTATTTAGTCTACTTTGAAAACCTTGCTTTTGACGTCTGCCTGCAAAAAATACAGTCAGTCTGCGTAAACATGTCGAAAATCTTGCTAGCTAAGTCTGAAGAAGAAGAAGCCTTTATTTATCACACGTACACTCAAGCACAGACTTAAGACTTAAGCAAAGTGAAAGTCCTTCTCTGCATTTAACCCATCTGAAGTAAGCTTGCCACAATCTCGTGCAAGCTTACTTGGAGCTTGCACATTTCCATCATTGTCGCAAAGGCTAATCGCAAGCTCGGTTTCTTGCGTCGTCATTGTAATAGCTTCATAGGGGCTGACCGCAAGAAACTGCTTTACCTGTGTTTTGTGCGTAGTAATCTTGGCTATGCTAGCGAAGTCTGGATGCCCCAGTCATCTACATACATGTCAACCTATACAGAATGTCCGTATTTTATACGGATTTGATTCAATAAACGTCGTATACGGGCGTATAAATAAAGTTATACGGATTCTTTAAAAAAAAACTTCAATATTTATTTAGAGCTATAATCAATTCCCACGATGATAAAAGAACGCATAACATTTACAAACGTACTGTACACCACAGACAGCCAGTAAAGAGTCTCATGAAATCGCGCGTTATCTTGTGGTAGCGAGACTTCGTTCCACTTTTGATCATGCGCACACCGCACTGCGAGAATCCCGCCAACCGTGAAGTCATAGATGCCGGCTTCTGCGTAGAATCATACGTCATCCTCGCCCGAGAATAAAGATGCCTCATTCATGTGCTGCGTTTAACTGTACCAACAGGTTTACCGTCCAAACGAGATCACATGGGATTACCTTTCACAGGTGAGACTGGAAAAATACTTTTCATTGTATTTGGTCATTATAACGTAATTTTACGAACAGATTTTCCTGACTTTGTGGCTAATATGAAGTCTCGCGCATAATAGCCGCTCGGTGAAACCTGTCTCCAAACAACGAAGTATTTCCTTCGTAACTACGCTGATAACACTTTGTGTTTTTGTCAAACATTGGAGCTTTGTATTCATTCTGAAGGTTTATTGTTATTAATATTGAATAAAAGTAACTGGGATATATCATTGTTGATTATCATTCAAATTTTAGGTAAATTATTTTAATTTGCATCTTATACGGATTTTATAAGGGAAATACGGATTTTGGAGGTTGGTTATACAGGTTTGATTGACCAAAGGTTGACATGTATGCATCTATTACTGATCTTAAGTTACTGGAGAGCGTCCAGAGGCGCGCAACTCGCTTCATCCTGGGGTGCCATCCCCATCATCAATTAAGGCCAGATTATAAAACGCGCTTACTCTAGCTGAATATGCTGCCAATTTCTTACTGGTTAGAATGTAGAGATCTTTGTTTTTTCTTTAAATGTCTAAACAAGCTAGTGAGCTTTCACAATAATAACCATTTTCTCTTATCAAGCGGCCGAACCAGAAGTGCATCTACAAATTTAAATCTCAAGCCTATGCGTTTTTGCACCTCACTGTTTAGAGACTCCTATTTTAACAGAATTGTTCCAATTTGGAATAATCTCCCTCTCCCAATTAGACAATCTGGAAGCTACTTTCTTTTTAAAGACCGTGTTAGAATTCACTATCTTGAAAATTAAAATCTGTTTTTGACCCCCAGCGCGTACACTCCTGGAAAACCGTATGCCCATACTGCAGATCAACACATAGAATGAATTGCTACGTGTGAGTCGCACTGTTTTGTTGTAATTTTGTAGTGTAATATACTGTGGTTTTTTTTCTTCGTGTCTTGTAAATGGGGCTTACCTTATGGGACCTCGAGTCCGTTAGTTCGCCCCTCATCTACGCACATATTTAAGTTTTGTTAGTTATTTATTGTATGTCTCTGTCTCTTGTTTTTATTGTTGTATCGTGTAAAGTGAGTAGATGAAATCCAATAAAATTAAAAATAAAAAAAAAGCAGTGAACACACACACACATACAAGTGAGTAATGAGCACACACCCACCCACACAGAAGTGGGGGTTAGACACCTTGCTCAAGGGCACTTCAGCCCAACTTTCAGGCCATGGCCTCCCCGTGTTAACCTAACCGCACGTCTTTGGACTGCAGGGGAAACTGGAACACGTAGACACAAGGAAAACATGCGAACTCCACACAGAAAGGCCAACGGGCCACTGGGCTTGAACCCAGAACCTTCTTTCTGTGATGCGACAGTGCTAGCCACTGCACCACCGTGCCGCCTGAGCTCGCTCAGTGAACATCCTGATTTGATCAAACGCCATGGCAAAATGGACATTACATCTGTGATACCATATCTGTTATCACCCAAATGAGGATGGGTTCCCTTATGAGTTTGGTTCCTCTCAAGGTTTCTTCCTCATGTCGTCTGAGGGAGTTTTTCCTCCTTGCCACCATCGCCACAGGCATGCTCATTCTCATCTCATCTCATTATCTCTAGCCGCTTTATCCTTCTACAGGGTCGCAGGCGAGCTGGAGCCTATCCCAGCTGACTATGGGCGAAAGGCGGGGTACACCCTGGACAAGTCGCCAGGTCATCACAGGGCTGACACATAGACACAGACAACCATTCACACTCACATTCACACCTACGCTCAATTTAGAGTCACCAGTTAACCTAACCTGCATGTCTTTGGACTGTGGGGGAAACCGGAGCACCCGGAGGAAACCCACGCAGACAAAAGGAGAACATGCAAACTCCGCACAGAAAGGCCCTCACCGGCCACAGGGCACGAACCCGGACCTTCTTGCTGTGAGGCGACAGCGCTAACCACTACACCACCGTGCCGCCCCACAGGCGTGCTCATTGGGGATAAATTAGGGATAAAATTAGCTCATGTTTCAAGTCTTTAATTTTCTGTAAAACTGCTTTGTGACAATGTCTGTTGTTAAAAGTGCTATACAAATAAACTTGACTTGACATAAGCCGTCAATTCATTTTGTAATTAGATACCAGTTAACAAACTAAAAATGAACTGACTGACTAAATGAATCAGAGATTATTTCCCGCCGATGTTTGTGTGAACAATGTTCAAAGGAGTGAAGAGACCATGAGGCTCATGTTTAAATGTCCTCCATGACTTTGACCTCATGAGATGAGATGTAGACTGACGTGGATTATCCTCATAATCTCATCTCATCTCATTATCTCTAGCCGCTTTATCCTGTTCTACAGGGTCACAGGCAAGCTGGAGCCTATCCCAGCTGACTACGGGCGAAAGGCGGGGTACACCCTGGACAAGTCGCCAGGTCATCACAGGGCTGACACATAGACACAGACAACCATTCACACTCACATTCACACCTACGGTCAATTTAGAGTCACCAGTTAACCTAACCTGCATGTCTTTGGACTGTGGGGGAAACCGGAGCACCCAGAGGAAACCCACGCGGACACGGGGAGAACATGCAAACTCCACACAGAAAGGCCCTCGCCGGCCACGGGGCTCGAACCCGGACCTTCTTGCTGTGAGGCGACAGCACTAACCACTACACCACCGTGCCGCCATCCTCATAATCAATCTGAGAATTCTTTTCCCATTGTAAAACTATAATTGGGCAATAAGTAGGTTAGTTTGTACATACATAGTAGAAACTCTCATCCAAAAATTGACCATGTGAAAGGTTTTCCCAGGCCGCCACACACACTCTTGGCTACTTGCAAGAAAATACAACTTTCTCCCCCCCCATAAACAACTTGCTTCCTGTTTTCCTTGCATTCCTCATTGGCAGATGGAGTCCCTGTCCCTCATGTCAGTGTTGTCACTTTCTTCTTGGCACATTTCCATGTCTCTCATGTCATGATGCTACACCTCCGCTAAGCCGCTAATGACCAGCCTGTCTGCTCTTCTCTCTTTCGCTCCCCTTTGAAAGAACAGAGGGAAATTAAAATGATGTGTCTGAATTATGGATCCTATGACAAGACCGCCTCTGTAGAGCTCTTCCACTCTCTTCCTTAAACAAAGTTACTAAGGGTTCATCTGCTAGCCTATTCCTTAAGAGCGCCACGCGTGAGAAGTGAGAAATGAGGAAGGAAGAAGGGAAACATCTCAAATGATGATAACGCACAGTTTGATAAAACTGACAAGGGAGTCAATTAAAGTAGGCTGTCAAAGAAGGAGAGATATTTTATTAAGTGGCACGCATCTACTTGCCAGTTACATCAAGCGACACATCTGCTAGTGGCAGTGGGGGGATTAAGAGAGGACATGTGTCGCCACTTTCAGGGAACATCACTCAAAAATCCGCTTCATCACGTCCACTGAAAAATTAACAGACTCGGTATTAGGGTGTCATTACTCTTTTATGTGCATCAATCAATATCAAAGATCAATGGAGGAATAACATCACATCACATCGCATCACATCCCATAATATCACATCACATCACGCTTGTTCCGTCCTCTCATTAAATCAGTTCTCATTGGATTTCCAAAGAAATGGATCTCTGATTTAACACAATACCACATTTTCCAACATCTTTAATAATTCATTCGATGACAACATCCTCAAAATTAGAGTACTGAAATAGAAAGAAAAAGAAAAACTATGTTAAGAGGAAACTTCAGATAAAAAGTCACTAAAACATTTCCATATCCTATGCTGGCACATGTATACACTGCATACTTATGATTTAAGTTCACATCTGAACCAAAGGCAAAGAAAGATGGAATCTCTTAAACTTCCAGGCAAGTATTCCCAGATGACAGGCAGGCAGAGTGCAGATGGAGTTTTGAAGCCACTTCCTTTCTTTAACGTTACACACTTACACACATATAAGATACACAATGAAAACTCATCGGAGAGAAATGACAATACACAGAGATGGATGTTGCTTCAAATGTTGAAAGTTAACCTGCTGCTATAATCAGAAAGCCTGTCCTGTGGTCATCGCAGGACCCTTAGACTCTTATCCTTTCAACACACTCAGTACTGTCTGTCTTTACTCTTCTCCAGCTGTATACTGTAATGATTTATAAACGCAACGTTCTCTTTTGAGTCTGGTTCCTTTTAGGGTTTCCTTGGGTCATCTCAGGTCTTGCTCAAGACCCTACAGTCATACTAGTGAGTAATAAGTCACTCATGTCACTTGTAGTTTGTTTCTTCGTGTATCTCATGGACGTGGCCTCCATCCATCCATCCATTATCTGTAGCCGGTTATCCTGTTCTACAGGGTCGCAGGCAAGCAGGTTATCGCAGGGCTGACACAGAGACAAACAACCATTCGCACTCACATTCACACCTACGGTCAATTTAGAGCCACCAATTAACCTAATCTGCATGTCTTTGGACTGTGGGGGAAACTGGAGCACCCAGAGGAAACCCACGGGGAGAACATGCGAACTCCACACAGAAAGGCTCTCGCCAGCCGCTGGGCTCGAACCCAGGACCTTCTTGCTGTGAGGCGACAGTGCTAACCACTACACCACCGCGTAGGTGTGGCCTGTCCAGCATTCTTTACTTCAGATGAAAAATACACAGTACATAGCTGCGAAATTTGAACGACAGGTTGTCGTGCCATGGAATTGGTCAGAAGAATTGTTCAAGCCATTTCTTTTGGATTTGTTAAGTTACAGTCAGACTACAGCTCGCGATGCTTTGCAATGAGTTATCGATGAAAGTGAGGCATTTTGGTGACGATGCATGGTGATATACAAGTGAGCTAAAAGTTGTGGTCACACAGCAGGCGAACACTTGACTGTCGTGCTTTCGTGCACTCGAGTGGCCACGCTCGCTCATAGGACCCACTTGTTATGGGAAACACCTGATGCTGATTTGAGCGCAATCAGCACATGCATATAAGGACACAGAGGCTTTGCGAAGTATTATCATCATCACTGTCACATTTGTTTCTAGCCATGTTTATGACTCTGCTTTCGGTTTTGTTTGTGTTTTGTTTTTGTGAATATCACACCTGCAAATAAACACTCTTCTTACACTTAGATCCATACCCTGCATACCGCTGCATACCCAACAGAAAGTCTCTGTGAAAACAGCATCCTTATATGCATGTGCTGATTGTGCTCAAATCAGCATCAGGTGTTTCTCGTAATGAATTGGTCCCAAGAGTGCACACAACACGCTCTGAAGGGTCCCTGAAAGGAAATGCACTTTTTAAGTCTCGGTGAAGGTTAGGCCATGCCAAGCTGCTGTGTTGATGTGGCTCCCATGGACATCAGGGACATGGATTCAAGATAAATACATCTCAAGAGGCTTGATGAAGGTTCTCCAAGCTTCAGGAAGTATTCCCAAACCCATCTGTGAGTATTCGCTGCTTAGTTTGCTGACAAAAACATCACCACCAAATTTCAATTCATGCAGTAAAATTTTCGCAATGTTTTTGGCCACTCATGAGTTGGAGACACGCCAAAAAACAACTTGCAAAGCTTGGAGAACATTCACCATGTATTGCACGATTGGTGGCGATGCTACCAATTTTTCCATCGCCAAGCATTCACAAACTCATCACAAGCTGTAGCATGACCAGGACCTGACTTTACTGTATCATATCTAAGTGGCATAGAATTGAGAAAATGTCAGATGTCGCATCATTGCTTACTGCTGTTTTTTGTTGAAATCAAAAAAAGAACACTTACTGTACCTGTCAAATTTGCTACTTGCTTTAAGATGTATATGGTATATGAGCCATATACATCTTTCACCAAAACCCCAACCTAGTAGTCGAGTTATGTACTATAGTTAAAGATGCAATGCAACTAGAATTGATTTGAAATTGAAACCACTGTTTCGTCATAATATATTTTCCCTCATATATAATTTTGAGTTCATACAAGATTTAATTTTGTAATTTTTCATGATGAGGCCAATGCAGTTAGCGCTGTCGCCTCACAGCAAGAAGGTCCGGGTTCGAGCCCCATGGCTGGCGAGGGCCTTTCTGTGCGGAGTTTGTGTGTTCTCCCCGTGTCCGCGTGGGTTTCCTCCGGGTGCTCCGGTTTCCCCCACAGTCCAAAGACATGCAGGTTAGGTTAACTGGTGACTCTAAATTGAGCGTAGGTGTGAATGTGAGTGTGAATGGTTGTCTGTGTCTATGTGTCAGCCCTGTGATGACCTGGTGACTTGTCCAGGGTGTACCCCGCCTTTCGCCCGTAGTCAGCTGGGATAGGCTCCAGCTTGCCTGCGACCCTGTAGAACAGGATAAAGCGGCTACAGGTAGTGAGATGAGATGAGGCCAATGCATTTTTTTTTGCCAATTTGGGCATCAAATAAACTGTAGCTATGATACCGAAAGCTAAACTATATCCTGTTTTATTCTATCCACATTCACTGGATATGAGCAATCGCATGCTCTGATTGGCTACTCTCCTACCAGGCTATCAACTTATATACAATGAGTAGAGAAAAATAAAATGGTGGAGCGTGTTGCTGAACCAACAGAGGATGAAATAAAAACTAATCAAAAACAAAACCCAAAAAAATACACAAAAAAAGCAACAAAATATAGAATGAAAGTATTTGATGGTAAGAAATTATCCTTTTTATTTTTCAATAATTATTATAGCATTTTTCACAAATTGTTCCTGTCATTCTGCTGGTTTGTTTACATTCTAACCGGAAATGATTTTGTCTGACATTTTGTATAAAGTTTTTATTTATCAAATTTGCAAAATGTAAAATTAAAAATGCTCTGTTTCTCAAAATCCAGTGAATGTGGATAGAATAAAACAGTTATTCCACTCAATCTTGTCATACATGGCTTATAGCCAACTCGGAGGTACTCGCCTTGTCAGCAATCAGCCCATGTACGACTCGATTTCCTGGAATAATTGTTAACTTTATGGGTTAATTAGATGAAGAATAATCTTGATACACAAGAATGTAATTGTGTTTATACAGTAAATGACAAAGAGACAGCCTTTTTGCTGTATAGTTCCTGTTTTCTTTCATTTCATTACATTTCTTCCTCCTTTAATATTCAACCTATTTTCTTTCATTATTAATTTAACAATTGAACAAACTTTATTTAAAAAAAAAAAGATCCATTGGATCAAACACTCCGGGAAAAAAAAAAAGTGACATACTTTGAAGTGTTTGAGTGAAACCTACGGAGGCATGGCATGTTTTGGAGAATGAAACTTTAATCCTGACACACTTCAGTAAAATCAGGGCTGAGCATCTCGGACAAAATCATGAGACATGCAAAGAGAATAATCCACATGTCAGTGTTATCTGGAGTCTTGTATGAAGGAGTGTTATTCCCTGTGTGTACACAAGCACGATGCTCACCATACATAATCTGTTTCATCTCCAACAAAAGCCCAGTCAGTGGACACAATAGGCTTGGTTCAAAAGGAATCCTGTCAACAGCAGCAAAAGCCAAAATAGGTGAGAAACAGTCGATACTGGCTTGTTCGGCTGTAATAGCAACATGACATACACTGCCTTCCAGTTCATACAAGGACTAAGGGATTTATTTTAAGAACATCTTTTTTTTTTAAATAAAATGTTCAGTTTATAATGAGTTCATATCTATATAATGTATATTATTCATAAGGGTGACTCCACCACTAGGATATTATTTATGTCCTACTAATATTACATTTACAATGTAAAGGCAAAATTAATTCTAAACATGTGTTCTATTCCCTTCTAGCAAGTTTTATTCATTTGGTTTGATAGCATGCAATATTGTTAGTATATCGCTTATCCTGCGTATATTACATCACTCTACCCAATAGAGAATGAGCATTGAATACGGTTTACGATATTGCATGGTTGTCAAGACAACATGACGTCACACGTCGGAGATGTAAAACTTCCATGCTGGCGAGCAACTGCGACAACTTGTAAACAAATATGGCCGCCAGGTTTGCTTCATTAAATACAGAAGATTTTGAGAGAATTTTGAAAGGGAAAGACGCGTTGAACATCCGAAAGGAATGTATAATAATAATAATAATAATAATAATAATAATAAAATGTTGCCTGGCTTTTTTCGTTGAAGTCATCTTCAACTTGTTTAATATCATGCTAGGTGAATGGAATATATTTGATATACCACTCAGCACCAGCCAATATTATTTAAATATGTGCACTTCTATCAGATAAATAACATATCAATAGTATATTTAACAGTTATTCCATGAAATTGAGTTGTACATGAGCTGATAGCCGGCGAGGTGCATAGTGCCAAGTTGGCTATAATCCATGTATGATGAGATTGAGTGGAATAATTGTTTTATTCTATCCACATTCATTGGATTTTGAGAAACAGAGCATTTTTATTTTTTTGCAAAGTTGATCAATAAAAACTTCAGACAAAACGTCTGACAAAATCATTTCTGCTTAGAATGTAAATAAACCAGCAAAATGACGGGAGCAATTTGTGAAAAATGCTATAATATTAATTCTTGGGAAAAAAATAAAATTATATATATCTATCCTTCTCTCTCTCTCTCTCTTTCATATATATATATATATATGTTCTTACCAGCAAATACTTTTATTCCATATTTTGTTGCTTTTTTTGTATTTTGTTGTTGTTTTATTTTCAAGTAGAGTTTTTAATTTCGTCCTCGGTTGGTTCAGCAACACGCTCTGCCATTTTGTTTCTCGCTATTCACGGTATATGAGCTGATAGCCTAGTAGTAGAGTAGCCAATCAGAGTGCTCGATTGCTCATATCCAATGAATGTGGATAGAATAATATATACAATTAATCCTCAGAGTACTTGAAAAACAGCATTGTTTTCCTGTCCCAGAACACTACACTGTCAGTAATAGGGGTACAGTAGAAGTCCATTTCTGTCCCCCAAGGTACAGTTTACACTAATGTACCTCTTATGGCTCTTTATTACACCTCAATGGAACTACGTGTACCTTTTTAGGGCCAAAAAAGTACATATATAGTCGCAAGCAGTATAAAAACGGCACAAATAAGTAGCTTAGGGGGTAGTGCCTCAGGGCCAAGCCACTGTACACCTCAAGGTGCAATAATCTACTTTATTTTCTGAAAGTGTATAACTGCACTTTACATTGAAATAAATTATAAATGTTACTTTTGAATGATGCAACACAGCATACTCCATATATACCTCAACATATAAATATACAGTCCTGACATACATTCTGGAACTAAGCACAAATCTCAACTCTTCTACATATTAATGTATACATTTATACACCACACACACCTGTAAATGTGTCAGTGCTTGTCCAAGTCAGAGTCTGGACCCAGATTGGTCTCTTTGCAAAAGAATAGTCCTGACTATTACCAGAGGCATCACTGCAGTTGATTCGAGGTCACTGTAGTAATCTCACTGTGGTGAAACGTAAAGTCTTGGATGTTCCTGACACATGTGGTGAGAATATCTCTGCTACAGAAACATCTGTAAAAGCTCCCTCACAGCCACGTCACATAGATTTCATCTCGACTGAACTGACAGTTGTTGGCCTTTAAAGATACAGCACGCTGTTCTAATGAGTCCACAGGAAACAGAGGAATTCTGCAGTGCACATGATTCCAGACATGACCACTTTATTCCTTCCAATTCATCTCTCCGCCTCTCGCCCAAAGCCTGTCAAATATTACCCATCTCGCAGTGCACATTTGCAGATGCTGTGAATGATACATAGATCTGTCACCCAGATCTCTTCACAAATTAAAGCTGCTACTGACCACTCTTTCATCACGTACGAGGTTTGATGGAAGCTCCAGCATTCAAGTGGAGTTTCAGTCAACTTGATTAGATATTTAGACAAGAGTGTTGAGGGTGTTTGACTGCAGGAGGGCTGTTTCTCCAATTGGGGGAAAATTTCTATTTTACTTTATTTATTTTAGTCTGAATTTTTTTTTTTTTTGAAGTGTAAGCCTCTCCATCTTGGCTCACATTGCAGTTTAATGAATGTATCTTGGATCGGTTCTTTGTAGTGCTTCTCAGTGCAGTATGTTTTTGTTCTGCATGAAGTCGTGAACAGTGACTGGAAAGATAACTGGACAGGAAAACAGATAAGGTGTCTTATTTTATGACGTCCAAGACATAAGCTTTCCAAAGCAAACACACGTACATACAGTTACAACATGGTGAGTGAGAGTTGTGTTTTCACACCAGCTACACTTCCTCAGATAAGGATTTTAAGAAGGATTATTAAAAAAAAATCTTGAATATTTTTGCCCTGAAAGTTCTAGTTATTTTATGACTATATATATATATATATATATATATATATATATATATATATATATATATATATATATATATATATATAAAACCATATATACAAGTATGTACATAATAAGTGGCATAAGTATATATAAGTATGTATTCATAAGTGGCAAAGTTTGTTTGTTTGTCTTGAGCTAACATCGCCATTTCTTGACGGATTTTCACCAAATTTGGCAAGTAGGTCCAGGGATGACCCGGAATTTTGGAGATAAAAACAAAATTCATGTACAGACCCCAGGGAGGTCCCTGGGGGGCACAACATCCACCCACACCCTCCCTCAATGCCTTTCACATTACATTTATCAACACAAACTCTCGACAGATCTTCACTAAACTTGGCACGTAGGTACAAGAGATAGCCACAATTTGGCAGAACTCAGAAATTCTATATTTGGGCCCCAGGGGGTCCACAGTGGGCCACTGGGTGGTGGATGTTTGGATTTTTGTTTGTCTTGGGTTAACATCACCATTTCTTGAAGGATCTTCACCAAATTTGACATGGAAGTCTGGGGGCAACCCAGAATTTTGCAAAACCTGGGCATTGCAGAGTTCACTGGATATGAGCAATTGTACACTCTGATTGGCTACTACTAGGCTATCAGCTTATATACAATGAGTAGAGAAAAATAAAATGGTGGAGCATGTTGCTGAACCAACAGAGGATGAAATAAAAACTCTACTCGAAAACAAAACCCCCAACGATAAAAAAAGGCAGCAAAATATAGCATAAAAGTATTGGATGGTAAGAATGTATCTTTTTTTTATTTTTCAATAATTAGTATTATTATTATTACATTTTTCACAAATTGCTATGGCCATTTCGCCAGTTTGTTTACATTCTAAGCGGAAATAATTTCATCGGATGTTTTATATAAATTTTTTCTCATCTCATCTCATCTCTAGCCGCTTTATCCTGTTCTACAGGGTCGCAGGCAAGCTGGAGCCTATCCCAGCTGACTACGGGCGAAAGGCGGGGTACACCCTGGACAAGTCGCCAGGTCATCACAGGGCTGACACATAGACACAGACAACCATTCACACTCACATTCACACCTACGCTCAATTTAGAGTCACCAGTTAACCTAACCTGCATGTCTTTGGACTGGGGGAAACCGGAGCACCCGGAGGAAACCCACGCGGACACGGGGAGAACATGCAAACTCCACACAGAAAGGCCCTCGTCGGCCACGGGGCTCAAACCTGGACCTTCTTGCTGTGAGGCGACAGCGCTAACCACTACACCACCGTGTCGCCGTATAAAGTTTTTATTTATCGAATTTGCAAAAAAAATAAAAATGCTCTGTTTCTCAAAATCCAGGGAATGTGGAAATAATAAAAAAAAATATTGCACTCAGTAACTCGGTGTGACGTGCCTCATCAGCTATCAGCTTATGTACGACTCAATTTCGTGGAATAACTTAAATAAATAAATTATATATATATAATAAAAGCCATTTTATAATTTGACTTTTAACACTTTTAGTAATTTAACAACAGGAATCCTATTTTATTTAATTGACTATTTTAGACATCATTTCCAAAATCTTATTCAGTAAAAAGGTGCATGAATAAGTAGATCTGTTTCTACATTTCTTGAGATGAAAACCAAGAAAATTTAAAGTGCATACAGTCTGTGCTCTGTATTTCCTCAAGGCTTAATTCATAATCATTTTAGGACCGAGTATGTTAAGCATTCTAATTTCCACATTATAGTGTAGATAATGCATAAAACCAAATAATAAAGCAATAATAACTGAAAAAAGGAAAAAAAAACAGTTCCTTTTTTTTTTTTACTATTTTTATATATGTGCTTTCATGTGTGTATTGGCTCATAAATAAACATAATCTGCCTCTGGTTATAATGTGAGAGTGAGATGGGGATAGAGTTACAGCCATCACCAATAACAAAAATAAAAGTCAAAATGAGATAGGAGCATTTGCGAGTTTGATATCTCACAGTTTAACAGTTCTAATTGGATACGCATGAATTTGGGGTCAGGAACTGACCTGGTCTTAAAAAAGTTCATTATGACTATGATCATACATGATAAGACATACAGTGAGAAATTCAATCTTCATGACAGATGGACAAAATGTACTAATAGGTTACAGAGAAAAGAGAGATAGAGGGGTCATGTTAAAGCATATTTGGATGTAGGGGAAATCGCATTAGGCACAAAGATTAAATCTACAATCAATATTTTACTCATCATAATTTACTCCTGTCTAAATTGTCAAGAATTCACACAGCTCCTTTTGTAATTTAAAAAAAAATCTTATGAAGGGAAACTAGGAATTATTATATTAAAGGAAAACTCCGCCCTGAAACACGATATGTTTATAATGAAATACAGGTGACATGCTTTGTGATTCTGGTGATAATTTGGTGGGTTTTTTTTTTTTTTTCCACAAGGAGAAAAAAAATCATACAAACAATTTCATGCTTTGTTTTTGTTGCTATTGTTGTTGTTTATTGTCAAGAACACAGTTACTGAAGGTAAGTGAAAATAATTAACAGTTATTAACAGTTAATCGAGTCGTACATGAGCTGATCATCGACGAGATGCATAGCGCCAAGTCAGTTGTCAGCCATGTATGACAAGATTGAATAAAATATCTGTTTTATTATACCCACATTCAATGGATTTTGAGAAACAGAGCATTTTTTTATTTTTTGCAAATCCGATAAATAAAAACTTTACACAAAACATCAGACAAAATAATTTCTGCTTAACAAACCGGCAAAATGACAGTAGCAATTTGTAAAAAATGTAATAATAATTGGAAAATAAAAAAAAATATGTTCTGACCATCATATACTTTCATTCCATATTTTGTTGCTTTTTTTTGTTTTTGTTTTTTTTGGGGGGTGGGTTGTTTTTGAGTAGAGCTTTTTATTTCATCCTCGGTTGCTTCAGTAACAGACTCCGCCATTTTGTTTTTCTCTACTCATGGTATATGAGCTGATAGCCAAGTAATAGAGTAGCCAATCAGAGCATGTGATTTTTCATATCAAGTGAATGTGAATAGAAGAATAATCGATACGTGGAGGAGTTAACAATAGATATCAGATGCTCTGGGAGCTCAACATCACCTTTACGTGTTTTTTCAGCCAAACGCTCTGCCATTTTGTTTTTCTCAACTCACGGTATATGAGCTGATAGCCTAGTAGTAGAGTAGCCACTCAGAGTGCACGATTGCTCATATTCAGGGAATGTGGATAGAATAATATACAATATAGTGTGAAGTCCAGTAAAGTGAGCAGAATCCCAGCAATGAACCAAGATGCAAAAAAAAGATAGAAAAAATTATGAATGTTTTTCCCTCCATTTTTCTCCCAAATTTCCCCATTCCCTCCCACCAGCCAGCTCATTCTTATCGTACAACAGCTACCAATGAGGAAAGATGAAGGCAACTATTGCTGTGTTCACACTTATACCGGTACGAAAGTGGTATAACTGTATCGATACAAAGTATACCGGTACAGTTTAGTGCATCTGTCCACACTAGCGAGAAATGTTTGCGGTTTTCTTTCACGGAAGTTGAAATGCGCATGCGCGAAATGTTTCCGTGGTTACCGAGTAACTTACTTCCGAGAATATGGCGGATGAAACAACGTGTGTGCGCTTTTTGTTGTCAATGTACAGTCTGTATTTCTGGTGGTCATTTATTCAGTCGAATCGTATAAAATGCACGAGGCAGTTCTCCCCCCTCCCTTTCTCCCTCTTTCCTTCTCTTCCCCTCCCTTTCTCTCCCTTTTCCCCTCTTCCTCCTTTCTTCCTCCCTCTTTCCCCCTCCCTCCCTCCCCTTCTCGCTTTCTCCCCCCTTTCTTTGCTCCATGTAGCTCCACGGTCGTTTTGAGCCATTTTGACGTTTTATTTACAGCTGGAAAGCACGTGTGTATTGTATTGTATGAATAACCCGGAAGACGTAGGAATGGTTCATTGCGCTTGCGCATTAAATTTGTATCGATACAGAGCCGCTTCATCTGTCCACACTACAGTGAAGCGCTACAGTACTGATACTGTACCGGTACGAAACCCATACATTTGTGGGTTTCGTACCGATACAGTTATACTGCTACAGTACCAGTATAGTTGCTAGTGTAGACAGGTGTTGCGGTACAAAAGTAGTTTCGTATCGGTACAAAATCCCTAGTGTGGACAGGGTATTTGTTCCTCTGAGGCACAAGAAGCCAACTACTACATCTTTCCCTACACTCTAAAAAATAATGGGGCCAGTAACGGTTCTTCAGGGCGATGCCATAGAAGAACCTTTTTCAGGGCTTCAGAGAACCGTTTATGCAACAGTTCTTTAAAGAACCATTTAAACCATTTGTTTGAGCAGTGAAGACAGATTTGTGTAAACATAGCCTATGTGCATTGACCAGCAAATGGTAAGAGAATGCCAGGCTCTGAAGAACCATTTCCAATGTGAAGAACCTTTCGCATAATGTAATGGTTCATCACAGAGTTTTGACTCTCCATGGAACCATCCAGAGATTTGAAGAACCACTGAAGCACCTTTATTTTTTAGAGTGTACTGGTGCTCATGCTGTTTGATCTATTGTCAGAAAATCATGAGTTTGAATCCTGGCGATACCCCAGTCATTTATGGCCAGGAGTCTAAGGAGAAAAACCGGCTGTGCTGTTTGGGTGAAAAGGATGACACATTCTCTTCCCCCATCAATCACAATGACACTAACCAATCGCAGACATCTGTGAGCTCATGTATGTGGAAGAGGGTAGACAGCACTTCCCTTGCAGCTGCCTTACTTTTCTGTTGCCTGACTCTGGGGTCAAAGTTGAGTGTGAAGAATAGTGCAAACAATCATAGCATTTCTTACAACAACACTGACTGCCCTTGGTAGAATTCCTACTAGTGAGACTATGCTGAAGAATTCGGATCTGTGATTTCCCCATTCTCCACTTCAGAACCTTGCTGCAGCCAGAATTTGTAAGAACAGAGGCAGCCACTAGAGTCACTAGGTGAACAAGAGGGAAGATGACAAGCCTGTGATACATGCTTCCCCCCATTTTGCCTTCCACTTTGATTCCTGCTCCTATGGTGATTGTAAGGATTTTACAATATCTGCATACTTACACACGTTCTTTCTCCCCCTTCAACCGTGCACCAGTTCTCATTGTTATCAGAGTAAGTTATGTGTGACAAACGCCTCGAGCGAAATCACCATCAAAGCGTCAGTTGGAAGGGAATCACTGCGGCTCTAAGCCTCTTATGCGTGACACATGTCACGTTTTGAAGTGTGCGAGGGATGAAAGTGGCAAGGAAGTGACAGATTTTTGCATGGACACTTTCTTTCTTTGCTTTTTTTTTGGTTACAGCCGTCATCAGTGGAAGTCATAATGGAGTATCGAAAGTGGCAGGTCAGGGACTCACTGGGCGTCTGGGCGTCCGTCTGCCCATTCCTCTCTCAGGGGTCTGATTGCCAAACGAACGTCTGCCTCTGCTGGATGAGCCTGTTTTCCATGAACCTTCACCAGAAATTAAAAACAGGGGTCTTGTGGACAATTTGTGGACAATAAACTCTATATTAATGATATGGTTATGGTCACATTTCATGTCCAATTACTTTGGACACTACGTGGAGAGTAAAAAGAGTAAAAACTAACCAATTTCATGCAAAATTCATTTCAAAAATGATACAAATTTCACTGGGTCGCATACAAAGAAAAGCTAATCCCAACCTTCACCCATCTTGAAGCATATGTTAACTTTTCATACAAGCTGGCTTATGTTAATTCTTTCCAGAGACACTGTTTTCAAAATACAGCATTATAAATTCTTAAATATACATGAGTGGAGCGCGATTGCACATAAATGTGTGGTGATGTTGGCAAACCCTTCACATGCTGAAATTTTGACATTTTTCGACTATATATAATCTGAAAACTACAGGCTTTTCTTGAGTGAAATATTTGTCTCTTTTGCACAACTAGAACTAAAAGTGAAAAGGGAGAAAATCATATTTCTTACATTAAAAAAATATATAGAGAAAAGTTTTTGATATCTTTATGTAGACTGATAGTTTTACTACTGCATTTGTTAAACTGGGTCCTTGCCCAAAATGATCTTTTGAAGGAAGACATCAAGGCATGGTAGAAGCATAAATAAAGTAATATTCATGTCATTTTTGTATAATATTGGCATTACAATATATATATATATATATATATATATATATATATATATATATATATATATATATATATACACATACTACCCAAAAGTGATTATCACATCATCAGTTTTTCTTTGGCTAATCAGACACAAGGTACACTACCACACTTGCCAGAGAAGTTGAAGGTTAGACACCTTGCTCAAGGGCACTTCAGCCAGTCTTGCTGGTTCAGGAAATCAAACCAGCAACCTTTTGGTCCCAAATCTGTTTCTCTAACCATTAGGCCATTGCTTCACATAATAATAACAATAGCACGGTGGTGTAGTGGCATTGGCATTTGAATTTGCAAAAAAAAAAAAAAAAATGCTCTGTTTCTCAAAATCCAGTGAATATGGATAGAATGAAACAGTTATTCCACTCAATCTCGTCATACATAGATTATAGCCAACTCGGTGCTACATGCTTTGTCGGCTATAAGCTCATGTATGTGCTCAATTTCGTGGAAAAACTCATCTCATCTCATTATCTCTAGCCACTTTATCCTGTTCTACAGGGTCGCAGGCAAGCTGGAGCCTATCCCAGCTGACTACGGGCGAAAGGCAGGGTACACCCTGGACAAGTCGCCAGGTCATCACAGGGCTGACACATAGACACAGACAACCATTCACGCTCACATTCACACCTACGGTCAATTTAGAGTCACCAGTTAACCTAACCTGCATGTCTTTGGACTGTGGGGGAAACCAGAGCACCCGGAGGAAACCCACGCGGACACGGGAAGAACATGCAAACTCTGCACAGAAAGGCCCTCGCCGGCCACGGGGCTCGAACCCGGACCTTCTTGCTGTGAGGCGACAGCGCTAACCACCACACCACCGTGCTGCCCTCGTGGAAAAACTGTTAATTGTTTTTCTTTTAATGTAGCATTTAAAAAAAAGTCTCTATCCAAGCAAAGTGCGATTTGAAAACACTCACATGAGCACACCAGCCCAGTAGGTGGTGATATGTCAGACACTTCAAAAATAACATTATGTAGTAGAAACTGATGGCACAGTGGTGTAGTGGTTAGCATTGTTGCCTCACAGCAAGAAGGTTCTGGGTTTGAGCCCAAATCTTCTCCCCGTGTCTGTGTGGGCTTCCTCTGGGTGCTCCGGTTTCCCCCACAGTCCAAAGACATGCAGGTTAGGCTAACTGGTGGCTCCAAATTGACTGAGTGTGAATGGTTGTTTGTCTCTATGTGTCAACCCTGTGATGATCTGGCGACTTGTCCAGCATGTACCCTGCCTCTCACCCATACTCAGCTGGGATAGGCTCCAGCTTGCCCATGACCCTGCACAGGATAAGTGGTTATGGATAATGGATGGATGATAATAATTCTAAGTTCTAAAGTCCTTCCCGCACCGTATGGCACATTAGGCGGCGCTGATCTCCGTTTCTGTTGCTCTTGGTCTCTCGCCTATTGCATAGCTAGGGTTACAGTGGGGAGTGGGTCCTCTGGTAACCACTAGAGCTTGACTCCCCATTCACATCTGTATTGCAGCATGCCTTGCCAGACAGCAGTAGGTACCATTTTTATGATGGTCTTTGGTATGGCTTGACCGCGAGTAGAACTTGCAATCTCCCGATCGAGAGGTGGACACGCTAACCACTAGGCCAACTCGCGGTTCAATGATAATAATAATAATAATTATTATTACTATCTCTGTCTTGTGATCACCAGTTTAAATCTGAGTAGTGTTTATATGAATTTCAGCCAAGGCCCTTGGCTCAGAAGTTCATCGCCCTGTGTATTATCCCTGCTGTTCCTAACAATGCCATAATCTGGATACTTGTCACTGATTTCTAATGCTTCAATTGACTGTCGGAGGCTCTTTGATACAATTCCTAGTGCTCCCATTACAACAGGTATTACCTCCGTCTCAACACTGCGCATTCTCCTTCTATGAAAAGCCAGGTCTTGGTATCTTCCCACTTTCGTATTCTTTGTCATCTCCATGCCAGAGTCGCATGGAATAGCAATGTCAGAGTCCATCGCTTTTTCGACGCATCCATGAGTATTAAGTCCAGTCTGTTGTGGGCGACTGTCTCTGCAGTGTTGATGGTGTAATCCCAATAGAGTACTTATTATTATTATTATTATTATTATTATTATTATTATTATTATTATTGGCCGTTTTCCAGAATTTAGCCACAGCGATATCCAATTGCTTTTCCCCCCAAAAAAACACCACATAAATACAACCAGCATAAAAGTGAAAGCAGTAATGGGCCTTCATGGGTTTCTTTACTTATATTTAACCAACGCAAAGACTCACACAGAAGCATCCTTCTGGAAAACACATCCCTGCACCTACTAGAAATGAAAGAGGACAGAACTCCAGTGCACCCTTGCACAAGCCCAACAAGTAATAAAAGATGGCATCTTGCATTGATGTGGAGTAAAGTTTCTCACTGTTCGGGCTGAAGAGTGTCTCGTAAACAAGTCACAGGATGGCTGGTGTTCAAAAGTGGCCTTGGTTCTCGACAGCAACAGAAAGCCAGAGTGCCACTTCTCACAGTAGACTTTCCTGCCTCTACACTCTCAATATCTTTATTGTTGCTTGATATGTCACCGGTGCCTACATCTCCTACTTACTCTCCTGCTTTGCTTGCTTTACTTTAGATTCTATCCTTTTTATAAATTATTCACAGTTCCGTGTGTTTCCTCTGTACCTGCACCTCCATTGTCTAGGTACCCATCCCGTCTTGTGAAAGGGCTTCTGCTTTGAGACAGAGTTTGTGAAATGTAAAGTTAGTGTAGCTGTGACAACCACCTTCTAAGCACTAACACTTGCAAGAGATACCTCATACTACAGGTACCTTTCATAAAGAATGCAGTAGGTACCAAAAAAAAAAAAAGATGCATTATTTAAGATATCCAAACACACCTCAAAATAAAACTGGCATAGCAAAACAGATTAGAAATTAAAAACTGGAAATGTATTCAGAAAGCTATTTCCTGGTTGTAGCTTCATTATTTTTGACAGTAATATAAATAAGATGAAGTCTGAAAGTGACATTTGTATGCATTTTGCTTTATTTGCCATAGTGTATGCAGCAGAGAAAGGCAATGTAAATAGCCATATGAGACTGAATATGATTACTGTCCAGACACAGGAAAGCTGACCTGATCCCAATTAATCACATAAACCCGAAGAGAACTGTCACCTCTCATCTACATCACCATTCCTCGCTGCCTGTCACTAGCCAAGGCTCTTTCCAGCTTGTTCCTATTCTCTCTCATATCCCTTCCCTCCATTCTTTCTTGCACCTTCCACTTTATTAAAAAAAAAAGCCCTGTTTGACAGATTGTTGGGCACTGGGCCTAGATTCCCCTCCATCTCACCAGGTTACCAACTACCAAGGGCAGCAACAGAAGGGAGGATGGTGTTGGGTTTCCCCGAGAGAGCCAGGAACAATGGCGGCACTCCGAAGTGTAGCCTACATCCCCCTCCCACCATCAAAGAACATCCCCCCCATGTAACATGGCAGAAAAGCCACTGAACCACACACCACCAAGATCAATTGAGAGCTTTCAAGCGTAGCCCTGTTATTTATTCTGTCTGTCTTCCTACCTCATAGCTAACCACTCAGATCTTCACACAATGGAGGAAGACAAGGCAAAGTGTTGAAGCTTCGCCACTCCCATCAACTGGCCAAGTAGAAGCCTGTTGAGGAATATTCTCTCTAATAAGAAGAACTGCTGCCACTGTTCCAGTGCCAGTAAGACCATGGGTTCTCTGAACATGTCTGGTGAGCCACAGATGTTCTCCAAGAAGAGTGATGCAATGACAACTGATGGTTATGGCTGTAATAGAAACCTAAAGGAAGACTCTATTCTGAAACACATTAACTTTTTTTGTATTGAAATATTTGTGATAGCCATTCTGTTGGTTGGTGGTGCATTTTCCTTATTCCTGTGAGAAGTTAGTGGTGGTCTGATGTCTTGACGTCACGGAGGGACATTCTTAGCATAGTTGCAGAGGAGAAACAAAAGCACAAGACTTTCTTTTCCCTCTCACCATTTTCCATTTACATTTAATGTCATATTAACAATAAATCCAATGTGGAACGAATGGAAAGAGCAGACCCAAAGTGTCAGAATGCAATACAGTGACATGACCATTGAGAGAGACTTGGCTTGTCTCGTCAGTGATTTACAAGATGACAAGTGCAATGACATTGATGCTGGTATGAGCATGAGCATTTTAAGCTTTGGGCACTAATCTGTCTGAGCAGAGTGTACTGATGAGGAGAGGACAGACTTAGAGTCTAAAGCATTGGTGCATTGCCTCTTGAGATTGATATGAAGCAGAGAGGAACCGTCAGGGTCTTCTACGTCTTCAGAGAAGGCCCAAACAAATGAGCATTTCAAATATTATATTTAATTTCTTTCATTCTGGGCAGCATGGTGGTGTAGTGGTTAGCACTGTTGCCTCATAGCAAGAAGGTGCTGGGTTTGAGCCCAATGGCTGACTGGGGCCTTTCTGTGTGGAGTTTGCATGTTCTCCCTGTGTCTGTGTGGGTTTGCTCCAGTTTCCCCCACAGTCCAAAGACATGCAGGTTAGACTATTTGGTGGCTCTGAATTGACCGTAGATGTGAGTGCAAATGGTTGTTTGTCTCTATGTGTCAGTCCTGGCGACTTGTCCAGGGTGTACCAGCTTGCCTGCAACCTTGCACAAGATAAGCAGTTACAGATAATGGATGGATGGATGGATGGATAGATTTATTTCCTTAAAATTATTCTCTTCTAATTTGGCTTCATTTTCTATCAAATTTGCTCCAGAAACAAAAGGGTTACTGTTCTAAAAACAATTAAATTGAGTTACCCAATAAGATTTTTTTGTTTGTTGTCTCTAGGCTGAGAAGAGTTTAGAGCTGGCTCACTCATTGGTTAGGACTTCATTGCTGGGACAGAAAGCCATGGCAGTGTATGTAGGAAATGGCAGATGAATTAACCAATCAGATTTTGATTTATAGTGGGCGGGACCAAAAATGTATCGCCCTAGGCCTTCTAGAAGGTCAACACTAGCTTAACCGTAAGTTGTTCATCAGTAGTGTTAGCGATTGTTCATAACGTGGTCAAGCCAGTGCTATCGAGAGCAAGTAGCAAAGGCTAACGACTGAGAAACTACAATTTCTGTCTCCAGACTCTTCTTCCATGCTGCACGCTTGCTACAGTATTTTTTCACTCAGACTTAAGTATTCATTTCGCGATGTAATTTACTCAGTTACTTTTAAAATCAGCACTGACAGCTACACACAATGGAGTGACCTGGCAGCCTGCCGCTAATCCCTTGCAAAGTCCTTTGCCCTGTTGCTTTTTTTGGTGTCTGGCTAAGTTTTGGCTGAGCTCAAGTCCCAGGTCTAATAGTAATGGTTCGCCACTGATATGAAGCAAGGGTTAAATCCCACTGCACCACTATCAGCAGGTATCAGCAGCAGTATCATAGTGCGTAATGTAGAAAACTGTTGACCAAAGTGAAAATAGACCATCATGTTGATGAAAGAAGTTTGAAATTAAAAACTCGACATGTTCTTACCATGTGAAGTGTTAGTACAAACATTCCAAGAGATGTCAAGGTTTGAAATAAAATCTGTAAGTTTATAATCCTGGTGTGTTTTAGTCACTCAGGGAACTGCAGTTCGACTGAACTTTTAAAATGGTTCTGTCTGTAATATGACTAGAAAGGGGGAAAAAAAGACAAAGCACACATCATTTTTAAAGTTAATGTCACTCTTTTTCCCCATTGGAACTAATGATTGTCAGCTATCATAACCAGCACAATGACACATATTCCCTTGCTTTTAACATTCACGATATTAGCCGAGATCAAATTGCGGCAAATGCTGATGAAAGTGACGCAGTGCATTTAAAAGTCATCCCACAGCTGTGTGTTGATTTAACTTTATATTATCATTTGAACATTCTCTTTGAAATGGGAGAACTGGCATCTCTAGAAATCATAGCGGAAGTCGAGAGACTGCATAATGCATACTGTTCTGACTCGGCTGTTCAAACAGTCATTCCCTAGACTTTTATCCCAAATGACTTCCATCCGTTCAATTCCTCTTCATTTTACTGCATGCCATTTACCTCCAGTCCATATTTTTATCAAGTATTTCCAGTTTCCTAAAAAGTATGTCCTAACCTCAGTTTAGCTAAACTAATCTCGCACTAACCAGGAAAATAAACAAGAACATGGTAACACCTTGCAATCTGTCAGTCTGTTTGGAATTATAATTTTGTCTTGTTATTTTTATGGCTTATCACATTGAACAAGCCTGCACAGTGTCCTGTCTGTCTACTTGGTTTCTATATAAATCTCTGTCAGGTTTTTTTTTTTTACTTTCTTGTTTCTAGTTGACTCGTTGAATGATCACTGTAATGATGAGCCTGTAAAGCAGTAAGAGTAGAGGTTACCAAGGGGCCTCCAGGGCCAAAGGTTGACTTGCAGGGGACTCGGAGGGAGGAGAGCCCAAATTAAAAGGGAGTCCTTGGGGAGAAGGGAATGGGCGGTCCCCTCCTGAGCACCATCCTCGATTCAGCATATTGCCTCGCGCTGTTTCTAAATTCCCCCCCAGCTTCTCCTCCCAAACCCCACAGTGCTGAAACTTCTTTTTCAGTCTATCGCTTTGTTAATGAGCCCCCATGTGGTTTCCAGCATTTAAACTCTCCCTGCAATCATCAGGTGCAAGCGTGTCGAAAGAATACTCGGAGGATAGTTATTGTAGGGAAAGAGATTAAAGAAGCAACAAAATTTGCATTCTTAATGTATGTTTTACCAGAACTCACCAAACTCTGTGTTGCCCCAGTTTCGCAGTGAGACTGGCTTATGGTCTTTAAAAAAATAATAATAAAATAATAATAATAATAATAATAATAATAATTATTATTATTATTATTATTATTATTATTATTGTTGTTGTTATTATTATTATAAATAAACATTTATTTATTTACTTACAGCATTCAAACAATGTTTTTGCAGTGAGGCTGGTTTTGATTGGTGCTCTTAATTTTAATGTATTTATTTATTTATTTTAGACAGCCGGATGGATGGACGGGTGGATAGATGGATGAATGAATAAATAAATAAATAAATAAATAAACATACTTATAAGACTTCCTTTTTGTTATCAATTTTTATTGTCTTTTTACCAGCAGTCGAATTATATTTCCCCGGTTTTATAGTGAGGATTAATTTTTGGTTGCTGCTCTGATTTATCTTTTATCCTTCTTAAATACATCCCCCATAATGCAGTATAAAATTGTCATGTGCAACCAGTTCAAGATGTAAATTTCAGTCCACAGCTATACCAAGCACATTGCCACATATAGCTCTTGGTGCTAGTCAGAGCTAGCAAATGGCCAACAGCAAGGCCTGGCCCACCAAACATCCAAATCAATCAGCAATGAGACCATTATCATACCGGCTATAGAATGGCAGGCATTCATTCAGGCTGGGACTCAATTTTATTCGTAAAGGAGGTCTGAGGAACCTCTATTTATAATACCCACTGCCACAGCCATACGAAGAACAGGGAAAGAACAAGGACAAACAAAATCCCCAGACAGTGAGTCAGAATAAGCTTCAATTAGCAACCTAAACCTGTGATCAGCCACCTACTGACCACATCCTATGATGTTTTTACTGTCCGGTTATGTCGGTCCACACACTCAGACAGGGTGGACTGGGTGTTGGAGAGTAAAACATTAACCAAAGGCACGTGTCTGCCTATGGGTCATACGAGACCACCAATTAAAATCACTTATTGATGGAATAATATCCAGTTTCTTAATGGCAGAACACAAAGGGCTTTAAGAGGATTAGATTGGGTGTAACTCAATCTCATTCTCTCAGGCACAAATCTCTGCGTGATCATTCCTGGAGTCCAGCTCTATCTTAAAGACCTGGTTTAGAAGAAGACAGACAGGAATAGAGAACCCAAAAACAAACAGAGTAGTTGACCACAAGTATATGTATTATGCTAGGGAGTCTATACACCACTCTCTGTAGCCTGAACAAATCACTAAGTTAAAGCATATATTTCTAAATTTTATGGTTTATGATGTGTGAGGTCATATATATATATATATATATATATATATATATATATATATATATATATATATTCTTGATCCATCTCCCAGTCATCTTCAGTGTCATCCATGTGAGTGTCCTTCTAAGTCCTAAATAGATTAACATTAATATGATCCTCATGTTAATGGCAAAACTGGAATAACCTCGCAGATGTTTCCATGATATCTTGTACACTTTACACCATCCCCCTAACAACCCATTGTCAGGGCACTCATTCAGACAAAGTGCCTGTCTGATTGGACTATTTTTACAGGCTTCAGATTTTCGGACCTCATGTCCCATCACTAACTAATCCCTCATATCTCAGTCTTTACCCCCCTTCGTTTCACATTTCAGGGGCCAAAGTGAAAATACTTTAAAGCTCCAGTCAAATCATAAAACATATTAAAACTAACTCAAAGGTTAAGTGCCGACAATGCCTCTGAGATCACCATGGCTTTTAAAAAGAGGGAAGGATCAAAAGCTAAACAGGCTATAAAATGACATCATCAGGATTTCTAGAGTGACTCGTCTCACGGCCAATGATTACTGATTCTTTTTCACAGGTCTTGTGTAGTCAAAGCTCCCTGCTGTTCCAGACGACCAGCTTTAGCAAGCTTGTGGCTAGCCAAGACTGCTAACCAGCTGGCCAAGTATCCACAAAAGCCTGAGTGACAGGATAAGTCCAGAGGCTCTTGCTGCCTTTCTGCTACTTGTGGCTACACATTACCCAAGGAGCTCACATTAATTGCCCCATTTGGCTGGTCATTTTTAGCAACAACCTCTGCCACAGTAAGACTGGAACAAGATGATCCAAAACCCCAAATGGCTCTATCTAAGTTTAAGCTGGCAAAGAAAAGCGTACTTTTCCCACAGGGCTCCTGCTTGGGTCGCCAAGCTACACACATATACACAATGGCCGGTTTTTAAAGGACCATGCTGTGGATCTTTTGCTACATTTGATCTGACCTGAACATGGAGCAAAGTGCGGAAAACAGCATTGTCAGGTTGTTGTGGCAAGTGGTTTGGCAACAGAAGTTAGCACAGATCTTGCATGAAACAATCGTTTACTGCCATCAGATGGAAAGATCAGGGAGAAGATATGCCATGCAGCTGGGTGGTTTAGCTTGGGCCAGTGAATAAGCATTTATTCATTATTAATTGGATGCAGTCCAAACACCTGTATTTAAAAAGTAATCAGCAAAATGATGATAATTTTGACATTTGGGACCCTTTTTAGTCAAAAGTGTTAGGAGCAGTCTTCACTGTCTTCTGTGAAAAGAAAACGCTAATCCAATTCTTGTAAAAGTTGCCACTCCAACAACAAACAACTCCCCTTTTTTTCTTCCTCTTTTTTTTTACAGCAACTTGGCAGTCCATTACTGGCAATAAAACCCCTCTATGATTTTGGGGCGCTGGTGAAAATGCCAGCTTGGCTTGAACCCATCTGGATATGGACTGGTGGGTGTCTGCTTCTCTGGGTCTAGGGGTAATGGAGCCTGCTGATGGTTGAGACATGGTCACACTTCTGTGGGTTATGAATATGAAACCTTTCACTGTGTCATCCTGACATGTTACCAAGAGGAGCCATGGACTGTTGGAATGCAAGGCTTACTCTTTGTGCCAGGACAAGCAGAGGCCTCTGAACAGCTGGGGCACTGCCACTGGAACCTGGCTGGACAAGTACAAGAGCAAAGGACATGGAGCATGGCATGCAGGATAGGGAGGTCTGGCTTGAAGGCTGTGCTATGATGAGAAAGAAATTTTGAAACAGAGATTCTTCAGATTTTGGCTATGTTGGGCAAGTTATGTAGGCAAGCTCAAAGAGGTATAACAAAATTCTAGAAAGTGTATGTTTTTGAGGTCAGCCAACATTGCAGTGTTTGTAGTTTTCTGGCAGCCTTTCACCTTTTTCAAAACTACTCCAAATGTTCAGATACTGTATACATGCAAAAATGGATAGTCTGGGACCGGTTAAGTAATTGAACTAGACCTAGAAGAATGCATAAACATAGCTCATGTTCTTCTGGTCATAGAAAAGTTGCCTCAAAGGCAGACGTTAGATCACATAATGCTTGAACCATGAATAAATCTTGCCTATTGACTGCTCACAATATCCAAAATATCTGATTGAAATCACAGTCAGTGCAACTTCAGAGATCTAATGAGAAAGCCATATGAATTCAAACATGTAAAGGTGATGTGGAGCTCCCAGAGCATCGGATATCTATTGTTCACGTAGCTATCCACAAGTCAGCTTACTTCTGTCTTCACCTTATTTCTCTTTATCATGTATTTCCATTTTACTGGTTTTCAATGGGAACTTCTGAACAGTGTTCTGAGCTTTTCAAAGTAAGATATAACCACCAGGGGTGAAAAAGAGTTCATGGCATCTTGTATTTAAAGTTTCATAGTTTTTCTTGAAGCAGTTAGTGACAAGTAAATTAGATGCTTTTGTATATTTGCAGACAGGAGTTTTGGAATGTCTGATTGGTCATTTGCCATGTTGGTGCTTGGCCACATTTAGGCCTGCTCCACGTATCGATTATTCTATCCACATTCACTGGATATGAACAATCGCCTGCTCTGATCGGCTACTTTACTATTTGGCTATCAGCTCATATACCATGAGTAGAGAAAAACAAAATGGTGGAGCGCATTACTGAACCAACCAAGGATGAAATAAAAAAAACTCCACTCAAAAATATAAATAAATATATATTAACCTGTACAGCACTTTGGTCAACCCCGGTTGTTTTTAAATGTGCTCTATAAATAAAGTTTGAGTTGAGTTGAAAAACAAAACCCCCTACCCCCCCCCCCCCAATCAAACATTGGAAGTATTTGATGGTAAGAACATCTTTTTTTTTCAAGAATTATTATTATCATCGCATTTTTCATAAATTGCTACTATCATTTTGCCGGTTTGTTAACATTCAGAAATTATTTTGTTGGACATTTTGCATAAAGTTTTTATTTATCGAATTTGCAAAAAATAAAACTGCTCTGTTTCTCAAAATCCAGTGAATGTGGATAGAATAAAACAGTTATTCCACTCAATCTCACCATATACTCAGCAAAAATAAAAACTTGACACTCATTATTTTTCAAATAGTGTTTAGAAACTTTTCTTGAAAGAGTTCTTGTTGTGATTATGGTTAAATGCATTGTCAAGGGCATTACGTCACACATTCATTCTACTGGTCGGGCCTACCGGTACGTAGCACGTGCGAGAGCACTGCACGCTAAAATCACGTTTCCACGTGACACAAGTGACGTGACCTATTGATACACGTGCAATTGATCTCACGGTAGCAGAGTAGAGTGTCATCTCAGAAAAACAAGGTTTTATGGTTAATTATTCGTTAATTTGCAATGCCACGACTGTCAAACATTCAGCGTGAACGTGCCATTGGCATGCTGAATACGGGAGCATCCGTCACTGACGTTGCAAGGGTTATGGGATGCAGTCGACAGACCATCCATAATCTCCAGACACGTCTCCATCAAACTGGCACCACAGGAACCACTGGAACCCTCCACAGAACTTGCAGGAGCTTGGTGCCATGTTGGTAAAAATATGGCGGCGCATTCCCCAAGCTGTGTTCAGACGCATCATCCAATCCATGAGGAGACGTTGTATCGCAGTTGTGAACGCCCATGGAGGACACACCCGATATTGACATGATTTCATTAAGTTGTGACTCACAGTTTTTGATCATGGACATTGTCGTCACATTTCCGGTGGAACCGATTCCATGACAAACATGATCTGTATGCTATAGCATCTTTAATGACAAGATAATTGAATACAATCGTTATTTCAAACCTATTTTCCAAAATGTTCAAATTATTGACTTTGAAACGAGTGTAAAGTTTTTATTTTTGTTGAGTATACATGGCTTATAGGCAACTTGGTGCTACATGCTTTGTCGGCTATCAGCTCATGTATGACTCAATACTGCAAAGTGTAGAAATGTGCTCTTCAGCCTCAAAACAATCTATGACTGGAAATCATTTCATTTGCTGCTCGTTCGTTCAGGTTCTTATCCTGGACTTTTTTTTTTGTGGTATGATTTGTACTTATGGATCGGTGGATTCAGGTGAAGTACCATGCACATCATGTTCTTGGGCTTTCTTGCAAGAGTGTAATAATTTAAAAAAATTCAGTGTTATCAAATAAGAAATTTAAGACCACAATGATGAGGAAAAACAAAGTCCTAGCACATGCAAAACCAAAACCACAACGGACATGTGCAGACTGATAGTGACGTCGATGCTTTCTAAACAAAACTTTTTTTTTTGCATGCTCACAAAAATGTCTACTTTGAGGACATTTTCAAAAGAAAAAATCCACGTCTAGATGGGCCTTCGTCGGGGGGGAGGACGGACGACCAGAGACTCTAATCAATACTAACCTTTCATACAAATCAAGTCATTTGAATTGTTACAAATTTACAAATGTAAAACCATGAAGCCTCATAATTTATACAGTGAGCTACAATGCGCAATGTAGGTAACAATGGCATTTTCATTGGATCACACGAGACACATGGCCATATTCAGACCGAAGTTCAGGACACAATCGAAAATTCTAGTTTAAATGACTTCCCTGTCATCTTAACCACCTTTTCTGCTCTCTTTCTCTTTAATTGCTATTTGGGTGAAAGTGCCCAGGCTGGAGCCGTGTCTCTTACGGTATTAGCATTTAGCATTAACGCTGAAGCCCCGAGCCTGCCAGCTGTGCAGCAATGCCATGCCATTAAAGCCAAAAGTGGTTTGTGGACAAAATGGGGTAAAAATGTGCATGTGTGTATGTGTATGAGGGGGGGGGGTCTGGATGAGAATCAATGGACACCCCCAGGGGGGCTCAGCATGCCATCACTGCCCTCTAGTGTTGAGGAGGAGAAAGGCATGGCTGAAAAGAGGGCAGAGCAGATGTGGTGACACAGCCTCTCGGAGTTAAACAGATAATTGGCCTTATTGATGTATAAAAGATGTCCCACTGAGCCTTCCGAATCTCCATTAGTGAAGAAACATCTAAATTGTTCATGAGCTGCTTCTGAGTATAGAAATGGAAAGAAGAAGAAGAAGAAAAAAAGAACAGAAGATTAATACGACCTTTATCAATCCATCTCACTCTTTGCAATTGTGTGGGTTTGATTTTTGTCAACAATTTAAATGCTTCTGGGATTCATTAAGCTAAATTAAACCTGAATGAAGAAAGTATCTCATGAATAAAGCGAGGTTAATCAACATACACAAAAACCTCACCCTCCATCCCAACTACATGACCACGTATAACTGTATACGCACACGCACACACACACGTTACTGTAAGTAACGGCCTGCACTACCTTTTCAACACGGTCTCTTGTGTGTGTTCTGTGTTGTTTTATTAATCAGAAGCTCTAATGCCTTTTGATTTTTTTTTCTATGATTGAAGTTCTATACCAGTGAAGACTGATACACACTTTCTCCATGTGTTTCATCGCTACACCATGTACAACACAAAAACAAATATGTACTTTCCATTTATCCAATAACCACAAGTCAGTGGTGAGGCTGATTAATGGGATGACACTTCCTGTGCTAAAATAATGATCTCTGCCTGTCCAGAGGCTTCTTTATTTTTTCAGCGTTCAGTTCTCAATCTCTGAGGTCCTACAGTCTTTGATCGAAATGAGTGCTCGCTCTATTTCTATCTTGGGTTTAAACTTTAAAACCTCAATACGCTGTCTATAAAACTTCAGAAACCTTCTATTTCTGAGACTGATAATAAAACACTCAAAATATGCTGCATAATAAAAAACCTTGATGGGGGAAAAAAAAGCATGGGTTTTTGGGGTAAAAAGCAAAAAAAAAAAATAATAAATAAATAAATCCAGTTCTTGAGTTCTTAGAAGTTTATATATTTCTATTCAAATATATCCAACGCACATAATTATTCATGGAGTGAAAGCAGCTGAACCGTTGATGGGCGCTATCAGGAAGGAATGACACCCTGTTAAGTTAGAAATTCTCTTTGTGTTAGTGAGGCTTCTCGAGTTAATCTTGCACCTTGCTTGATCTGCAATGTTGTAATTGGGATGCGCGATGAAACGGCCTGTCTTATCAAGCTCGGCAGCAGAACAATGAAAGAAATGAACATCACACCGTTAGCTTTCTAATCAATTCTGTGTGAGCACGTTCAGAAGCAGGGTTGTACTTTTTAATGAGGACAGGGTTTTTTTGGTAGCTCTGTGTTTCTGAAGCAGTGAGGATTACAGTGCCAATTAAGTAAACTTTCATTGGAACTGAAGAGATCCCGTTACTTTTGATTCAGAGTCACTTGATTGCTGTGTTATGTGTCTTCTTGGGGCATAATAAACGCCACTATCTTTATTTCTATCTATTTAGTGCTTCAAATAATAGTATGTGTATCTCTACATGGATATAAATCTGAAGTGGGCGTGGCTCTGAAAACCCCTCAACCTCAGGTGGGGTTTACATTAGACCGTATCAGCGGATCATCAGATTAACGTTTTTAAAATGATTCGCGTGCACACAGCAACGCCAATACACGGATACGCTAATCACATGACTTAGACGGCACGTCACATGATCCCAGTGCATATCGGGCATGCACAAGTCACTCACCACTTGCAAGTGGAAGGATGGCAAGCGAACACCTTCTCCAGCAGATAAACACACCTGGCTGTGATGTTCATGTTCTCACTGAGTTTAAGTGCCTGAAGGAGGTAAATAAGTTGAAATGCGTAAATAAACCTCAGTGCGGCTCAGCGCTTCCTCCTGCGCTCCAAATCACTCCGCCCTGAACAGCGAGTGCCCTCTGGAGGGTGCGCGCTCCGGCCCTGCGCAGCTCACAGAGCGTGAGAGTGAAGCGCACGAGCAGTGATTCGGGACTGACCCGCTGTGTGTGATCCCAACGCCAGCGAATCAGGAAGGTGGATGTCACAGTGACGTTGTCCAATGACGACGTCAGCTAGAGCTCAGCACTGCGTTTCCTCGTTCCTCAATGTTTACACAGCACCGGATCAGATACGAACTGGGTTGAATACGTGGGCCCTGGCGGATTCAAGTTGTTCCGCCTGTGGAGTCGTTTCCCGGCATTTTAATGTGCACGGACAGTGCATCCGCGACGAAAACGAGACGGATACGGTCTAATGTAAACACCACCTCAGATTCATCACTCGAGTTCTTAACTCAATATGTGTGCGGGACGGTTTCTAAACCTGCTCATGCAGTTATTAGTCATTATGCCATCATGTGTTGTCCATCATCCGTCCATCCGGCGTTGTCCACATTTCACTAAAATCGCTTCTTCTCTCTCTCAATTCTTCACCGATTTTTATTCTTTTTGGCAGGAAGGTAGGTCTGTCTGGGGTGCATATAGCTTCTACATAACTTTGCATAATTGCAGTTAATAATGAAGATATGTCAGTTTTTGTTCAGTTAGCACCAAATTAGCATTAATCGTTCCTAGTAGGATAGTCAAGTGCACTCAACTGAACATTGGCAAGTAATAATCAAATACAGCTAAAAGAGTGCAATACAGAAGAACAATGAAAGAAATAAATGTATTTATTTATTTACTCATTCATTTATTTCATTTGTTTATTCATTTGTTTGTTTGTTTGTTTGTTTGTTTGCTCATCTGGCCGACAGACAATGAGCTTATGCCATCATGTGTTGTCTGTCATCCAGCATCCGTTGTCCTTCGTCCATCCGGCGTTGTCTGCATTTCACAAAAATCACTTTTCTATATGGATATAAATCTGATGTGGGCGTGGCTCTGAAAGTCCCTCAACCTCAGATCCATCACTTGAGTTCTTAACTTGAGATGTGCCCAGGACTATTTTTAAACCTGCTTATGCAGTTATTAGCTCATTCAGCCGACAGGTGATGAGTTTATTCCATCATGTGTCAACCATTGTCCGTCCGGTGTCGTCCACATTTCACTAAAATCGCTTCTTCTCTCTCAATTCTTCACCAATTTTTATTCTTTTTGGCAGGAAGGTGGGTCTGCCTGGGGTGCATATAGCTTCTACATAACTTTGCATAATTGCAATTAATAACAAAGATATGAAGTAGTTAAACCCTAACAAGCAGTTTCCACACAAATCGCTTCTTCTCTCTCAATTCTTCACCAATTTTGATTCCTTCTGGCGTGAAGGTAGGGGTACATAGGGTGCATATAACTTCTACCCAGATTTGCTGAATTACAATTATTATTGAAGTCATGGACTAAACCTTAATGAGCAGTTCAACAAAAATTGCTTCTTCTCAGTCAATTCCTTGCTATTTTGGATTCTTTCTGGCAAATAGGTCGGTATTCCTAGGGTGGATATCGCTTCTATATATAGCTTGTATATAGTGTATATAGACTGCAGCATTTATTGTGCAAGGTGGCCCACTTTAGATCGTTCCTTCTGGACAAGACAGGGCCAGAGTGAGCAACGCCATCATTGATGGTCTCGTTATTTTTGTTTGTATCTGCCCACATATGTTTCTAGCAAAATTTTAATCAGTTCTACTATATTTCCGCAAATATAAACAAACTAGTAGCCTATGTTGGACCATCACAACTCTGACTAGGCAGTTACTAAGGATGAATGAAGAAACGCTGTAAATATATCACACAATGACTCACATTTATGTTAATAAAACTGTTCTTTCTTTATCCGACAAGCTTCATCCCTGTCTGCTTGAAACTACTGTGTCCACATGGGGGAAAAAAAAAAGCAAAAACAAACAAAAAAACACTAGCTCAACTTTTGTTGTGTTGCCATGAGAACCCAATCATGATGCACGCCTCTAGTCTCAATAAAACGATCTGGGACCAAACAGTGCACCTCGTATTCATATCTATATTTGTTTCTGTTTAGAACATCTTATTATGAATAATGTATTCGTATTTGGTTACATCCCTAATATTTTGACAACGTGTACAAATAACACGTACCTGGGTGGAACGTGGTCGACAAAAAGGAATATAGATCGATTAAATACATTTCTGTTAGGTCATGCAGGCTTGCAAATTGCAAGTCACATGACAGAGTGATCTCCCATGTCATGACCCCTTTGCATAAACAGTCGAATGATGAGGCCGATCAGTTGTCATGGTGACCTTGCAGTCACCGCAGTAACCCAGCACCTAGTGGGCAAACAGACTCGACCCTATGCCCTGCATTCTGCCAGGTACTCCGGCACATCCTAATGCATCCGAATGTATTCTCAAAACTTTAACAGGGTCATGATATTACTTGAACCTATTTCAATTAAGTCCTTTTATGCTTCACACGCCCATGAGCGGAACAAAACAAAATGGCACAAAAAAGTGGCATAGACAAGACTGCAACCTCTTTTGAAACCAAGCAACCATGAGGATCATGACTCCATCTGTTTTCCAGACTCTGTTTTTTGTGCTCGCTCCCATATTTTGCAGTGTTTTGATAATTTAAAGTGACTGTGAAAAGAGTGAGGGGTGGATGTCATAGCACTTCTCTCAACTACCTATATTTACTGCTGAAAGTGAATTCTTGATGAGGCCGGCGATATCAAAGGCTCCTGGATCAAAGCGGCTCTAATAAGCTACCCACTGTTCTTCGAAACCTGGACTTTTTTTACTGCACCGTGCCTCTGTGCTGCCTCGGGTTTCTTCATTGGAGTCATGCAAAAGGGGGAGACGGTGAAAGCAAACATCTGTAGTCACATTGTCATGCTCTAGTCTTTAATTTGTTCCTCTGTATAGCTTTGTAGCGGCAAATGTCCCAGTGCAGGCTGTTGGCTGTTGCTTTTTGGCTGCTGCTGTGTTTTAGCCCCAAATGAAACAGGCTTGTCATTTCTAAAACGCACACCTGATGCTCCTCTCGCTGCATGCGCTCTGGCAGCTGTTAGATTTGTTTTCACCTATTTTTATTCAATGTGCTGGTGCGGTTTGTGATCTAGGAGAAATGGAGATGGAGAGAGAAAGAGTCCACAGAGCTATCATCTGACATCTTATCAATAGTCACAACTCGGTTTGTATTGTAATTTCAAACCTACAAAAACTTATCAAAGCACCTGAAGTTGAATTTTATAAACAAAATGAAACGTTGAGATGAGAATTTTTATTGCATCTTAAAAAGGTATGATGGGAAGAATTTGGGTTTGACTACATACAAGGTGAACTAAAAGCACTGGAATGATTTGTTTCACCTTTCATTTTTGCCCATGTAGGTGAAATCCAGGCTACCAGAAGCTATCAGCACCAACTAGCTAGCCGTCAATCTGTTGGTCAACTGGACTCAAATTTTAACTCAACTGATGATCAAAAATTCATCACTTTAAAGCAGATGCGCAGAGCCATGACCTCACTTTCGTTTATAAATGCCTTGAAACCTCAAGAATGCCACAGGAATAGTTTTAAGCATTAACAGTAAATATAATATAGTAATTTTTACGATTAAAGCGATTCATATACTGTAGGTAGCGGTCTGAGTGAATGACCTTGACATCCGTAACGTCACAGCAGGAATTTTATCAGTCTCATTGCCATTTCCGCTATACTAAAACACAGAGCTGACTGCAACTCCCATCCTCCATTTTGAGCTAATTTATCACCATGCCACGTAGATGTGTTTTTGGCTGGTGCAGCAACATGGCAGAAGGTGGATTTACGTTGCGTTCATGGCCCAAGAATGTTCAAACTGCAAAGATTTGGACGCATTTTGCGAGAAGTTCACGGGCACATTGGATGCCTACGAAGCGGTCTCTCCTCTGCTCTGCACATTTTACTGAAGACGCGTACGAGACCTCTGATCTGTTGAGGAGCGTTGGCTATAAGCCCGTATTGAAAGAGGGTGCAGTACCAACAATTAAAGGAAACTATAAGAAAAAGAAAGCATTGGTTTTATTTATTTATTTATTTATTTATTTTTAAAGGAAAGTGAGTTCAGTTGCGCCAGTCCTCCCGGAGTGAGCCGAGGGTTGTTGCTAAAACCCGGGACAGAACGGGACGCAACATATCGCTTGGGCAGTGACCTCCCCGCAGTTGTTGCTAAAACCGGTGACATCCTGTTCCATTCCGGGTTTTAGTAATTGCCTGAGCCGAGCAGTAATGGCGGAATACACTATATGAAGAAAAGTGAATGAGTGGAGCAGCCGTCTTATTTCTAAACTGGATATTGCTGCCATCTCGCCCTTAGTGGAAGAAGCAAATGGACAGATAACTGAACGAACAACTGAAAGTCAGATTGTTTCATAAACAATCGGCCACTAGATCAGCCTTCAAGAAGCGAGAACACAGAAGGGTAAGCTCCGACTCTCATTTGGATAAAAAAAAACAACAAAAACAACACGTTGTTTACCTGCATTTAGATTAATACATGTAACTTGTATTGTGTGTTTAAGTTACCGGGATAAGATTATTTCATTTGCTTCAGAATGTGATTGTCTCAGTTCACCTGATTATTTAATTCGCCTTTTACGTTTTATGAGTGAAAATGCATGCATGTACATGTATGTTGCATAAGTTATAACACCTATCCTGTTTTAATGAGAGTCAACCCACAATCAATGCAGTCAAATCAGTCTTAGCCCATGTTTACATTAGACCGTATCAGCGGATCATCAGATTAACGTTTTTAAAACGATTAGCGTGCACACAGCAACACCAATACACGATTTGCGTGCACACAGCAACACCAATACACGGATACGCTCGGCTTCGCAGGCATCCTGCGCTCAAAATCACTCCGCCCTGAACAGCGAGTGCCCTCTGGAGGGTGCGCACTCCAGCCTTGCGCAGCTCACAGAGCGCGCGAGTGAAGTGCACAAGCTGTGATTCGGGACTGAGCCGCTGTGTGTGTGATCCCAGCGCATATCACTTACTACTTGCAAGTGGAAGGATGGCAAGCCTAAAGACAATCATAACTACACAATGGGCAGTATTTGCATCAGTATTTGCAGTATTTTCATACTTTTATACTCTTTAATGAAAGGTGATACAAGGTGGAAGTCCGCGCCGTTTTTCAGCAGTTGCGTCACATGACCAATGCCAGTGAATCAGGAAGGTGGATGTCACAGTGACATTGTCCAATGATGACGCCAGCTAGAGCTCAGCACAGCATATCCGTGTATCTCAATGTTTACACAGCACCGGAGCTGACACGATCTAGATTGAATACGTGGACCCTGGCGGATTCCCGTTTCCTGGCGTTTCCAGGCGGTTTAATGTAAACGGACAGTGCATCCGCGAAGAAAACGAGACAGATACGGTCTAATGTAAACTTGGCCTTAGTTGAGCAAGTCGGTAACGGTATTTCTTACTTTCACCATAAATTTTTATTTATATGACTTTGGTCTATACCGGTAGCTGTAAAAGGCCTCGGCCTTAAAACCGGTTACTGCTATGGGCCTCTGCATGCTCTTGCGACAAGGCTTTCACAGATAGCTTTTCGCACACAGGTGTAATTTATCGTTGAGCGGTGAGTAATAGGCGTGCGCGATGTTATTCACCGCCACAATGCAAGGGGGCGCAAAGTCGCGAAATCGCTAGGAGTAGTTGGTGGGTGTGGTTAGTGGAGTGTTTATCCTCCGGTTACTTATAATGACTAGAACTGGAGTCGTATAGATGTACGTACTTCCTCACTTCCTCAATCAACCGCTCTTCGTGCTGCTCCATCTTCGCTCGTGTTTTTAAAAATGCCGGTCGTGAAAACAAAACAAACCGGGAAAGTAGGGAAGCGGAAGTGCGTGTACAGCGGATGTAGAGTGGACCAATCAGAGCCCTCTTGTCTGCGACGCTGTCTGCGAGGCTTCTGCGGTGGTCACAATTTTTGGGAGGTGCGCGCAGAGCGTCTGCGAAGGGTGGGAGGCTACGCAGACGCCATCTGCGACACCATCTGCGAGGACTGCGTTGTCAGCATAAATTGGCCTTATGACGTCACGCACCCAGGGCTGGCTGGCTCAACGGGGCAGCTCAAATGCCAACTTTGCGGTCGATTTTAACTCTCAAAAAAAAAAAAATAAATATATATATATATATATATATATATATATATATATATATATATATATATATATATTTTTTTTTTTTTTTTTAATTCCCATTTATGCAGCATACAAGACTCAAGGATGCAGATACTATCCACTCAGAAATTTATTTAAAAATAAAGGTTCTGCATATCTCCTTAAAAAACAAACAAACAAACAAACAAACAAACAAATTAAAAAAACCTTCTAAATTTATTTATTTATTTATTCATTCATTCATTCATTCATTTATTTATTTATTTTACCCTACTTGGTCAGTTAGCACCAAATTAGCATTAATCGTTCCTAGTAGGCTAGTCAAGTGCACTCAATTGAACATTGGCAAAGAATAATCAAATACAGTTAAAAGACTGCAAAGAATTATTTATTTATTTATTTATTTATTTATTTGTTTGTTTGTTTATTTGTTTGTTTATTTCTTTGCTCAGCCGGCTGACAGGCAATGAGCTTATGCCATCATGTGTTGTCCATCATCCAGCATCCATTGTCCATCGCCCATCCAGCGTTGTCTGCATTTCACGAAAATCGCTTCTCTATATGGATATAAATCTGAAGTGGGCGTGGCTCTGAAAGTCCCTCAACCTCAGATCAGTCACTTGAGTTCTTAACTCGAGATGTGCCTGGGACTGTTTTTAAATCTGCTCATGCAGTTATTAGCTCATTCAGCCGACAGGTGATGAGTTTATTCCATCATGTGTCATCCATTGTCCGTCCGGCGGCGTCCACATTTCACTAAAATCACCTCTTCTCTTTCAATTCTTCACCAATTTGTATTCTTTTTGGCAGGAAGGTGGGTCTGCCTGGGCTGCATATAGCTTCTACCCAAATTTGCATAATTGCAATTAATAACAAATATATGGAGTAATTAAGCCCTAACGAGCAGTTTCCACACAAATCGCTTCTTCTCCCTCAATTCTTCACTGATTTTGATTCTTTCTGGTATGAAGGTAGGGGAACCTAGGGTGCATATCACTTCTACCCAGATTTGCTTCATAACAATTATTCATGAAGTTATGGACTAATTAAACCTTAATGAGCAGTTCAACAAAAAATCGCTTCTTCTCAGTCAATTCCTCGCCGTTTTGGATTCTTTCTGGCAAATAGGTCGGTATTCCTAGGTTGGATAACGCTTCTATAGTGTATATAGCTTGCAAAATTTATTGCGCAAGGTGGCCCACTTTAGATCATTCCTTTGGACTCATCAGAACGGTCTTTTTTAACCTTCTTTTGGCCTTCAGTGATTATTGTCTCATCTCATCTCATTATCTCTAGCCGCTTTATCCTTCTACAGGGTCGCAGGCAAGCTGGAGCCTATCCCAGCTGACTACGGGCGAAAGGCGGGGGTACACCCTGGACAAGTCGCCAGGTCATCACAGGGCTGACACATAGACACAGACAACCATTCACACTCACATTCACACCTACGGTCAATTTAGAGTCACCAGTTAACCTAACCTGCATGTCTTTGGACTGTGGGGGAAACCGGAGTACCCGGAGGAAACCCACGCAGACACGGGGAGAATGTGATTATTGTGTTCTGTATATATTTTCACATATTTTTTAACAACAACAACAACCATGGACCTTAAAATACCCCCATTTTGAGCGTCACTTCCTACCAACACACACAAGACCAACAAGACAAACATACACTAAGTCCTCAGGCCATGTCATCTCTGACTCGTCTCTCTATCTCTGTGCGTGCGTGCGCACACACACACACACACACACACAGAGCAGTAAAGCAGGAAGTAATTGAGTGTGCCACGCAGTCTTTAAGTGTTGTCTCCTCCAAACAGCTCCATGATTAAGAGAGACAGATGATTAGAGGCTATACAGCTGACTCAGAAATACACAGTCACTCACACACACACACACACACACAGCTGCATGGATGATTAAAATTTAATGGTAATGATATGGTTATGCATGAAGCAATACACTGGGGTTAAATAATGATAATAGTTCCCCGCTCCCTCCCTCTCTCCACCTCTGTAATAATGTAGTCTGCACTGCAACATGATGTTAAAATTATGGGTTCGGTTAGAGGCATTAGTGGCTGTGGCCCTCCACTCAACACACTCCTCTCCTGCTGCAGGAACATCGACAGAGATACAGGGCATAAGAAAGGCGTTTTCTCTTCACTGCAGGTTTCTTAATGTATATCATTAGAACCAAGCAGAGCTACTCAGATCTCACACTGGGGCAGGCCAACCTGCTTCTTCCTTAAATGTACGCCATGTTTACAAGCCTACTGTACCACACTATTAATCTTTTACATGCTTCACTCTTCCATGAGAATTATGAAAGAAGCTGTAGATCATGCTGTAATGGGAACCAAGAGCTGAAAATAAAGGTTTGCCTCTAATCCAATTTATTAGCACGGTATTATTAAACCATATATTTTATTTAAAATACAGCTAAAACATATTAACCTAACATCCATCTACTATAATATATCAATCATTCTAGAATTCAGGGTATATTTTGCATCTCCGAGATAAACCTTTCATTATTTTCCACAAAATGCATTTTTATTGAATCAGTTTTGAACAATTATGCAAATTATGACAAACTTTCACCAATAACAATGCTTGATGTACACTTTAGACCCAATTTATCCATAAAACATTCACTAAATAACTCCCACCACATTATTGGCTGTCTTCGACTCCTGATTCCTACATTCAACTCGAATAAACATGACGTGATTCAGCCTAACAGTCTGTTTTTTGGAGCTTATTCTATTAACTGTTATAAAATCAATTGCATAGAAAGTCTATTTTTTGTATTATGTGAAATGTCAGTAATAATTATATTTATTTTTTTCGCGGTCCGGTTTCCATCAAATCTTGCGCTCTGATTGGCTGGCAAGCGGGTCTGTATCCTACGATACGGACCCTAGTTACGGACCCCAGATATGGACCTCTGGCAACTCGCTCATTCACAACAACAAACATAGTAGCAATTTTTGTCAACATTTATCTTTTTTTTTAAATAAGATTTATTTATAAGATTTTTATGAAACCCCATAGGGCCTCGGTCAGTACTTTCAAGACCTCAGTCACGGTATTTCACCATATGGACCTCCCAGCTGGTAAATAACACACACACACACACACACACACACATACGGGCAGCACGGTGGTGTAGTGGTTAGTGCTGTCGCCTCACAGCAAGAAGGTCCGGGTTCGAGCCCCGTGGCCGGCGAGGGCCTTTCTGTGCGGAGTTTGCATGTTCTCCCCGTGTCCGCGTGGGTTTCCTCCGGGTGCTCCGGTTTCCCCCACAGTCCAAAGATATGCAGGTTAGGTTAACTGGTGACTCTAAATTGACCGTAGGTGTGAATGTGAGTGTGAATGGTTGTCTGTGTCTATGTGTCAGCCCTGTGATGACCTGGCGACTTGTCCAGGGTGTACCCCGCCTTTCGCCCGTAGTCAGCTGGGATAGGCTCCAGCTTGCCTGCGACCCTGTAGAAGGATAAAGCGGCTAGAGATAATGAGAGAGAGAGAGATATACACACATTTTTTATCCGTCCCAATGTTCTTGTCAACTCTGTTAACTCCGTTATAAAGTCACATAAAATCCACAAAGACTTTTAATAATACGTATGACACCTGCACCAAGAGATAAAAGAAGAAACCTTTATTTGTCACATGCACACTTCAAGCACAGTGAGATTCATCCTCTTCATTTAACCCATCTGAAGCAGTGAACATATGTGCACACACATACCCCGAGCAGTGGGCAGCCACACTACAGCACCCAGGGGTTAAGTACCTTGCTCAAGGGCACTTCAGCCCAAGGCCGCCTCACGTTAACCTAACTGCATGTCTCTGAACTGTGGGGGAAACCAGAGCACCCAGAGGAAACCCACACTGACATGGGGAGAACACAAAATGGCCCACACCAGCCATGAGGCTTGAACTCAGAACCTTCTTGCTGTGAGGTGACAGTTCCTAACCACTACACCACCATCACTTCCTCTGGTGGGAAACTTTAGAAAGGCAGTGAGGTATGTTCTGTTTCTTCTCTCATTAATTTGAACACAATGTTGAGAATACACCAGCAGTAGATTAATCATTCGTCAAATCTGTTATTGTGATATTGGAGTGAATCTCTTGCTGTTTTTTTTAAACAATAATACGATTAAAATCCATAAAATTCTGGGGTTTTTTTGTTTTGTTTTGTTTTTTCAATACAGTAGACCCCCGCCTATTCGCGGTTCAGTATTCGCGAATTCACATATTCGCGGGATTTTATATAGAACATATCTCCTATAGAGATCTTGCAGTCACGTGACCGGAAAGTATACAACCGCCATTGTGTCGGTCAAAAACACCGCTGAATACTGCTGCACTCGTGTACAGAATGGATCAATTTCAACCGACGGACTACACGGCTCATTTTTCTAATGAACAGATAACTAGATATATGTCTAAAATAAACGATCTACAGATTTGTGACCCTTATTGCTTACCGGACGGAGTTTTCACGACCGGATTTTGAACTGCCAGCGGAATACCCGGACGTGTATAATTACCTCATCAACTTTCCCTCGCTGTTCAGTGGTGACGCACTGCGTGCTTATAAATCTCTGGACAGTTTTCTTTACAGAAATTCAGGATTTGTCAGCAACTCAGATGTGGCATCTTGTAAACAAGAAAATGATCCTCACTGGATGGGTAAGTCACTTAGTATTGAGTATAGCACTGACCAGCCGATTATAGAATAGAATAAGGTAATTCCAAATCGTCCGTGTTGTTTACATGGATCTGGCGTTGGAGAGGTAGAGGCTTGGCAGTGGAGATTTGAGTAGCTGTTTTCTGAGCTTAGTCAACAGGCCGGCTCTGCAGCCTCGCTTTTGCTTCGGCTCCCAGTGCCGCCTCCTTCGCTTTGCTTCCAATAACAATCCACGGAGACCCCGCTGGTCTCGCAATCTGGTCTCGTCCGGAATGTTTTTTTTTTTTTTCTCATCCGGAATGTTGTGCATGCGATGGAAATCGCTACAAACCATCATTTTCTGCTGGAAACCAATGTCCAGTAAGTCCATACGGTTGTAGTGGATATTGAAGTCCGGTACAGACGAACAACACGCAAAAATACACATAAAAAACATAAAAACCGTGCACAGGTAGGGAGAGCTTGTAGCCGCAGCCATTGTAGTAGAATTGTATATAGTAGGGTTTTCCAGAAGAAAAGGTAGAAGTAAAAGCAGAAGTAGAAGTAGAAGGCGGAATATGGCGTTTGACCTACAAGATGGCGTCTGTCACAATCTGGATCGGCTGTGATGTCACATGCAAGATCTCTATACATTCGCAGAAATCTCAGCGATTCGCGGTCATTTGCGGCGAACATATCGAACGTTTACGCACTGCTACATTCTCGGAGCCGAATGCTCGCTCGCTATTGGCTGAAGTTTGAATGGCGGGCTGCTGCTCATTGGCTGATACGAATGAGCGCATTGTACAGTACAGTCTCGCGGTTCCCGTAGTTCAGACTTGTTCACGTGTTGTGCATTCTTGGTATTTTTGAATAATTTTTACGCCCTACAATGGCTCCTAAACGCTCTGCATCTTCTAAGGTTCCTGCCAAGGAACCTAAGCGCCAGAAGAAGGTAATGATGCTGCAGGAGAAGGTAGGACTTCTCGATATGCTAAAGGAAGGGAAGACTTTTGCGGCAGTGGCTCGTCACTACGGGGGGGGGGTTTACAAGTATTCGCGATTTTGGCTTATTCGTGGCCATGTTCGGTCCCTAACCCCCATGAATACTGAGGGCTTACTGTACATGCCATGCAGTCATGTGGTTTGAGGTTAGCGTGTGGAGTTAAGACACAAAATGGTGGGAAAATGTCAACTCTCTTGTCGTCAATTCTGTTAATGGATTGCCCAGTTTAACAATAACAGAGTTGACGATGACTTTAAAAAAAAAAAGGGCAACCCTTTAGATGTACAGTACCCATAATTATACAATGGGCCACATGTACCCGATGTCTGATTAGCTTGGACAATAATCTCCCTCATCCTTCAAAAATGACTTAATGCAAATGAAAGTGAAGAGCAGTTGATGAGTTTTCTGAGAGGAGATGTTCAGTTAGCACTTTTGGAAAGAGTCTCCTGTGTTAGCACTATACATTCAGGGATAAGTGTTCCACCATTGGCACATTCTCACGATGGAAAGCTTTGCGGTTTGTGGCTTCACAATAACATGACAAGATCCATGTCTTATCCTATTAACTTCAAGAAGGCTAGTAACGTGAGGCTCGTAAGGGAAAGACTGTTTATATGTGATAGTAACATAATTGCTAACAGGAACTAACTTGTTTTGCTGATGTTCCGCAACAAAAAATGGCTAAAAAAAAACCCCAAAACATTGTCCATGGTACTATAATTAGATGTGACAAATTAAAAGAACTGGGCTAATTAGATTTTTAAAAGATATTTTATCTTAATGCCAACATTATAAATGTGGCTATTGCATTGCTTTAGAATGAACCCCTGTGACCTGGGTCATGGGACATCTATTGCGAAGTACAATGTAGTAAACAGAACATAGGGGTTAAGATGATGCTACATCTTGGAACCATGTGGTTGTGGTTGGCTCTCGTAATTTTTAGACACCTGGGGTTACAAATTAGAGCAGTTAGTGGACCTTGTCTATCCATTCATCAATCTGTGCATCCTTCAATTGTATCAGTTCATCCATCCATGTTGAACTCAAGGTTCTGGAGGTGAGTTTGTGTCTCTCTGTTGTTCAGAGGGCAGTTCAGGGGAAGTTGCCCCCTAAGGCAGAGTATCCATCACAGGGCTTCTTGTAGAGAACAAGAGCATGAGGAAAGGGGCAACAGAGGCCTCAGGCTTTCTGTGACTACCAGGCCATGTCTGAGGCTTTGGCACGGGGCCTTGAGGTCGTCAGCTGGCTCTTCATTGACCTCTGAACTCGAAGTCACCTTAGGTGGCTTATTGACCCCAGCACCTATACACACACTCCATTAGTGCTAAAGAAAATACACACATTGATGATTGATGTGTCATAATTTGAATCACAGCATCTCCTGACGGAAAAATCGATTCCTTCTACAGCATAATATACATATTTAGAGGTAGATTACTACTCAAAGCTATAGCTGTCAATCAAGACAGGTGCAATGCCAGAGACAAATTCAGATGCTTTTTGAAATATATTTAGTTTTACTGATTTCTATGCAGATACCTGCATATACTGTACATATATGAATGTCAGGCTTGTAGTACACGAGTCCAAGACTCGGACTTGAGTCCGACTCGTACCCTAAGTTTAAGGACTCGTGACTTGAGCACTGATGACTCGGACTTGGACTTGGACTGTGCATTAACTGCATTCGGACTTGTAAATTGAAGACGAGGACTCAGATTTTTTCTTTATGTTTTGTAACGTGCCATAATAATTTGGCATATGATATCTATATTTATATCTACATTAATTTTTATACTAATTTCATGCAAGAGAATGCACATTCACCTGTTCATACATCATGTTCAGGAACACTCTAACGTTAATGGCGCTAAAATGCCTGGAGAGAAAGCCCCTAGGATTATCGGCTTTGCTTATACAGACTTCTTGTGCAGTGGGAAAAAATGCACTGCTATGTGTTCCATATGTAGAAAAACTATCGAGGAGACGACAGGGACAACCTCAAACTTCAATCGTCATTTGGTAAGATGCCACCCAGAGAAGTCAGTGACACGCTATGTTCATTGCTCTGTTGATAGCGGGGCTTGCTTGCTGACCAATGAACTAGCCAGTGTTAACCCTCTCCTGTTATTTGTCCTTTTGATAGTGGGCAGGGCTTGCTGAGCGATGAACAAGCTTTTTATCTGTAGCCTGTTAACTAAGGCCCTGTCCACACGGCAATGGATTCAGGTGACTCCGATACAATTGCTTATCGTTTAGGCCTGGCGTCCACATGGCACCGGCGTTTTGGGTGCCCAAAACGCAATCTGTTTGAGAACAGGTTCCAGAGTGGAAAGATCTGGCAACGTTGCCGTTGTGAAGTCGTCTGGATGAGTAGAACGGATTTGTTTACGATGACATCACAACCACATGACTGTGAGTGCTTCACGCCAGGTAGAAGTGTAATGAATATCACCAGGATATCACCAGGAAAAAGCCTTACAGAGCACTAGTGAGAGTGAAACACGAGCTTGGATATTATTATTATTATTATTATTATTATTATTATTATTATGTTCAGTGTTAGTTCACAGTAGTAATGCAAGAAGCAGAATAGTGACAGTAATAGTGAAGCAAAAACATGCAACTGTACAAACACTGCAGCTCTACAGCAAAATATTCATTTATGAAATGGTCTGATTCTTAACACCAGTAGTGCCAATGATCTTCTCATTGCGATGCGATGCGAGTTGTCAACAAATCCATGAAACGCGCTTACAAAATATTTTCACTGTGAATATTTATTGTGTAATGGTGCAAAGTGAGAGAGAGAGAGAGAGAGAGAGAGAGAGAGAGACTCTGCCCTTAGGGCAGAGTCAATCCCGCCAGCAAAAATAGGGGAAAAAAGGAGCGATCTCACCTCTTCAGATGTTGGTTTTAGTCCTACAGTACATTCCTCAAAAAGGGCGTAGAGGAGCAAATTAATCCATCAACGTGTAGTATTCAATTTATTCCAGACCATTAAAGACGCCGCCTTCCACGTAGAATCATACGTCATCCTCGCCGCCATATTGGATAGGTCAAAGCGGAGAATAAAGATTCATGCGCTGCCTTTAACTGTACCAACAGGTTTACCGTCCAAACGAGATCACATGGGATTACCTTTCACAGGTGAGAAACAACAAATTAATCCATCAACATGTAGTATTCAATTTATTCCGGACCATTAAAGACGCCGCCTTCCACGTAGAATCATACGTCATCCTCACCGCCATATTGGAAAGGTCAAAGCGGAGAATAAAGATTAGCTGCGTTTAACTGTACCAACAGGTTTGCCATCCAAACGAGATCACATGGGATTACCTTTCACAGGTGAGACTGGAAAAATACTTTTCATTGTATTTGGTCATTATAATGTAATTTTACAAACAGATTTTCCTGACTTTGTGGCTAATATGAAGTCTCGCGCATAATAGTTTATGCGCATGCGTCCTTACTTCTTCTATTGTTCTGGTGTCTCCGAAGGGACCGTCTTACAGCGCCCCTAGAGGTGTGGCATGTGTATTGCATCGTTTTCAGCAAGCGTTGCGTTGCCATATGGACCTGATATTTTACTGATCGTTGCCCATTTGGACGCGATATATTTTTAAATAACATCTCGTTGCTGTTGTCATGTGGATGTAGCCTAAAATGGGGCAGTCGAGCAGGAACGTTAGTCCAACACAGCAGCAGAGACGGTTTCACATAAAGGCAGCAACAGCCACCATCAAATGGTACAGATGGAGTCTTGTTCTTGGACTTGACTCAAATCAATAGTGGACTCAACTTGAAATTTTCTTTAATGACTTGGACTTGACTCAGATTTGAACACTAGGGACTCGAGACTGGAATCGGACTCGAGGTTGAGTGACTCGACTACAACACTGATAAATGTTCATATACGTACATCTCAAGAAAAATCCAGGAGGTCACTGCTATGAATTTAAATAGTAAAGGCAGAAATAGTAATAAAGTATAATAATATCATAGATGTTAATAATAAAGGTTGAAAAAAGTTGCAAAGCACACAGAGTTTCTGAAGAAATAGAATTCATATATGACTGGGAGGGTTTCTGGAAACTTCATTTTATATATTCACATAAAACATAATACTTAATGATGAAATTATTAAGTTCTGTTTACAGAATGCATAGAAATGGCATTGAAAAGCATGCGATGTTTTGCACCATTTTCGCTGGCTGATCCAATCACTATCAACGAATAATCACCTCAATAGCACCCCTACAGGGTACATATACCACTTTTAACATCATCCATGGCTGTGTTGGACTGAGGCTGGCTCTAGAGGATTTGAGACAAGGACTCGTTTTAAATATCTACCATGTTGTTACTGTCCAGAACCAGAAATGAGTAAACACTCAACAGCATCCATTCATTGTATACGTCCTGACTGATTCTAAGGGCCCGTTTACACGAGGACGCTGTCGGTTAAAAACGACTAAATATTTTATCGGAAGTGCCTTTCGTCTACACGGGGACGGCGTTTCCGAGGCTGAAAAACGGAAAAAATTGAAAACGCCTTCCAGAGTGGATAAGTTAAAAACAGCCCCCGTTGCATATCCGTCTAAACTACCCAATACGCGAAACTCTGCTCGGATCTGCTCACGTCGGGTACGCGTTTACGTCATACATATGTCATATACTGTACATGCCAGCCCGGGAAGTAAGAAAGTAAGTAAAAAAGTAAGAGCATGTCTGATTACATCGATCCAACGGACCTTCAAGCTGCTCTGGCAGCTTTAATAAACGTCCAGGAGTCCTTCGAACATCTATACCGAATCTGCACATATACCGTTAATGAATAGAGGCGGGTATAGCATGCGCTTACTTTTTTACTTACTTTCTTACTTACTATAGCCAGAGTAGTCAAAGTTTTCATGGCGCAGATGTGCAGATCAGACAAGACGGAAGACGTTGCGCATGCGTGCAGACATAGCGGAGGTCTTTCACAGCACCACCTAGCTGCCTGGCATGCACATCCAATTGAATTCCACACATTTATGCGTCACCATATAGACGCAGATTTCCTCCTTGAAAACGGTCGTGTAGACGCGGAAAAAAGTGAGAACGAAAACGGACTTTTGCGTTTTTGTTTCAGACCGTCCCCGTGTAAAGTGGGCCTAAGTGCTGGTTGCCATGTTTTCAACCCTGCATGTTTGGAGGTTAGAAAGAATAAAAACACATTTTATGACTGACTGTCTTGCATCAAGAACAGTTCTAGCTTTGTTGGTAACATTGTGTCCAGGTTAAAGTTGGTCCCATGTTCGAAACAGAGTATCGGTGACTAATATTCTGACATAATTGGTAGTACCAAAAATAAATGTGGCATGGTGCCAACCAATCAATGAGGCATCAAATTAAATTGCCTATAGCTGTTTTGCAAATCCATAGTTATATAGAGATGGGCCCTGTGATGACCTGGCGACTTGTCCAGGGTGTACCCCGCCTTTCGCCCGTAGTCGGCTGGGATGGGCTCCGGCTTGCCTGCGACCCTGTAGAAGGATAAAGCGGCTAGAGATAATGAGATGAGATATAGAGATGGGAGGGTGTACCAAAATGTGATAAGCATCATTTTTAATTTCTTTTTTAAATCAAGTTCCTGCCAAAAGAAATTTGCCATTTGATCGCTATTCAAAATTCCAAAATCAATTTTATGCAAACCGCAATATCTGCCACATTTCTCTGCACTATTTACATCCCCTTTCTTTCCAAAATGTGACAAATTCCACTACTGATTTTCATCAGAAAGCATTATCTTTGCTCAACGAATCAAAGAGCACCATTCAAATATGGAAACCGTAATAGCAGCTGCCGTCATGGAAAATCCCCATTTTTAGTGAGATTTTGAACAAAATAAATGATGCCATGTGGATGGCTGGATAAATTTATGTGGCTTACCTGGTGAAGAGATGGCACCAGGATGCACTACTGGAAGAAGGCAAGCTGGCAGAAGCCGTGTGGGTAATGTTCTGCTGGGAAACCTTGGGTCCTGGCATTCATGTGGATGTTACTTTGAGACGTACCACGTACCTAAGCATTGTTGGAGAACAAGTACACCCCTTCATGGCAAAGGTATTCCCTAGTGGGCGGGATCTCTTTCAGCAGGATAATGCTCTTTGCCACACTGCAAAAATTGTTCAGGAACATTACAAAGAGTTCAGTGTGTTGACTTCCAAATTCCCCAAATCTCAATCCAGTCAGGCACCTGTGGGATGTGCTGGACAAACAAGTCCAATCCATGGAGGCCTCACAACTTACAGGACTTAAAGGATCTGCTGCTAACGTCTTGGTGCCAGATACCACAGCACACCTTCAGAGGTCTTGTGGAGTCCATGGCTCAACGGTTCAGTGGTTGGTTTCCCAAAAGCCTCTTTATGCTAAGAGCATCTTAACTAGGAGAGAGAGTGTTCATTGTGCTGCTCGCTCTACCATTTAACAATGATCTTTGTGCTGCAATGCTTTGAGGAAATCCACCCCAGAGTGGTTTTGGCAGCAAAAGGGGGGCCTACACAATATTAGGTAGGTGGTTTTAATGTTATAATTGATTGGTAGTAGATATTCCTTCACGATTGACATCACGATCAGAAAATACAAAAGTTGTATTGTGATTTCTGAAGTTCAGCATGATATTTAACTCAACTTTCAGTGGCACCACAATTATTCATTTGTCGACATGAGCTGATGCTCATCTTAATTCAGATTAATCTCCTAACCTCTCCTTGACCCTTTGTCCTAATCTAACCCATTTATTTCACTCACAAAGACACCCATACACACCACACCCATCCCTACACACACACACACACACAGATAAGTTACATGTATTTAGACGCAAAGCTCACACACATATGCATTTTACCAGACAAGTCAAATCAGAAATGCCTCAGGATATTTGGGCCAATAATGAGCTATACAGATTGAGAATTGTGTGTGTGTGTGTGTGTGTGTGTGTGTGTGTGTGCGTGTGAAAGAGTGCTCCCACTCCCAAACTGCCACTGAGCAACTTTGGCTGTCCATTCAACAAAAAACAAATTACCTTCATGTAAACAGAAGGAATAATCAAAGGAAACAATCTATGGGCGGAAAGTTGGTTCAGCACCAACGCCTTTGAAATCAACTATAAAATAAATGGATAAGAGCTTTGGCCAACATGGCAGCATTAGTGATTTTAAATTAGCTATTAGATGTTAGTCGTACAAAACTGAATAAATAAATAAATAAATAAATAAATGAAAATGGGCTGATGTGATAAAACATTTGGGCAAGAAAAGAAAATGAATGACGAGAAAAGACAAGTGCTGATTCCTTTATGTTAATAATAATAATAATAATAATAATAATAATAATAATAATAAACTTAGTGTGAATAATTAACAGTTATTCCACAAAACCAAGTCGTACTGTACGTGAGCTGACAGCATTTATACAAAATGACTTTATACAAAATGTCCGTCAAAATAATTTCCGGCGGCACGGTGGTGTAGTGGTTAGCGCTGTCGCCTCACAGCAAGAAGGTCCGGGTTCGAGCCCCGTGGCCGGCGAGGGCCTTTCTGTGCGGAGTTTGCATGTTCTCCCTGTGTCCGCGTGGGTTTGCTCTGGTTTCCCCCACAGTCCAAAGACATGCAGGTTAGGTTAACTGGTGACTCTAAATTGAGCGTAGGTGTGAATGTGAGTGTGAATGGTTGTCTGTGTCTATGTGTCAGCCCTGTGATGACCTGGCGACTTGTCCAGGGTGTACCCCGCCTTTCGCCCGTAGTCAGCTGGGATAGGCTCCAGCTTGCCTGCGACCCTGTAGAAGGATAAAGCGGCTAGAGATAATGAGATGAGATGCTAATAATAACAAATCTTATATACAGTAGGTGTGTGTGTGTGTGTTCTTACCATCAAATGCTTTCATTCCATATTTTGTTGCTTTTTATCTTTTTTAGGGTTTTGTTTTCAAGTCAACTTTTGGTCGTCGGTTGGTTCAGCAACACTCTCCACCATTTTGTTTTTCTCTACTCACAGTATATGAGCTGATAGCCTCCTCGTAGAGTAGCCAATCAGAGTCTGTGATTGCTCATATCCAGTGAATGTGGACAGAATAACATTGAGTTGTCTGTGAAGATTCTCAGGCTACATCCACACGACAATGGCAACGAGATTTTTTTTTAAAATATCGTGTCCACATGAGCAACGGATCAGTTACATTTCAGGTCCATATGGCAATGCAACGCTTGCTGAAAATGATGCAATACACATGCCACACCTCTAGGTGCGCTGTAAGACGGTCCCATCGGAGACACCAGAACAATAGAAGAAGTAGACGCATGTGCATAAACCCCTTCTTCTGTAGCTTTAGCCACATAAAGTTTTGATTATTAATCAGTAGCGTAAAACGAAAGATGCGGAAAGAGGAATGAATGGGTTAGATGGAGAGAGAGAGGAATGAATGGGGGTAGATGGAAGTCGGTATGCCAACATTCTGATATCCTCCAGAATTCTTTAATGGTCCGGAATAAATTGAATGCTACACGTTGATGGATTACTTTCTTCTACGCCCTTTTTGAGGAATGTATTGTCGAACTTAAACCAACATCTGAAGAGGTGAGATCGCTCCTTTTTTTTCTATTTTTGCTGGCGGGATTGGTTTTGTTTTTGGAAAGCGCACGGGCGGTGCGCGGTTTTGGTTACTGCTTCCACAGTGTTTGGTCTAGTTATAGGATTTGTTGACAACTCGCATCGAGTTCGTTTCACTTCTACCCAGTGTGAAGCACTGACAGTCATGTGGTTGTGATGTCATCGTAAACAAATCCGTTCTACTCATCCAGATGACTTTGCAATGGGGCCGTTGCCAAATTTTTCCACTCTGGGACCCGTTCTCAAAAGATTTCGTTTTGGGGCACCCAAAATGCCGGTGCCGTGTGGACGCCAGGCCGAAACGATAAACAATTTTATCAGATTCACCTGAATCTGTTGCCGTGTGGACAGGGCCTCAGTCATCCAGGTCATAGTAACTGTGGGTGGTAAAAGAGAGCAACTGGACTTGCTTGAAGATTCTTGAAGACGTTTCACCTCTCATCCGAAAGGCTTCTTCAGCTCTGTCTGACTAGTAGGGAGTATCAGGTATTTATCCTCTCATGGATGAAAAGCTCATCTAAGGTGTCGTTGAGTCATCCTGTTGGTATGGGTCACTGGGGGCTGGATGTGAATGGCCTCGAGAGTCATTAGGGTGATCAATGGATTGCCCGTTAAGGTGATCAATGGAATGCTGATTCTCTCTGTCCTCTTGTGAGTCACTGAAAACAGCTGGGTTTTGGTGTGCATTCAGTTGTCTGGGAAGTGTGCCAAGGACTGCATTGTAGGTGGCTGATAAATGATGTCAGGCTACATCCACACGACAACGGCAACGAGATGTTATTTAAAAATATATCGCGTCCAAATGGGCAACGATCAGTAAAATATCAGGTCCATATGGCAACACAACGCTTGCTGAAAACGATGCAATACACATGCCACACCTCTAGGGGCGCTGTAAGACGGTCTCTTCGGAGACACCAGAACAATAGAAGAAGTAAGGATGCATGCGCATAAACTATTATGCGCGAGACTTCATATTAGCCACAAAGTCAGGAAAATCTGTTCGTAAAATTACATTATAATGACCAAATACAATGAAAAGTATTTTTCCAGTCTCACCTGTGAAAGGTAATCCCATGTGATCTCGTTTGGACGGCAAACCTGTTGGTACAGTTAAACGCAGCTAATCTTTATTCTCCGCTTTGACCTATCCAATATGGCGGCAAGGATGACGTATGATTCTACGCGGAAGGCGGCGTCTTTAATGGTCCGGAATAAATTGAATGCTACACATTGATGGATTAATTTGTTGTTTCTCACCTGTGAAAGGTAATCCCATGTGATCTCGTTTGGACGGTAAACCTGTTGGTACAGTTAAACGCAGCACATGAATCTTTATTCTCCACTTTGACCTATCCAATATGGCGGCGAGGATGACGTATGATTCTACCCGGAAGGCAGCATCTTTAATGGTCTGGAATAAACTGAATGCTACACATTGATGGATTAATTTGCTCTTCTATGCCCTTTTTGAGGAATGTATTGTCGGACTTAAACCAACATCTGAAGAGGTGAGATCGCTCCTTTTTTTCCCTATTTTTGCTGGCGGGATTGACTCTGCCCTAAGGGCAGAGTCTCTCTCTCTCTCTCTCTCTCTCTCACTTTGCACCATTACACAATAAATATTCACAGTGAAAATATTTTGTAAGCGAGTTTCATGAACCAAGTTATAGGATTTGTTGACAACTCGCATCGAGTTCGTTACACTTCTACCTGGCATGAAGCACTCAGAGTCATGTGGTTGTGACGTCATCGTAAACAAATCCGTTCTACTCATCCAGACGACTTCACAACGGCAACTTTGCCAGATCTTTCCACTCTGGAACCCGTTCTCAAAAAGATTGCGTTTTGGGCACCCAAAACGCCGGTGCCGTGTGGACGCCAGGCCTAAACAATAAGCAATTGTATCGGAGTCACCTGAATCTGTTGCCGTGTGGACAGGGCCTCAGACCCCCACCTCTGTTCAGTGATGGCCGTTCCAGATTGACAAAAATGGCTTCTTTAACTCCTCGCTCATACCAACTATCCTCTCTGGCTAAAATGCATACGTTGCAATCCTGAAATGAGTGTCCTTTGTTGTTAAGATGAAGGTAGACAGCAGAGTCCTGGCCTGAGGAACTGGCTCTCCTGTGTTGAGCCATACGCCTGTGAAGCGGTTGTTTTGTTTCCCCAATATAGAAGTCCGAGCAATCCTCACTGCACTGAATTGCATACACTACGTTGTCCTGTTTGTGTCTGGCTATTCTGTCCTTAGGGTAGACCAGTTTCTGCTTCGGGGTGTTACTGGGTCTGAAATGTACCGGAATGTTGTGTTTGTAGAAGATCCTCCTGAGTTTCTCAGATAGACCAGAAATGTAGGGAATGACAATGTTCTTGTGTTTGTTCCTGTTATCCTCCTTGTCCGTTATGTTCCTTTTTCTGCTCTTGAAGAACAGTATTGATTATCTCATCAAGGGGTGGGATATATTAGGCAGCAAGAGAACAGTCAGTTCTTGAAGTTGATGTGTTGGAAGCAGGAAAAATGGGCAAGTGTAAGGATCTGAGTGACTTTGACAAGGGACAAATTGTGATGGTTAGGTGACTGGGTCTGAGCATCTCCAAAATGGCAGGTCTTGTAGGGTGTTCCCAGTATGCAATGGTTAGTACCTACTAAAAAGTGGTTCAAGGAGGGACAACCGGTGAACCAGAGACAGGGTCATGGGTGTCAAAGGCTCAATGATTAGCATGGGGCATGAAGGCTTGCCCATATGGTCCAATCCCACAGAAGAGCTACTGTAGCACAAACGCTTAATGAAAAAGTTACTGCTGACACCTTTCTGTTTTAGCCAGCATTAATATACAGAAACACACACACACACACAGCCTTTTTTAGAATCCTCTCATGTGAATAAAATGAAATTGCACAAGAGCCCATGGTAGAACTGATATCAAACAGAAGGGAGGCCAGGAGAATTAAGCGCATGTTTGTTTTCTTTCTGTTACCATTTCAATATACCAATTCCTTGAGGTAATTTCACTTTGCTTGTTGGATGAACTTGCAAGGAAGTAAAACTGATGGAATGTTTAAAAAAATAATTTGTATATATTCAGCATGAACAAGTAGGTTTCATTTAGGATGCTAAAAGAGCACTTTATTCATGCTGTTTGTTTACAACACCAAAGAGATGATTAATGGATTATTACTTATTAATCACTGGGTTTGTATTATGTAGCACCAGATGTTCAAAATTCAGGCTCATATTCCAAACCCATATTAAACATACTGAATAAAGAAGTGTTTACTACTGTACAATAACACATCTATTACAGATTTATAAAATGCAAACAAAAATACTGTCATTTCTTGTGTTTGATTTGATTAGATTTGTTTGTATTTGATTAGATGTGTGTGCAAACTGGGCTTAAATCACAGTAAACACACACACACACACACACACACACACACACACACACACACACACACACATTAGTGCAGGTCTTACACCAGGTCTGTAGCCGACATCAAGAAGGCATTGTATGATGACGCACACAGATCTTCCGCCACTACTAAATTAAAGACTGGCTTTGCTCTGAGAGTATAAACAGGACAGTGGGATGGCACTCAGGGCCGAGGGTTAGGGCACTGCTAGAAGAGGAAGGAGAAATACTCCTGGTTTTACCATCAACTAATGTCTGTGAAATTTTGTCAAGAATCCAATGAATGAGTGTGGTTTCCTTTTGATGCATGTGAATAAAAATGTTATTCAACTCTACAGTCTACCTTGATTTTACTCCTTAAACTCTAATTACCAATAAAGTTAGATGCCGGGTGGCACGGTAGTGTAGTGGTTAGCGCTGTCGCCTCATAGCAAGAAGGTCCGGGTTCGAGCCCCGTGGCCGGCGAGGGCCTTTCTGTGCGGAGTTTGCATGTTCTCCCCGTGTCCGCATGGGTTTCCTCCGGGTGCTCCGGTTTCCCCCACAGTCCAAAGACATGCAGGTTAGGTTAACTGGTGACTCTAAATTGAGCGTAGGTGTGAATGTGAGTGTGAATGGTTGTCTGTGTCTATGTGTCAGCCCTGTGATGACCTGGCGACTTGTCCAGGGTGTACCCCGCCTTTCGCCCATAGTCAGCTGGGATAGGCTCCAGCTTGCCTGCGACCCTGTAGAACAGGATAAAGCAGCTAGAGATAATGAGTTGAGATGGAGTTAGATGCCTTGAATGTAAGAGTTGAATGTTCGAATCTGATTGGTCAGAAGGTGTGTGTTATTTGTATTTATTTATTTTTTGTATAACAGCAGAACTTGGGCAGGAGTTCTCGCTGTAAGGTAAATTACAGCTTTTAATTAATGCACTCATTCTAATATGTCATTGTCTCTATCATAACACCTCATACACAGGGACTGGTATACTGGAAGCTCTATATATTCTAAGACTAATGATAAATTGTTTTTGTTTTTTTTAATGGTGTTGTTTAAAGGGACCAGCTCACCCTTCTTAAAAGCCTCTGTGCCAAGTAGAGAGTTTTATTTTTTTTTACAAAATTTGCTACAATGCTCTGTTTCTCAAAATCCAGTGAATGTGGATAGAATAAAGCAGTTATTCCACTCTTTTGGTGCCACACGCCTCGTCGGCTATCAGCTCATGGATGACTCAGTTTTGTGGAATAACTGTTAAATAACTCATCTTGTGGACATTTGACAGTCCATCCATCCATTCTCTGTAGCCACTTATCCTGTACAGGGTTGCAGACAAGCTGGAGCCTATCCCAGCTGACTATGCATGAGAGGCGGGGTACATGTAGGGCTGACACAGGCCAAGTTTACATTAGACCGTATCTGTCTCGTTTTCTTCGCGGATGCACTGTCCGTTTACATTAAACCGCCTGGAAGTGCCGGGAAACGGGAATCCGCCAGCGTCCACGTATTCAATCCAGATCGTGTCTGGTCCGGTGCTGTGTAAACATTGAGATACGTGGATACGCTGTGCTGAGCTCTAGCTGGCGTCGTCATTGGACAACGTCACTGTGACATCCACCTTCCTGATTCGCTGGCGTTGGTCATGTGATGCGACTGCTGAAAAACGGCGCGGACTTCCGCCTTGTATCACCTTTCATTAAAGAGTATAAAAGTATGAAAATACTGCAAATACTGATGCAAATACTGCCCATTGTGTAGTTATGATTGTCTTTAGGCTTGCCATCCTTCCACTTGCAAGTGGTAAGTAATATGCGCTGGGATCACACACACAGCGGCTCAGTCCCGAATCACAAGCTGTGCACTTCACTCGCGCGCTCTGTGAGCTGCGCAGGGCCGGAGTGCGCACCTTCCAGAGGGCACTCGCTGTTCAGGGCGGAGTGATTTGGAGCGCAGGATGCCTGCGGAGCCGAGTGTATCCGTGTATTGGTGTTGCTGTGTGCACACTAATCGTTTTAAAAACGTTAATCTGATGATCCGCTGATACGGTCTAATGTAAACAGGGGCACAGGGTCAACCATTCAAGTCAAGTCAAGTTTATTTCTATAGCGCTTTTAACTATAGACATTGTCGCAAAACAACTTGACAGGATTTGAATGACTTTAAATGTGAGCTAATTTTATCCCTAATCTATCCCCAGTGAGCAAGCCTGTGGTGACGGTGGCACCCTCAGACGACATGTGGAAGAAACCTCGAGAGGAACCAGACTCAAAAGGGAACCCATCCTCATTTGGGCGACAACAGGCAACATGATTATAACATTAACAGTTTTAACAGGAAGTCAGTTTCGTTGATGTTATAACTCTTCATTGATGGAAACTTGAGTGCAAAACTGTTCATAACAACTGTACACTGAAAAAAGTGAAACAAAGCTGTCGTTCATTTAATGTATTTGTTTTCATTCCAGTGAATAAAAAAAAAATAGTTTGCTCCCATATTCAAAAGTTGTTTAAATGAATTTAAAATATTCAGGTTTAACAAATATTATTTACATTAAGTAATAAAACCAATGTATTCAGGGGTGCTGTGGCTCAGTCAACTAAGGCACCCTACCATAAATCTGGGGACCTGGGTTCGATTCCAACCTGAGGTCATTTCCTGATCCCTCCCCATCTCTCTTTCCAGCTCATTTCCTGTCTCTACACTGTCCTATCCAATGAAGGTAAAAAAAAATGTATTTAATTTAGGAAAATCTGAAATAATTTCTTTGGTTCAACCATCAGAAATTGGTTTACATGAAGTTAAATATTTCAGGTCAAATCAAATGAATTATTTATATTGTATAACACTACAATATTAGGTGTGATCGATTACTTCAATTTTTTTAATTTGAGCCAATGTTTAATTTTTTTCAGTGTAGTCCTCAGCCATAAAAGCATTACTGTAGGTGTCCAGAGTGTCTTCCAAGTGTGACTTTCAACTGTCCATATGGGGCCTTCCTCCACAGGAGCGATGTGATGAGACTCCAACCAGACACAGGGCATCAAGATGGTCCGTGGAGCAGAAGAGGTCAGCATCTCGATCTCAGGATTGACATTCACACTCACATTCACACCTACGGTCAATTTAGAGTCACCAATTAACCTAACCTGCATGTCTTTGGACTGTGGGGGAAACTGGAGCACCCGGAGGAAACCCACGGGGAGAACATGCAAACTCCACACAGAAAGGACCCCGTTGGCCGCGAAACCAGGATTCTTCTTGCTGTGAGGCGACAGCGCTAACCACTACACCGCAATGCGGCTGACATTTGACCATATTAAACAGATTTATAAATAGGAAAATGAATTCATTGATCATTAAAAATGAGAAATTTTGCATATCATATTGCATCCCATTGTTGATTGTTTTCCTATAAGAACTCTCCATGAGCATGTTATTCCTTAACCTTTCCGAGTTGGCTTGTGTATTCTAACAAATGCGCAACTGTGTAGTGATTATACAGAGATGGATCGAGCTGTCTAACTTCCCTGAAACTGCATGCGAGTGTGTGTGGTAGGCTCCGTCTATTTTCTTTTATTCCTTCTTTGTCCTTCTTGTTCTGTGTCTCGCTCCATCTCTCTCAGGCTCTCGCTCCTCTCATGGGAAGGATGTCTAATCTAATGGTGAATGCAGGGACCCTGAATATCTCTCCCAGGGGAGAGGCCTCACTCAGGAACATATAACATACTCTCCCTGCCACATCAAGCTGCACACATGTTCATGCATTCTGTTTTAATTTCATTTAATCATACTACTCAGAGAGAGAGAGAGAGAGAGAGAGAGAGAGATTCTCCGGACAGAACAATCCAGAACACTCAAATGGTTTTCGCCAGATGATAACAGAAAGCATCAATCACTTAATATAAGTGTCTGGGTTTTTTTCCCCCCTCAAACATCCACTCCATTTGCACTTTTTATGCATTTTCAAAGAGAACCATGGGAAACCCTTTTACCATTAATAATTCTACAAGGTTGAAAGCATAGTCGGATTATATTTAGAAATAGTGTTGCTGTTATATTGAGCAGAAAATCATTTGAAGTAAGGCAAGAGATTCTGAACTTTGAAACCACTTCCACTTCCTTCCACAATTATTTCATGAAAAAAAAATAGTCATCAGGAATATAATTCAAACCGTTGCATGAGACTTGCTGGTTATCTTCAGCCCACAAGCTTTTGCATGCTACAAAATGCAGTTGTTGTCAGTGTCTCTGTTTTCTGACTGCCAAACATTTCTGGAGACCTGAAATAAATAAAAAGTTAATAACCATAAAGTTAATCGTACTATTTAGGCACTGTAAGCGGGCAGCATGGTGGTGTGGTGGTTAGCACTGTTGCCTCACAGCAAGAAGGTTCCGGGTTCGAGCCCCGTGGCCGGCGAGGGCCTTTCTGTGCGGAGTTTGCATGTTCTCCCTGTGTCCGCGTGGGTTTCCTCCGGGTGCTCCGGTTTCCCCCACAGTCCAAAGACATGCAGGTTAGGTTAACTGGTGGCTCTAAATTGAGTGTACAGGTAGATGTGAGTGTGAATGGTTGTCTGTGTCTATGTGTCACCCTGTGATGATCTGGTGACTTGTCCAGGGTGTACCCCACCCAGTGCCGTATTAAGCCAATGCGGTGCCCCTGGGCACTATATCTCAAGTGCCCCCCCACCACCACCACCACCACCCTGCGTGCACGCATTCAGTAACCTCCTGCACACACTCACAAACCTTGCCCTTTGCTGTCAAAAATAGTAGCATATACATAAACAATAGTACACATAAACAAGGTCATTCTTCCTCATTGAAAATGTATTAAGTAGACTATTTATTAACTAGTGCTAGCAGGGCCATCTCCCTCACTAGCATCGCTGATTTCACTAGCTTCGGCTTCAGCGCTGGTCGTGACAGCAGTTGTCGATGTTTTTATAAAAAAACGATCTAACACTGGAACATTTTTAGTTGCAGCTACATGCCTGGAGTCTCTCTTTTTTTAATTTTCTCTTCGCACAACCACTCAATTGATGTCTGTCCATTTTTCATTTCTACTGCGGTTTTTAAAAAATTGATACATTTCACCGTAGGTGGACTGGCTCAACTGACAGGTTGAGGAAAGGGGGGTTAATGGTCACATAGGCCACTCTTGCTCAGAATTATCATTATCCTCCTAAGGCCCAAGCTGTTTTTTACATGCATTTTTTATTTCTCTTTGCTATTTGGGCTTATTAGAACCTGATTAGAATAAAAACTAAGCATCATCTTTTGATAAGATGTACTTTTAGAGAAAAAGTATGTCCACATATGTGGATTCTTGTTCCGAATTTCTAAAAAGTGCTGTCCACGCATGTGACCGCTAAGCCCTAGGAGGTTAATGTTGTTGTTCTTATGAAATTAGTGTTCATAATGAATTATATATGATTATTTAACAATGTCAAGTGTATAACCATTTTAAGTGTACAAACATTCATGAATAATATTTTTAAAGTTTCTGTCATGTGGTGCCCCCCCCCCCCCCCCCACTGGCTGTGAGTGGTTAGTACCCCTGGGCACTGTGCCGCAGGCCCATATAGTTAATCCGGCCTTGCCCCACCTCTTGCCCATAGTCAGCTGGGATAGGCTCCAGCTTACCCGTGACCCTGCATAGGATAAGCGGCTACATATAATGGATGGATGGACACTGTAAGTGACATAGACAAAACAAAAAGTAATAGAATGGGAATAAACAAAGAGATTCATTCATTCATTCATTCATTCATTCATCTTCAGTAACTACTTTATCCTGGTCAGGACTGCAGTGGATCCAGAGTCTGACTTGGGAAAATTGAGTGAGAGTTGGGAATGCATCCTGATTGGAACTTCAGTCCATTACAGAGTCAAATATTTCAGCAAAGAACTAAAAAAATTGTATTTTAGAACCATGTTTCATATCTGAAGAGTGAACATGTCAGGTAAATCATGTAAGCAAGACATATTGTGTTGGTTTCATGCTTCTAGTGAAATAAAAAGTTCAGACTCAAGGTCTTTACTCATACTATCTGATTTGTTGTTATGATTTTTTTCACCAGTATATATATATATATATATATATATATATATATATATATATATATATATATATATATATATATATATGGGTCTGTCTCAGAAACTGGGTACTGTGGGGGTACCCCACTAAATATACTCACAGTCAATAAACTATACAGTTTTGAATGGTGATGTTGGTTTTAATTTGAAATAAAATGATGAAAGAAATAATACAGATAAAACTAAATCTTTGCTGTGAATACTCTATTCAGAATTTGACAAAAATTCTGCAAATTTGTGGAAAAATGGCGGCTTGATCTGGGACATGATAAATGGTTGACTGCATCGCATTCCCTTAAAAAGGTTGTAGTCCACTGAAAAATCTACAGTTATCACTAATTGTATTTTAAGTTGTAACTTAATACACCTAAGGATTGGTGTGCTCACAGAATAATCATAACCGTAATAAAGCATCATGCAAAATATTTGATCACCGTTGTAACTCCATTTTCCGCAAACCCAAAACCAATACAATCGTGTGTTTTGATCTAAACGGAAAGCCTCAGGGTCAAGGTCACGACCTCACCAAAAGTAGTAACTTAAAATCACTACGCCATATAAAAATTTATTTATAAATCTGCGATTTTGTTTTTAAAACAAAAGCTGAAAGTTAGGTATAGAATATGTTTCTTACAGAATATGTTACGATGGTAGCTGGTCTTGTATGAATTTCTGAGCTATAAAATGAGTCGTGGCCTATTTTTTACCGTAGTGTGTTATTTGTGTGCGGGGAAGGACATGCATTAACAATTTGCATGTGTAGAATGGAATTTTCCACTCCAACAGTTAGAAGTTGATCGTGTTTCCATTTGCGGTTTTTCTGTTACGCGGGTGATCTGTTCGGACGTTATCGCTGAAAAGGTGAGTTTTGACGGTTTTATTTTGTTTTAGTCTTGCAGTATAAGGCAATAGAATGTTTCTTTTTCATCTTACTTTCATATTTCGTCGTGTTTGCATACCATGGTCAATTTAGATCGAACTTTTGATAGAATCTACAGCCAGTCATTTTGCCCCGCCCCCGCCTCGCACTCCGTCCGGTGCGGTAGTGATGTCCCGTTGCTCACGCGCTGCAGCAGAGACCTGCGCGACCTTCCGCCGGTACAGTCACTGTTCTTTTACCACCGCCGTTATTCTCATCTTTCCGGTGTGTTCTTGATTTTTCCATTGTGTCCTATTTCGCCATATCATCTCATCTCATTATCTCTAGCTGCTTTATCCTTCTACAGGGTCGCAGGCAAGCTGGAGCCTATCCCAGCTGACTACGGGCGAAAGGCGGGGTACACCCTGGACAAGTCGCCAGGTCATCACAGGGCTGACACATAGACACAGACAACCATTCACACTCACATTCACACCTACGGTCAATTTAGAGTCACCAGTTAACCTAACCTGCATGTCTTTGGACTGTGGGGGAAACCGGAGCACCCGGAGGAAACCCACACGGACACGGGGAGAACATGCAAACTCCGCACAGAAAGGCCCTCGCCGGCCCCGGGGCTCGAACCCAGGACCTTCTTGCTGTGAGGCGACAGCGCTAACCACTACACCACCGTGCCGCCCCGCCATATCAAATACCCAAAATGTTTCATATTATTCATATTTAAGTGAATAATCAATTCAGTCATCATAACTTGGCATTTTTAACCCAAGCAATCAAAAAGAGGAAATTTATTCAATATTTTCACTCATCTGTGAAGGAGGGGCTTTAATTCTTCATGATGTAGTTATTTTATATGTAAATCAATTTTACAAAAGCATTTGAATTGTATTAAAAAAATTTCCACAGTGGAAGCCAGATTAAGCAAGATACTATCTTTATTCTTATTAAACATGACAAAAGAAACATTGAGTGTTCGGTAAATGCAAAAAAAAATATATATATAGTAAAATTAGAAAATTTATTTTTTGATCATAATGTCCCAAATGAGAGACCAGTTTCTGAGACGGACCCATATATATATATATATATATATATATATATATATATATATATATATATATATATATATATATATATACACACACACACACACACACACACACACACACCGGTGTGTATATATATATATATATATATATATATATATATATATATATACACACACACACACACACGTTTTTTTCCCCTTTTTGTAAAAGACTAAAAGTACTCGCTAATCATCCCTTGTCGAGTTCTTTGTCACACAATTATTGTCTTTGAACGCTCACATAATCACCTCATGTTTCATGTGAATATTAACATTGTGTTAATTTAGTAAACAGCTTCTTTTGCACTTTCACGTCATTTATTTATGTCACCCTCTATGTGTTTAGAGCTTTTAACCCCCCCACACACACACTTTAGTCCCCAATTTGATCACCTGCCAATTCCTACCCTCCAGCTCCCCCTATCAGACTGACAGAGTAATACACGAAAAAGGAAAGTGCTATCCACCATCTTCCACATACATGAGCTCACTGATGGCTACCACTGGCTAGTGTTGTCATGATTGACAGGGCACAGAGTGTATGCCATCACTCCCACCCAGAGAACATGGCCAAGTTTATTCCCTTGGCTCCCAGCTACCAATGGCTGTTGCATTATCAGAATTTATGCTCACAGTCTCCTAAAGTTTTACAAAAACTACAACTTTTTGTTTTAATCTCTTTTGAAAATTTCACAATCTGTTGGTGTGGTCCAGTCTTATATTTCTCTCTCTCTCTCTCTTATTACTTGACACCTTTCTTGTTAGATTCTCTGTAATCACTGAATGATTTACAGTAGTTACTGAACCATATGCTGTAAGACGAATAAATAAAATAATAAACAATGTTAATGCCATTTAATGAAATAAAATCAGGTTTAGTTTCAGCTGCAACAATTCTTAAAATGATCAAATGTCTTCTTGACGCTCCAGTATTCCCGCTTTTCCTCTCAGGCTTTATGTGACAGAGCTCTAACAGATGCAATAGTACTTGAAGCAGGGACAGATCCAGACTGATGCAACCGATGCACGTGCATCAGTCAGAAATAATATGTGCACCACTTGGCATCGGTCACGGGCTGTTTGTTTACTTTACCACTAGCTGGCTACATGGGCTATAGCTACGCTCAACCAACAGACCAATGGTTCAGGATCCGACCACCTGTGGTAATTAGTGATGCTTACCTGACCTAATTACCTGTATTCTGATTATGCTTTGTATAGCGTGACCTGAGACAAAGAATCTAGGTCAAACCAATAAAATGTTCCAGAAAGAGGTCAAAATTCAAAGTTTTTTGCGAATACCGGGCCAAGCCACAGTTGTAGAGGGCCATGCCTCGCTGTTTCGAAAGGTCTCAGGGAGAAGGAGGTGCCTGTAATGTTTGGCAGGGCTAGGACTTTCGGTAGCTGAGTTATGAATTTTTAAATCCCGGCATGCATGCGTGGCTGGAGCCCAAATCAGAGGGCATCGCCATGGCTGGCCTCTTCGGAAAGGGCTCAGCATGCTCTACGCCCCTGTGAAAATCCCTAGCGATCTGGTAAAATTAGTGAAAATATTTCTGTAAATGTGCATCTGTCAGATTCCTGGGCTGGATCGGTCTCTAGTAGAAGGACATGTGAATTTTTAGGTTTGTGGTAATTAATGTTGGTTTACCATAGAGGCATCTGAACTAGTAACCCTGTGGTTAAAAATAGGAGACATTACCCCACTGTATTACAGCAGTTATACAACTCCCTTAATCATTTAATAAGATATTAGGCCTGTTATTAATATATTCATACATAGTGTTGGCCCTTCAAACTGAACCATGAGGTCCTTGGGGGGAAAATATGTTGAAGCAGTTTAGTGATTGAAAACCTCATTACCTAATCAAGAAACCTTTCGAACAGAAAATATGCCTTGAAAACTTGAGACTTTGCAGAAGAGCGAGAGAGAGAGAGAGAGAGAATGTACGTACATCCACTGCACCACAATGGTGTAGCTAAAGCCACCTTATCTGCGTGCAATCAGATTAGTGAGGAATTGGTGGGATCTAAGCTCCATAGATCACAGCCAGGATCAAGATGATTTGATTATTATTTCACATCACATTGTCCCTTAAGCAGCATATTTTTTAATGTATTTTGTTATCTTCTACCTCAGATTGTCTCTACTTAATATAGATGGAAACCTTTAGACAAACATACAAAGAAATGTTTTACCGTTTGCTGTGTTTCACCTCCTGGAGCTTCCAGATGGGGGTGCTATGTTCTGTTATGCAAACTGAAAACAACCCATCTGATATATGTGTGTGTGTGTGTGTGAGAGAGAGAGAGAGAGAGAGAGAGAAAGACAGAGGGCATGGTGAGAAGGAAAAGAAGGAGTCTGGAATCAAGTCAAGCTAATCATGCATATAATTGCATTTTGACATTGGGGACGACTGGGACCAGACCTTTGACTAGCAGGTTCTCCAGGAAGCACTTTAGTGATTAACAAATGGAAATCCAGGTCTAAACTTAATTAGGTGAGATATTTGGCTGAGAACTTGTCGGACCCGTCAGGTTCACCTCGTAATGCCGCATCCGCTCAAACAGGATTTGATGCCATTTTTTTCCCCCCTCGTGGCCTTGAACATCTCTGTCCCAGCTGAGACCACAGAACGCTGTCATTCAAGTCGCTTACAACACCATGCTGTGGTTGGCTCGGAAAAACCTCACAAACCTCACACACCTAAGTACAAGCATTTAAAATGTTCTGGATCGTTATTCTCTATCTCTTTGCTTACTTTTACTGGATATTTTTACTTTGTAATCTTGGCTTTTTTTCTGATTTCTGTAAAGGTTGCATTTGGTAAATGTTGTGGTAAAAACAGTCTGCTTAGAGATGGCTAAAATCTGGCTAGCCATGTACGAGTCCCAGCTACGTGACAAAGCAAAACAGACATGATCCTAAACTTAGAAAACTAATTTATAGTTTGCAGTCAGATACTGGATTTAAAAATGTCTGTGATACGCCTGTGCTGTAGTTCGGCTGAAAAGTTTCAATGCAATTTCTCCTGTTTCACCTACAAAAAAAAAAAAAAAAAAAAAAAGATAATATTTTATTTGTGGTTGACATGCAAAACAGAAATATTTTTCAGAACTGTGAAGGTCCGTTCCCCCCCAGGCCACCAGAGTCTCATCTCATCTCATTATCTCTAGCCGCTTTATCCTTCTACAGGGTCGCAGGCAAGCTGGAGCCTATCCCAGCTGACTATGGGCGAAAGGCGGGGTACACCCTGGACAAGTCGCCAGGTCATCACAGGGCTGACACATAGACACAGACAACCATTCACACTCACATTCACACCTATGGTCAATTTAGAGTCACCAGTTAACCTAACCTGCATGTCTTTGGACTGTGGGGGAAACCGGAGCACCCAGAGGAAACCCACGCGGACACGGGGAGAACATGCAAACTCCGCACAGAAAGGCCCTCGCCGGCCCCGGGGCTCGAACCCAGGACCTTCTTGCTGTGAGGCGACAGCGCTAACCACTACACCACCGTGCCTCCCGGCCACCAGAGTGTTTGCCAGAATTCAAGATGTGTCCTTAGATTTCCGTTATACGGTATGTTATTCTTGAGTTAACAGTTTTTCCTGTTGCTATAGATGAGAGAGATTTTTTTTTTTTTTTTAAATCAGTGCACTTTGTTTTAGTATTTCAGTCGTACTCTGTGTGGACACTTCATGTGCTGTACAGTCAGTATACAAGTTCAGAGAGGGAGTCTTAGTTTTAGTGATAACACACACACAGAGTTCATCTGCACACCAGCTACACACTCGTCTGTGAAAAGTAGCATCTCAACACGGTTATCTACTTTTGTACTTTACTTATTCATAGTCAACTCGCCTTAAGCGTACAGGACACCGGCCTCCCTGTATACTTCTCCCTTTAGTGTTTATCTAGCTACACACACACACACACACCTGTGCCCCACCCTGGTGTAGTCTGTCTTGTATCCTGAGCGTTTGTTTTATCTCAGCCTCAACTGTAAATAATTGATCCCTCCGTGAAGCCCACTCTGTCCGGCCCAGCTCTATGACTACCTTATGATTTATTATTTAATCTTTTCCATGTCCACTGCTCCTTTAAAGAGTGAAAGAGCAAGCTCAAGAAAGCAGGAGAGAGAAAGAGTGAGAGAGGGATGGCCAACAGGGGATGAGGTCCAAAAGAAACATGAATAGTTGTCTTTCTTTTTCATCTTGTTTTATTGTTAAGCATACACATTGATTTTTGTCTCCTCCTCCTTCTCCTCCTCCTCCTCCTCTCTGAGACCCAAATACCAGTCTCGACATGGACGGGCAGGGCTCGCTGGCTGGCTGGAGAAGGTCAGCTGGCCACAAATGCAAGAGAAAAAGCATTTCTGTGTTCTGGGAGCTTCAAACAGCTCTCAGTGATGTGACATCACACACCATAAATACACCAGGCGAGACTGACTCGCTGTACGCCACTGAGTCACTGAGCAGCACATTCAGTTCACAGGAGGAGATCTTGCAAATAATGGACAGAGATGAAACTCCAAAGTATACACAACTTCTTAAAGTTAGCTCTGTCCTCTGCAGGTCGACCCACATTATACACCATTTGGAACAAAAGTTACCGACAAGACATACTTTTTAAGCTTTATGTGTTTTGTGAATACATTTCTAGAGAAAAAATGAAATGTATTACAGCTACTACTACTACTAATATCTTGAGCTTGGGTTACTGTGGCCCTTTCCCCCAGTTAGTATGGGTTTCCTTCAGGTTCTCTAGTCACCTCCCACCTCCCAGGAAAATCCCGGTAGATGAATTGGCCATTCTCGGTGTGTGTCATCCAGTATATTAATGCTTCTCATCCAGTGTTCCTGGTATTGACTCCACAACCACTACAAAGTCTGGGAAGCAAAGAACAGTTACTTGAAAGGAAAGAAGAAGAAGAGGAAAAATATATGAGCACAAAACATATCAAATTGCTTCATGTCAGACAAAAAAAATGCACCATCCAAAAATGTATTATTCTAAATTACTTATATTTAGATTGAGCTACTATAATCTTGTACAATAATTCTAATCTGTTAGAATTACTATAAACAAATGAGAATTACTGTAACTGTTCGATTTAGATAAACAAGCATTTAAATGAAACTAAATCAAATACAGTGACATGGTGGTGTAGTGGTTAGCCCTATCACTTCACAGCAAGAAGGTTCTGGGTTCGAGCCCAGTGGCCGGCGAGGGCCTTTCTGTGCGGAGTTTGCATGTTCTCCCCGTGTCCGCGTGGGTTTCCTCCGGGTGCTCCGGTTTCCCCCACAGTCCAAAGACATGCAGGTTAGGTTAACTGGCGACTCTAAATTGACTGTAGGTGTGAATGTGAGTGTGAATGGTTGCCTGTGTCTATGTGTCAGCCCTGTGATGACCTGGCGACTTGTCCAGGGTGTACCCCGCCTTTCGCCCGTAGTCAGCTGGGATAGGCTCCAGCTTGCTCACGACCCTGCACAGGATAAGCGGTTACGGATGATGGATGGATGGATAAATCGAATACATTAAAATTACTAATATACGAGAGCTAATATAGAGATTTAAGCACTGCCTGAAAGCACAGCTCTCGATGAGTGTAAAATGTGTTTGTAAAGTTATGTTTTTAAATAACTTTAATAACCACGCAATATTTTTCAAAAGCAAATAAAAAGAAATAAGCACTGGATAAAAATCCATTTATTTTGTGGGTATAATAAAGGTACAAATTTTGTTGTCTGGAGGTCCTCTCTCTCCACACACACACACACACACACACACCTAATAGACACTACTCTATTTCCATTTCCGGTTGAGCATAAACTGTGCACATTTTGGCTGCCACTTCTCATCAGAGCTTTTAACTTTTCTTTTTTTCCACCCTTTTGTTTTTCTTTTTCTGATTGCATGATTTGATGTTTGTTGTTTGAGTCTTTTATGTGATGTAAGATGGGACCATTCCTCCAGCGAACTGTTTCAAGCCCTAAACATAGAACCTTTTACTGTACGAGTCAGACGCTTGAAATGTCATCTCATGTTTAAATCTTTAAATTGATTTGCACCGAATTATCTGAAAGCAAAATTTAAAAACTTTGGGGCAATTCACTCTAAAAATACAAGATCTTCACAAAGCAACCTGCAGTTGCCAGAAATACAACACTCTTTTGGTGAAAGAACATTCAGTTTCAGTGGTGCAAAGCTCTTGAATGCTTTACCAAGAGGCATTAAAGAATGTAAATCGCTAGCCTCTTTTGATGCGGCCCTTAAGAAATCTAAGTTGTAAATAGTAATAATTCTTTCCTAGCTAAAAGTTTTTATGTATTTCAAATTGTATATTGCAAGTTTTTCTTCTTGATAGTTTTTAATGTTTTTTTTTTTATTTATTTACCGTAGTTAGTCATTTTAGTTATTTAGGGTGGCACGGTGGTGTAGTGGTTAGCGCTGTCGCCTCACAGCAAGAAGGTCCGGGTTCGAGCCTCGTGGCCGGCGAGGGCCTTTCTGTGTGGAGTTTGCATGTTCTCCCCGTGTCCGCGTGGGTTTCCTCCGGGTGCTCCGGTTTCCCCCACAGTCCAAAGACATGCAGGTTAGGTTAACTGGTGACTCTAAATTGAGCGTAGGTGTGAATGTGAGTGTGAATGGTTGTCTGTGTCTATGTGTCAGCCCTGTGATGACCTGGCGACTTGTCCAGGGTGTACCCCGCCTTTCGCCCATAGTCAGCTGGGATAGGCTCCAGCTTGCCTGCGACCCTGTAGAACAGGATAAAGCGGCTAGAGATAATGAGATGAGATTTTAGTTATTTAGAGAGCCACGTGTAAATTATCTATAAAGATATTCAGTGTCACCCTTAATAAAAGTTTGAAGTTTGAATGTTTTGTCTGCTGGTTGTGGTGTAGCTCTGGACCCAGTTTTGGGCTTCGATTCCCTCCAGGCCTTGGGTGATGCCTGTGCGCCTCACTATGGACTGCAGTGAACTCATTGCTCTTTTTAACCTTGGGATTGTCCAGCGCTCTGTGCGGCAGTGCTTCTGTGCTTTGTGCGGTGTTCTGGGGGATGTTGCCCGGTGGTGTCGTAGTGGCTGTGCAGGTGGTGTGAGACATACCTTCGTGTACCCTTTAGTGGGACGGTGGGCAGCTACACCACTGGAATTACATCCTGACCCTCTTTTGGTGGACTTATATTGGCACTATATAAATTGAAATTATTATTATTAAGTGTTTGAGAAACGTTGTCTTGCACTAACCATCGGGCTTCCTGTGGCGTTACACATTTGTTGCTCATATGTACGAATATTGTATGGTCAAAAGCCATCAAAAATCAGGTTGATGCCTTACCATATTCTCTTAAGTATGTAATAGCAGAGCTCCAGGCCCAGGGGAAAAAATATATATAATAATAATAATAATAATAATAATAATATTTAATATATATAAAAATAATCGACTTCCATTAAGAAGAGACATACAAAATAATTGATGTTATAAATATTTTCTAATAACTACAAACACCTTACAAGCCTTCTTTAAATTTGGATATTTAATGTGGTGGCAAAAACATTGCTAATTTTGATTTATATTTTGAATCGGTGTCTTGTTACAGGATGCACACTTTTCACTCATGGAGTCTGGAACAACTCTTTTTTTTCTTGAATTTGTGTCCAATTCTATAATTCGTCAATATAGATATGATGCAATATGTTATTAGCATAATAAAATCAGACGTCCATACACACCATGCTCTTAAAGAAAGACCACATCACCTTTCTTCCTCCTGCTCCTTGTGCATTTTGCATAAGAGACGCTCTTCATTATTCAAGGATGCTTTTCTACAGGAAGGTGGCAGACACTTCCACAGAAGACAGCCCCTCTCCCTGACCAAGGTGGCCCTCAATTATGCAAGCCCACACCAGTGGTTCTGGTCCACGTGTGTGTGTGTGCACGCACTGTCATTAGTCAGTATGTAGAGCTTCTCTAGACACTGATCTATGATGTCCTTCATATTTACCAAAAATTAAAATATTAAAAGATTCATAAAACATCTAGAAGGTTTCCCTAGAGTGTGCTTTCCCGCATGCTGCCTGGCGAGTTATGGGAATAACACCACCAGATTGCGGGTCAGCATGGTTTATAGTCCTACAACGGTATCTGATTGTCTTCAAACCTCAAGACTTTCATTCTTGATTAAGGAAAACATTCTTGGCAAATGCTTTCACTTTTGTCTGTCTTGTACCAGTCCAAGAATTTCACCTCTAATGGCTCCTGGCCATCCTTCTTAATCATGGCCCTGGTTCTGAAAACCCAAAAAATAGAACAGGAGTCCTATTCCATTATTCCTAGCTGTCAGATTGCAGGCACTTACAGATATAAATGCAGAGAAGAGCGGGGAAGCAGACTGTCGACGAAACCAAAATGATAAACAAGAAGCGAGGTCAGGAAACAAGCGAGGGTCGGTCGATCAGCAAAGAACATAGAGAAGATGAGACAAAGGGCGTAAACGAAGGAAGGCTAGCAAAGGTCAGAAAATCAAGCGGCAGATAGAAAAATGCAAGGCTTGGTATGAACTGGGTGAATACAGAACAATACTTCACGTTGGAGTGGAGTGTGAGTGTGGTTTAAGGAGGAGAGGGGATAACCGAGGAAATGATTATCAGCTGTAGTTAATATTTGGGAGACAGAGGAAGCTGTGAGTCTTGGGGATTGTAGTCTTGAATGTCCATGTTTGTAGTTCGAGTGTCGACAGCAGGTTTACTGACACTAGCTCAGGTATTCAGGTGAGTTTGGCAGCCCGCTTTAAACACTATTTTTTATTTTTTTGAAAGGAAACCCTCCGGACCCCAAAAAGGGAGCAGACCCCCAGTCAAGAGCATCTGGAGGGCATTGGGGAGGCAGGGTCTGGGACAGGTGGTGGTTCAGATTGTGGCAGACCACCAGCCCATTCCTGAGATCCAACTCCAAGCTTTTTAACTGCCATAACTTTAATATACACTATTGGAGCAGGAATTACCACGGCAGTTGGCACCAGACTTGCCCTCCAATAGGTCCTCACCCATGGGTTTGGGATACACTCATTCTGATTACAGAGCCTCGAAAGAGACTTTTCATCTCATCTCATTACCTCTAGCCGCTTTATCCTGTCCTACAGGGTCGCAGGCAAGCTGGAGCCTATCCCAGCTGACTACGGGCGAAAGGCGGGGTACACCCTGGACAAGTCGCCAGGTCATCACAGGGCTGACACATAGACACAGACAACCATTCACACTCACATTCACACCTACGGTCAATTTAGAGTCACCAGTTAACCTAACCTGCATGTCTTTGGACTGTGGGGGAAACCGGAGCACCCGGAGGAAACCCACGCGGACACGGGGAGAACATGCAAACTCCGCACAGAAAGGCCCTCGCCGGCCACGGGGCTCGAACCCAGACCTTCTTGCTGTGAGGTGACAGCGCTAACCACTACACCACCATGCCGCCCCGAAAGAGACTTGTATCATTATTTTTCATCACTTCCTAACTGTGTCAGTAACAGGCACTCCAGAATAACGGTGAGTGTTGATAATTTTTTTTATAACTCAGATAGAGCTACATGGTATACAGTATATTAATATGCTTATTCGAATACATTTAACATGGGGGCGGCACGGTGGTGTAGTGGTTAGCGCTGTCGCCTAACAGCAAGAAGGTCCGGGTTCGAGCCCCGTGGCCGGCGAGGGCCCTTCTGTGAGGAGTTTGCATGTTGTCCACGTGGGTTTCCTCCGGGTGCTCCGGTTTCCCCCACAGTCCAAAGACATGCAGGTTAGGTTAACTGGTGACTCCAAATTGACCGTAGGTGTGAGTGTGAATGGTTGTCTGTGTCTATGTGTCAGCCCTGTGATGACCTGGTGACTTGTCCAGGGTGTACCCCGCCTCTTGCCCGTAGTCAGCTGGGATAGGCTCCAGCTTGCCTGCTACCCTGTGGAACAGGACAAAGCGGCTAGAGATAATGAGATGAGATTTAACAATTATTCCACGAAAATGAGTCGTACATGAGCTGATAGCCGATGAGGCATGTAGCTCCGAGTTGGCTACAAGCCGTGTACGACAAGATTGAATGGAATAACTGTTTTATTCTATACACATTCACTGGATTTTAAGTAAGAAAGCATTTTTATTTTTACAAATTCAATAAAAACTTTATACAAAACGTCGGACAAAATAATTTCCGCTTAGAATGTAAACCTGCGAAATGACAGGAGCAGTTTGTGAAAACGCTATAATAATAATAATAATTCTTGAAAAAAATTTAAAAAGATACACTCTTCCCATCAAATACTTTTATTCCATGTTTTGTTGATTTTTTTTGTAATTTTGGAGGTTTTATTTTTAAACAGAGTTTTTATTTCATCCTCAGTTGGTTCAGCAACATGCTCTACCATTTTGTTTTTCTCCACTCATGGTATGGTATATGAGCTGATGGCATAGTAGTAGAGTAGCCAATCAGAGCACGTGATTGCACGTATCCAGTGAATGTGGATAGAATATTATCATTTATATCGTAACAACTTAAACCAGCATGTGTATGGCAAACACTGCACATAAATGAATGACAAAGGATTGTTGATATGGTTACAATTTTCTGTGAGGAGACGTTTAACATTTCGAAAGGAGTCTCCAGGTTTGTAATGGTGAAAAGTCTTAAAGAGGGACAGCATTTCCATTTTCTTTGGAACATGACAAACTATGTATTTAGCTATGTATTTATTTATTTAGCTAGCTAGCTTTATTAAGTTCCACAGAGAGAAAAAGAGAACCTAGAGAAAGGATGACTGTTTATAGCTGCTGTAATATAGCATAAGACAAAAATTATTGTTGTGGACATGAAATGCAATGATAAATGAACAAAAAGCAATCGTAATTTGAATTAGTGGCAAAATGTTGTGGTATAAAAGGAATAAAACACTTCAGGACATGCACTTATTGGAAAACAATCAACATCATTGGGGTAATAATAACTCTGCTTCAGTATGGGCCACATTATTAATTACACATTGTCTTAATTATATGATGTGGCCCTGTGCAGCTCATTAAATCCAATTCACATTAAGGAACCAAGACTCTAGTTTTGTTTTTATTTGTAACATCTAGTCAGTTATATTAATTAGTCATTCCATGAAGCAGTCTTAGTAGAAGTAGGACTTTTAGCTTTTGTTTTGCCCTTATGTATATGCCACGATGTAGTTTATAGACAGTTAGGACAATTTTGGACCGTAAGCACTTTAAAAATATCACAACTCTGCTGGATTATGAAAGTCACACTCTCTTACTGCATGAGCAAGTTCATTTCTGGCCTTGAAAATTGTAACTAGTTTTTTTTTTTTTTTTTACAAATAAATTAAAAAAATAATATTGGCTCATATCCAACTAAATTAGCAATACGCCAGCATTTTGTAACTCACACCTGCATGGAGATAGAACCCACATTGTTTATCTGCATGAAAACACTCCATGCAGATGGAGCACAGAAACAATTAAAACCCATTCACACCACATTACGTCTCACTTGCCTTCCAATCACTGTCTCCAGGACTGCTTCTGTCCAAGTGTGTTAACACGGTGATGCTTAGAAGAGCGCGTGTGTGTGTGTGTTTACATTAAGAGTGTGGCATAGTTTAGTTGGACGTGAAGAAGCAAGAGAGGGATTTTCAGCATGATTGGGTTTTCATCTGCCATTAAAGATACAAATAATTCATTTCAGGTAGGTGTGTGTGTGTGTGAGAGAGAGAGAGATTGTGCAAGTTTTTATATTTTGGTGGGGACTAAATGTGAGGAACACACATTAAGATACATGTATTATGTAAAAATGTCTAGCACCAGGATTATAGGCTTGATTTGCACACACACACACACACACACACTCTATCTATCTATCTATCTATCTATCTACTCTCTCTATCTATCTACACACACACACATACACACACTATCTACTCTCTCTCTACACACACACACTCTCTCTCTCTCGCTACACACAGACACTATCTATCTCTACACTCTCTCTCTATCCACACACACACACACACACACACACACACACGATCTCTCTCTCTCTCTCACTCTCCCCACACACAGACTATCTACACACACACACACACACACACACACACACACACACACACACACACACACACTCTCTATCTATCTATCTATCTATCTATCTACACACACACACATACACACACTATCTACTCTCTCTCTACACACACACACACTCTCTCTCTCTCTCTCGCTACACACAGACACTATCTATCTCTACACTCTCTCTCTATCCACACACACACACACACACACACGATCTCTCTCTCTCTCTCACTCTCCCCACACACAGACTATCTACACACACACACACACACACACACACACACACACACACTCTCTATCTATCTATCTATCTATCTATCTATCTATCTATCTATCTATCTATCTATCTACACACACACACACACTATCTACTCTCTCTCTACACACACACACACTCTCTCTCTCTCTCGCTACACACAGACACTATCTATCTCTACACTCTCTCTCTATCCACACACACACACACACACACGATCTCTCTCTCTCTCTCACTCTCCCCACACACAGACTATCTACACACACACACACACACACACACACACACACACACACACACACACACACACACACACACACTCTCTATCTATCTATCTATCTATCTATCTATCTATCTATCTATCTATCTACACACACACACATACACACACTATCTACTCTCTCTCTACACACACACTCTCTCTCTCTCTCTCGCTACACACAGACACTATCTATCTCTACACTCTCTCTCTATCCACACACACACACACACACACGATCTCTCTCTCTCTCTCACTCTCCCCACACACAGACTATCTACACACACACACACACACTCTATCTATCTATCTATCTATCTATCTATCTATCTACACACACACACACACACACACACACACACACACACATGATCTACTCTCTCTACACACACACACACTCTCTCTCTCTCTCTCTCTTGCTACACACAGACACTATCTATCTCTACACTCTCTCTCTATCCACACACACACACACACACACACACGATCTCTCTCTCTCTCTCTCACTCTCCCCACACACAGACTATCTACACACACACACACACACACACACAGACTATCTATCTATCTATACTCTCTCCACATACACACACACATACTATCTATCTACTCTCTCTCTCTATTATTATTATTATTATTATTATTATTATTATTATTATTATCTCTCCCCCACACATAATCTACACACACACACACACACACACACACACACACACACACACACACACACTCTCTCTGTCTATCCACACACTCTCTCTCTCTCTCTCTCTCTACCTAGCTATACACACACTATCTACTCTCTCTCTCTCTCTGCACACACACACACACAATGTATAAAGCTCCTAAAAGTAAAATTCCTGCAATCATTCCCTGGAGATTGGCCCAGACTGCTGGCAGCTACATGTCCGTACTCATGAGTGAGCACAGGAGGCTGACAAATCCATTTTACTGTGCCTCTGTGACAGATAAATATTTCACACGCAAATAAATAAAGGATGCTCTCTCAATGGCTCTTCACAGTCCAGTGCTCATGCACACCCCCCCTCTCTCTCTCCCTCACACACACACACACACACGAAATCTCCTCACACTCCATATCCACAACCAGAAGACCTCCTCATCAGATATCTCCAAACTACACACAAACACACACTCACACACTCCCGAGACACACTCCATGCTCTTATAAGGTCTAAAGCCCCAATCCCAAAGCTCTTCGATCCCGTGGCGTCAGGACACAGGTAACTTTCTTCTCCTCATCTCTCCTGACAAAGAAGCAATTAATGTGTGACTGAAGAAGTGCACGGAGAGGAAGGCCCTCCTATTGTGTCCACAGCCGTCCTCTTTTTCACAAGATCAGAAACTACTTCGCTCCCATTGTCAGCGAGTAATTACTATAATGTGTAGGATACATGTCGAATTATAATGACTTTTTTTTTCACTCCTTCACCCCGGTAATACCACCTGGGGAAGCAATTACACAAGCTCCCCTGGGAAGCGTAAAATAATAATACATTTCATTTAATACTAGATTAAGTGGAGAAGACGTCGGCGCTCGTAATAGGCATTGCTAAGTGTCGGTGCCTTCCCTGTGCTCTCTGATTCCTTATGAATTACCTTGCTCGAGTCGATTACCACTCCACGGCCCTTGAGGAGAGAGGTGTGATAAGTCAATTAAAAGGGTAATTAAGAGATGTAACGGAGCTTTCCAGGCTTTTTGTCTAGGAAAGCGTTTGGATGAGAAAGCTGTTGCTTTCCTTTTGAGAAGGAATGTCTTTGAAGACAGAGTTTAACCCGAGATAACATTCAAAGCATTATTTATTATTATTATTATTATTACCTGTATTTCATTTGTGAAGAGAATTTACACTTCTATTAAATCATTTAAGGGAGCAGCATGGTGGTGTAGTGGTTAGCACTGTCGCCTCACAGCAAGAAGGTTCTGGGTTCGAGCCCAGTGGGGGGTCTTTCTGTGTAGAGTTTGCATGTTCAGTCTGTGTGGGTTTCCTCCGGGTGCTCCAGTTTCCCCCCACGGTTAGGTTAATTGGTGGCTCTAAGGCCAAGTTTACATTAGATCGTATCTGTCTCGTTTTCTTCGCGGATGCACTGTCCGTTTACATTAAAACGCCGGGAAACGGGAATCCGCCAGCATCCACGTATTCAATCCAGATCGTGTCAGCTCCGGTGCTGTGTAAACATTGAGATACGCGGATACGCTGTGCTGAGCTCTAGCTGGCGTCGTCATTGGACAACGTCACTGTGACATCCACCTTCCTGATTCGCTGGCGTTGGTCATGTGACGCGACTGCTGAAAAACGGCGCGGACTTCCGCCTTGTATCACCTTTCATTAAAGAGTATAAAAGTATGAAAATACTGCAAATACTGATGCAAATACTGCCCACTGTGTAGTTATGATTGTCTTTAGGCTTGCCATCCTTCCACTTGCAAGTGGTAAGTGATATGCGCTGGGATCACACACACAGCGGCTCAGTCCCGAATCACTGCTCGTGTGCTTCACTCGCGCGCTCTGTGAGCTGCGCAGGGCCGGAGTGCGCACCCTCCAGAGGGCACTCGCTGTTCAGGGCGGAGTGATTTGGAGCGCAGGATGCCTGCGGAGCCGAGCGTATCCGTGTATTGGCGTTGCTATGTGCACGCGAATCGTGTATTGGCGTTGCTGTGTGCACACTAATCGTTTTAAAAACGTTAATCTGATGATCCGCTGATACGGTCTAATGTAAACTTGGCCTAAATTGACCATAGGTGTGAATGGTTGTTTGTCTCTGTGTGTCAGCCCTGTGATGACTTGTCCAGGGTGTACCCTGCCTCTCACCCATAGTCAGCTGGGATAGGCTCCAGCTTTCCCATGACCCTGTACAGGATAAGTGGTTATGGATAATGCATGCATGGATGGATTAAATCCTTTAAGAATTACCAAAACCTTTGTCTTTTGTGGCCTTGAACTGTGCTTTTTCCCATTGGCCACTGCTCCAGTATCAAAGGTTATGGTTATTAGTGTTGTCATCAAGACCACCTAAACCAAGACCTAAGTCATGACCAAGACCAAAGTGTATCAAGACCAAGACAAGCAATAGAAATAGAGAGAACATGAGGCATGAGAACCACAACAATACCAGTGGTCTAGGTGCTCATGGGCTTGTCAAGAAGGGGATTTAAAAAGTACACCAGCAAAAAAAAAAAACCTGGAACATCAGAAGGGAAGAGCTTCAGAAGATCATCCTCCTTGGAACTGTTCACATACTCAGGAGGACCCTATCCATCAAGTAATCCATCACACCCTTATGATTGCCCCAAGTTCAAGGGATGGATTAGCTGCATAAGAGAAGAAAGGGGCTGGACTTCAAGGGAAAATATTATTATTATTATTATTATTATTATTATTATTATTATGCCACAGTCTGGATTTTTCCGTAGTTACTTTTGATGCTATTTAATTTAGTTACAGCAAATTTAAACCAGGGGCAGCACGGTGGTGTAGTGATTAGCACTGTCGCCTCACAGCAAGAAGATTCTAGGTTTGAGTCCAGTGGCCGATGAGGGCCTTTCTGTGCGGAGTTTGCATGTTCTCCCCGTGTCTGTGTGGGTTTCCTCCGGGTGCTCCGGTTTCCCCCACAGTCCAAAGACATGCAGGTTAGGCTAACTGGTGGCTCTAAATCGACCTTAGGTGTGAATGTGAGTGTGAATGGTTGGTTGTCTCCATGTGTCAGCCCTGTCCAGGGTGTACCCCACCTCTCACCCATAGTCAGCTGGGATAGGCTCCAGCTTGCCTGCGACCCTGTAGAACAGGATAAGCGGCTACAGATAATGGATGGATGGTTAATCAAAGAAACATTGTTAATCCAAGCCTTTCTTCCACTTATAACAGTAATTACAGGGGGATTTTGACTCAAGCAAGGTAATTCATAAGGAAATTACATATGGAAAAAGGAATTACAGTAGGGGAAGCCATGGCCTAATGGTTATAGCCCGGTCACACCGCCCGAACTTTGCTGGAGCGTTCCTTGAACGGTAGGGAGGGGGGGCCGAATTTCGACAATGCTCATCACCACGCACAAAATGGGAAAAAAATCGAAAACACGGGCGTTGGCTTAGCGGTGCACCGCTGAAGCCGGCGTTGCTTTAGCGTTGGTTTAGCGGTAGCGAGCGGTAGCGAGCGTTGGTTTAGCGGTGACGCGAGCGTTGGTATAGCGGCGTTCTGCGCATGCGGGCTTTGGCTCGGCGGGGGTATAAAGTTGGTTTAGCGGCATACCGCTTGTGACTACGGAGCTGAACAGATCGTTTTGATACAAGTTCTGATAGATTTTTGATAGAAGCTCCACCATCAGCTTGTCATACAGTCCATGTTCAGGCCTTCTCAGTATCCACTGTCTGACCCACACAACTCTGTCTCTCCTTCTTCTCTCTCTTCTCCTTCTGTCAACAGCTTGTTGCAATCTGAGGAGGTTCTGATTCTGCTGCTGGACTAGTGCACCAATCATGGCAAGTCTCTCAGCATCCATGGTGATACAGTTTTACTGTAACTTTGAGCAAATTCGATATAGATGAGGTCTGAACTCAACGGCAGCTCGATTCCAAATGAGCTCCTGGTCCATTTCTCCCCGTATTTATAGCCATATTCTGGTCCCGCTCCGACACCTCTATACCAACGCCAAACCAAAGTTCATCGCCGCCATGGATAGCTGCTTCAACGCCCAACACCGTTCCAGCAACCCCGTGTCCGCTCGTAAAACGCTTACAACCGCTCCACCGAAGTTTGTGCAACGTTTAATCGCTGCCTGGGCAATGCTGGCGAAGCAGCGGTGGTCCAGCATTCAAGATTTCTGCGTTGGCCTAGCGGACCCAAGCGTCCACGAACTTGCATCTAGCGGTGCCAAACTTTGACTGGGCATTGGTGGAGCGGAGGTGAACTTTGCCGGGGCGGAAAATTGCCCCCTCCTCACCGCTCGCAATATTTTGTGCAGCTCAAAACTTTCGGAGCGGTAGGAGGGCCCCTTGAGAAACATCAGCGGTGGCCGAGCGTATACGGCGTTGCTTTAACGGGGGCCAACTTTTGTTAAACGGTGGTGAACGGTTACGAGCGGTGATGAATTTTTTTCACCGCTCCAGGAACGCTCCAGCAAAGTTCGGGCGGTGTGACCGGGCTATTAGAGAAGTAGCTTTGGGACCAAAAGGTTGCTGGTTTGATTCCCTGAACCAGCTGAAATGCTCTTGAGCAAGGCACCTAACCCCCAACTGCTCCAGCAAGAGTGGTGGTGTACCTTGTGTCTGATTAGCCAAAGAAAAGCTGATGATATGATCATCAGTTTGGGTGGTGCCTGACCGAAATGAAAAAACAACAGTAATATCATTATGCATTGATATGAGGTGAGGCAGGCATTTGTACCATTCAGTAGTCTTTTAGTTTAGTAGGAAATGAACCAGAACTCCTAATTCGGCTGGATCCTGTTTGGGTCAGTTCTTGTTTTTGAAAATAGGCTACACTGGAAAATAAAACACCGTTAAGTGGCTAAATTTTGAAATTCTTCTCATGAATAATTTATCATCAATTTTGAATGATATGTATTTTTTCCTTATCTGACTGTTCATTGTGTAAATGATCTATGTGACATTACAGCTGTCGTATTTGCAGTTTGATGATAATACGTTATGCATTATAAGTCATCGCCTTTCAAATAATTTCTTCACACCTTACAAACCATTAAATATTGACAAAAGTGCATTTGTTATAGCTCATCATATGTTGCTCATCAATAGTTCGCAGCCCTATTCATCAGCACCATGACTAACATATCAATCAGCGCTATATAAAATTCAGAAAACATCTGTTCCTTTTGATTATGATGTATAAAAACTCTAATTTCACTGTACTGTAAGTAAGCAATCTGGTAAGGAAGAAATAGTCCCAGCATGCATTTCGTACAGTATGTTTGACACAAAGGATGTGTCTGGGGGACATTTATTTACTTGTGACTTTGACACAATCGCCGTAACGTTCACATCTAGGATGGTTCACTCATTCCAATACAGATACATATAATTGCCTCTGAATTTCAAATTGGGTGAGAAATTATTGATAGTAAAATCAACCATATAGAATAAATACATCCTGATAGGAATGAAAAGGAATGATTTGATCAATAGTTTTAACATGAATCTTTCTCTGTCTTTCCTCTGCTAACACACACCTTGTTGAAATATTAATCACAGTGTTCTGTGGTCTGCAATGTAGAGACTGGGATTGAGAGACTCCTACTGCAGGAGTCTGTTCTGCTTCATTACGGCAGCGTGTGAGCACAGAACAGATAACGAGAGGCCAAACGTGTCCACAGAGATGCAGACGTGCCTCACACTCACCTACACACACACTTTCCTCGTTCTTTTTGCTAATCCAGTGAGGCCTCTCAGATCTAAAGAGAAGACTAGGGCTACATAATACACCCCCATAATACATGCACACACTTCATCTCACACACACACACACACACACCTATTTCTCCCTGTTCACCTGCATACTTGCATACAGTATACAGTCTCACATAGCTGCACTTAATTTGAGAATTTTCTTTTTTTTCCCATCCCAGTTATTTCAGTCTATTTGTTCAGGACACTATTTTATTTCATTAAATTCAATAATTTCACCCAAATCTAATCATTTTAAGCTTTTGTACTGTACGTAGACACAATTTTAAGTGTGTTTGTCCATTTTTAGCCGTTAATTCTAGAAAATCTGTTTTTAAAATCTTTAATATCCATTACATGACACTCTAAATAACTAGTATCATAGTGCATATATTCATAACATGATATTATGAGTTTCCATCCCACATGCTTTTCCAGTTGTACCTCTGTAAATAATCTCTCATGATTGGCTATGGGGGCGGCACGGTGGTGTAGTGGTTAGCGCTGTTGCCTCACAGCAAGAAGGTCCGGATTCGAGCCCCATGGCCGGCGAGGGCCTTTCTGTGCGGAGTTTGCATGTTCTCCCCGTGTCCGCGTGGGTTTCCTCCGGGTGCTCCGGTTTCCCCCACAGTCCAAAGACATGCAGGTTAGGTTAACTGGTGACTCTAAATTGACCGTAGGTGTGAATGTGAGTGTGAATGGTTGTCTGTGTCTATGTGTCAGCCCTGTGATGACCTGGCGACTTGTCCAGGGTGTACCCCGCCTTTCGCCCATAGTCAGCTGGGATAGGCTCCAGCTTGCCTGCGACCCTGTAGAACAGGATAAAGCGGCTAGAGATGATGAGATGAGATGAGATTGGGTATGGTCAGAGTGAGAGTCGGGGGTTAGTTGTCAGAGCTTTTCTTGTAACTTGAACTTAAGATATGAAAAGCAAGGAAATTGCCATTACTCATCAGGATTCATCTAGAAGGTGCAAGACACATTTTATTGGATTTATCCAGATGTATAGAGGTTTATACAGTATATACACATTCCATCCATCCATCCATCCATCCATTATCTATAACCACTTATCCTGTGCAGGGTTGCAGGCAAGCTACCGTAGATCCTATCCCAGCTGACTATGGGTGAGAGGCTGGGTACACCCTAGACAAGCTGCCAGATCATCGCAAGGCTGACACATAGACACAAACAACCACTCACATTCACACATGAGTCTGTCTCAGAAACTGGGTACTGTGGGGGTACCCCACTAAATATAATCACAGTCAATAAACTATACAGTTTTGAATGGTGATGTTGGTTTTAATTTGACATAAAATGTTGAAAGAAATAATACAGATAAAACTAAATCTTTGATGTGAATACTCTATTCAGAATTTGACAAAAATTCTGCAAATTTGTGGAAAAATGGCAGCTTGATCTGGGACATGATAAATGGTTGACTGCATCGCATTCCCTTAAAAAGGTTGTAGTCCACTGAAAAGTCTACAGTTATCACTAATTGTATTTTAAGTTGTAACTTAATACACCTAAGGATTGGTGCGCTCACAGAATAATCATAACCGTAATAAAACATCATGCAAAATATTTGATCACCGCTGTAACTCCATTTTCCGCAGACCCAAAACCAATACGATCGTGTGTTTTGATCTAAACGGAAAGCCTCAGGGTCAAGGTCACTACCTCACCAAAAGTAGTAACTTAAAATCACGATGCCATATAAAAATTTAGTTATAAATCTGTGATTTTGTTTTTTAAAACGAAAGCTGAAAGTTAGGTATAGAATATGTTTCTTACAGAATATGTTACGATGGTAGCTGGTCTTGTATGAATTTCTGAGCTATAAAATGAGTTGTGGTCTATTTTTTACCGTAGCGTGTTATTTGTGTGCGGGGAAGGACACGCATTAACAATTTGCATGTGTAGAATGGAATTTTCCACTCCAACAGTTAGAAGTTGATCGTGCTTCCATTTGCAGTCTTTCTGTTACGCGGGTGATCTGTTCGGACGTTATCACTGAAAAGGTGAGTTTTGACAGTTTTATTTTGTTTTAGTCTTGCAGTATAAGGCAATAGAATGTTTCTTTTTCATCTTACTTTCATATTTCGTCATGTTTGCGTATTTTTGGCCAATATTTTGCAACCACGGTCAACTTGTCGAACTTTTGATAGAATCTATGGCCAGTCATTTTGCCCTGCCCCTGCCTCGCACTCCATCCTGTGCGATAGTGATGTCCCATTGCTCGCGTGCCGCAGCAGAGACCCGCGCGACCTTCAGCCGCTACAGTCGCTGTTCTTTTACCACCGCCGTTATTCTCATCTTTCTGGTGTGTTCTTGATTTTTCCATTGTGTCCTATTTCGCCATTTCAAATGCCCAAAATATTTCATATTATTCATATTTAAGTGAATAATCAATTCAGTCATCATAACTTGGCATTTTTAACCCAAGCAATCAAAAAGAGGAAATTTATTCAATATTTTCGCTCATCAGCTTTAATTCTTCATGATGTAGTTATTTTATATGTAAATCAATTTTCCAAAAGCATTTGAAAGAAAGAAAAACTCCATTCATCACACACGTGAAATTTCATCTTTGCATTTAACCCATCTGAACACACACGCACAGCAGTGGGCAGCCATGCTAACAGCACCCTGGGAACAGTCAGGAGCCACACTCAAGGGCACCTCAGCCCAAGGTCATCCCATATTAACCTAACCGCATGTCTTTAGACTGTGGGGGAAACCAGAGCACACCCACACAACATGCAAACTCCACACAGAAAGGCCCTTGCCAGCCACTGGATTCAAACCCAGAACCTTCTTGCTGTGAGGCGACTGTGCTAACCACAACACCACCATACTGCCCACAATTTGATTACAATTTGAATTGTAATCAAAAAAATTTTCCACAGTGGAGGCCAGATAAAGCAAGATACTAGTTTTATTCTTATTAAACATGACAAAAGAAACATTGAGTGTTAGGTAAATGCAAAAAAAAAAAAGTAAAATTAGAAAATTTATTTTTTGACCATAATGTCCCAAATGAGAGACCAGTTTCTGAGACGGACCCACCTACGGTCAATTTAGAGCCACCAGTTAACCTAACCTGCATGTCTTTGGACTGTGGGGGAAACCGGAGCACCCGGAGGAAACCCACACTGACAACATGCAAACTCCGCACAGAAAGGCCCCTGGCTCAAACCCAGATCCTTCTTGCTGTGAGGCAACAGTGCTAACCACTATACCACCCTATATACACATTCAGTTTGTTAAATAGTATGAAACATTGAGTAGGCACCTATTTCTTACTCCCTGTGGAGATATCCTCCGGTCTTCTGAAAAGGTTTTTCACTAGATTTTGGAGAGTGGATGTGGGGATTCATGATCAATCATCTACAAGAGCATTATAGAGGTCAGGTACTGATGTTGGGCAAGGAGGGTGAGGTGTAGTCAGTGTACCAGTTCAGTGCTCCAAAGGTGTTCAGTGACCACTTGGGTTCTTCTGCTCCAACTTTGGCAAACCATGGCAAACCCCCATGCACCCCTTACACAATCTCTTCACCCTCCTGCCATCTGGAAAAAAGGTACCGAAGCATTCGAGCCTTCACAGCAAAGCTTTGTAACAGTTCCTTTCCACATGCTATCAGACTCCTCAACTGTGAGGGACTGGACTGATACACACGGACTGTTCCCACTGTTCATTGTGCAAAGACTGCAATTAGTGCGCATCACTTTTTACAATGTTTACAATGCTTCTCACATACACAATTTTTACATTTATTAATTTCACTTTACATATGGTGGTGTAGTGGTTAGCGCTGTTGCCTCCCAGCAAGAAGGTCTTGGTTCAAACCCCGTGGCTGGCGAGGGCCTTTCTGTGCGGAGTTTGCATGTTCTCCCTGTATCCGCATGGGTTTCCTCCGGTTTCCCCCACAGTCCAAAGACATGCAGGTTAGGTTAACTGGTGACTCTAAATTGAGTGTGGATGGTTGTCTATGTGTCAGCCCGGTGATGACCTGGCGACTTGTCCAGGGTGTGCCCCCCCTTTTGCCCATAGTCAGCTGGGATAGGCTCCAGCTTGCCTGCGACCCTGTAGAAGGATAATTTCTGACATGTTTTGTTAAACAGACAAAAAAAAAAGTGTTCTCCAGATCATTAGGATGAAACTTTTTACCCTGTGTAATGTCAACAGCATAAAAAGCACCATCAGTTTACAAGTGACAAAAAAAAAGCTGTGCTGGATGTGCTATATGGGCTAATGGTGAAGGCACAGGGCTTCAACTCTGAGAGCATGGGTTCATTTCCCAGCTTAAAAGATATTATTTGGGGAAACTTTTGCTGCAGGTAACTCCTTTAAAATTAGACAGTCTGTACTGATATTGTGCCTAACCCTCTGTTAGTAAAACCTAAAACCAATGAGTGTACGTACGTGCCTTCGATCTTTGTAGTCCTTAAGTATATTAAACAAACCACAGACCAAAGGGTCCTGCCTTCATATGAAACCATTTGAGACCCTAACCCTTAGCAATATAGACAGAATCCTGCTTGGGCCTGAGTAACGCCACTTCATGATGTTTGATTTATGACAAAACCTCAGTCAATTCATAATATTACCCATTACATTACTCATAACCATTTTCCCAAGAGATGGTTAGGCAAAATATCAATACAGGCTGGCTAATTTTAAAGGAGTTACCTGCAGCAAAACTTTCCCCAAATTATATGAGCCTATGCCAAACAAGGAAGCAAACATGTCTTCGGACTGGTAGCCCTGTATCTTCTCCATTACTCCACCTCATTCTAACACTATGATGTGCCAACAAGGTTTGAACTTTATTTGTCAGTTCGGTGCATGGAAAATAGAAGCATTATCCATCCATCCATTATCCGTAAGCGCTTATCCTGTGCAGGGTCATGGGCAAGCTAGAGCCTATCCCAGCTGACTATGGGCGAGAGGCGGGGTACACCCTGGACAAGTCACCAGGGGGTACCCCTGGCTGACACATACACGACTGTTCAAAAGTTTGGGGTCACTTTGAAATGTCCTTATTTTTGAAAGAAAAGCACTGTTCTTTTCAATGAAGATCACTTTAAACTAATCAGAAATCCACATTGCTAATGTGGTAAATGACTATTCTAGCTGCAAATGTCTGGTTTTTGGTGCAATATCTCCATAGGTGTATAGAGGCCCATTTCCAGCAACTATCACTCCAGTGTTCTAATGGTACAATGTGTTTGCTCATTGCCTCAGAAGGCTAATGGATGATTAGAAAACCCTTGTACAATCATGTTAGCACAGCTGAAAACAGTTTAGCTCTTTAGAGAAGCTATAAAACTGACCTTCCTCTGAGCAGATTGAGTTTCTGGAGCATCACATTTGTGGGGTCGATTAAATGCTCAAAATGTCCAGAAAAATGTCTTGACTATATTTTCTATTCATTTTACAACTTATGGTGGTAAATAAAAGTGTGACTTTTCATGGAAAACACAAAATTGTCTGGGTGACCCCAAACTTTTGAACAGTAGTGTAGAGACAAACAACCTTTCACACTTACATTCACTTTAGAGTCACCGATTAACCTAACCTGCAGGTCTTTGGATTGTCAGGGAACCGGAGCACCCGGAGGAAACCCATGCAGACATGGGGAGAACATGCAAACTCCACACAGAAAAGCCCCCCATCAGCCACTGGGCTCAAACCCAGAACTTTCTTGCTGTGATGCAGCAGTGCTAACCACTATACCGCCATGCCACCTGTACGGTAGAAGTATTAATAATAATAAAAATGATCCTGTTTGCGTCACGTTGAAGACGATGACCAGCTGCACTGAGGGGGTAGGGAAAAATAAACTACTGATACCAATACTGAGTTAGTCCAATTATTAATTGGATTAGTTCCAGTAAAGGGAAGTTATAATATTACAGTATACAAAGACATCTTTGACAGTTGTGTGCTTCCAGTATTGTGGCAACTGTTTGGGAAAGAACCACACATGGGTGTGGTTGTCAGGTGTTCAGAAACCTTTGGCCATCTAGTGTACCTGGAATTTTATCTTAGAATTTCATGAGAAGTAAAGGCAAAATGGTAACTGTATTTCACTTAACGTTCATATACATGTCTTGTCCTTGTTATTTCAACAAGAAAAGAGTTATAAAGCTACTGAAACAAGCAAGATATTATACCCAATCCACTTTACATATTTACCCATAAAGTTGTGGAATTAACATGGTTCTGTTTGATAATTTGATAATTAACAATTTGCCAGTTAGATATTTTGGTCCAGTGAAAGAGTTTTGGAAAAGCACATTTGGATTTATGGTTGGTGTATTTTTAAATGTTTTACTTCAAATGCCATCTGTGCCACAGGCTTCTGGATTTGTCCTTCATGTCGGAAAAAACAGAATAAAAATGAGTTCTGGAAAGTCCAGTGGCTTTTGCTAATCCCTAATTATGGTCTTAAGGGCTTCTAATATTTCACTGATGTTCTCCATTTATTGAAATATTCCTCTATTTATTTTTCCTTCTCCAAATTGGTTTCTTTATGGCTCTCTATTTTTAATTATGTTGTCATGGTCAAACCATGATGCAGTTCTGACCACACCATAAGTCAAATTGTGTCATATTTGGTTTGGTTTCATTTGTGACGAAGAAAAAGAAAACTCTTTAGCTTCATGCTTTCTAGTTTATTTATAAGGTGTGCGACAAATTAGTCATGAAGTGTCTGAATACATGTGGATGGCACATAGATATTTGTAATGTTATTTTCTCATGTCTTTTTACTACTGTTCAAAATATTGGAATATATATCTAAAAGCAAATATGTTTTAAACTATAAGCAACTGGTGTGTTGAGTCCTGTGCGACTGGTGGAAATCGAAACACTTTTAAACACATGTTTGAATCATGCTGTGTTTGAGAGAAGCAGTGCTACCTCAGGGATGGTACATTCTCCAATTCCTCTTTTTCACCCTCTTGCTCTTATTCCTCTCTGTTTCTTCTTCGTCACAGATGGAACGGATCAAAATGATGTGAGGCAACACATTCAATCAAACCTGAAACAGAGTACAAACTCAATATTCCAGTGAGAAAAGGGAAGCGTGAGCTGGAGAGAGAGGGGTAGAGAGAGCCACAGGAGGAAGAACAAGAAATACAGCAGTACTGAAAGCATACTGTAAGGATGAATCCTGGTGGATAAATACAGAATAGAGCAATAAAAGGCTCAAAAACAACAGATTTAAATTTGTTTAATGGATTTAAAGATCCATTAAACAAATCCCTAAAAATGAAGAGTTAATATTGCACCTAGTGGTCAAAAATTGGAACTGCAGCTATGACTAATAGCGACCAATAGAAGGTACAGTATGTACGTGATGTCACTGTACAGTATGCGGTTATGCCCACCCAGTGGCATAAAGACTACTGGCTGTTTTGGTGTTCAGATCGAATATCGTGAAAACACATTTAAAATGTGAAAGAGCTGCCGTCTGATTGACTCTACAAATATTTAACAAGAAATCAGAGATACATTTTTACAAACTGTTGAAAGATACAGAAAGGAGGATCAAATGGATCACTGCAATTTACAGAAACAACTGGAATCCAGGCAGCAAAAGGTGGGTTTGCAGTTGCCATTTCTGTCAGTTATTTTGTATTTTGGGGTAAAACCATACCTCAAGTTATATATTATATTCACTAATCATCAATTAAATATTTACATTAATGGCATTTAGCAGACACACTTATCCAAAGCAACATACCCAGAGCAGCCTGGGGAGCAGCTGGGGGTTCAGTGCCTTGCTCAAGGCCATTTCAACCATTCCTGCTGGTCCAGGGACTCAAACCAGCAACCTTTCAGTCCCAAATCTGCTTCTCTAACCATTAGGCCATGACTTTCCCTATGCAAGTTAATATTTAGCGTCTTTTATTTACATTCTGCAGAACTAAAACTTTTGTCAGCATTAAAAACACTTCCATTATGAACCTTGTGTTCTACAAACAAAGGGGGATGGTTAGATAGTTTTAGTCCACCATGACAAACCCAGTTTTCCTTATAAGTGGTACTCCACAAAGCAGGTATAACTTTAAACATTTCTACAAAGTATGTGGAAATTTTGTTTATTATTAACATTCTTATGGGTAGCTGAATCATACTCTTATCTTTGTAATCCTGCTTTGTGGGATAGAGAGAGATAGATAGATAGATAGATAGATAGATAGAATTAACGTCAATGCAACATTGGTTCTCTGAAAGAGTGTAAGGATCACTGTTGAGTCCAACTGACTTCAGTTTAAGCAAATGATCATCTTTTTTCACTTCCGGGTTCACTGTCTCCCCAACTAACATCAGCCATGTTGCAGTATGTTTTGCCACTCAGTCCGACTGAGGAAGGCATGTTCCAGTGGGAAAGTGACATCAGTGCATACTCTCTATTGGGGAATGAATCACACTGCCCCTTCTTGGTGGAGGGGGAGCATAGGGGGTGAGTGGATAGGACAGCTAATGACAGGGTTGCCAGGGTCATGTTGTTTATACCAAATTGCACTACTTGAAAAAAAAATTGTGGCTGCACTGAAGAAGAAGAAGCCATTATTTGTCACATGTACACAAGCACAGATTTAAGAAATACCCAGAGAGGAATTGGGGGTTAGGTGCCTTGATCAAGGGCACTTCAGCCTAACCTCAGACCATGGCTGCCCCATGTTAACCTAACCACATGTCTTTGGGGGAAACCAGAGCACCCAGAGGAAACCCATGCAAACACAGGGAGAACATGCAAACTCCACACAGAAAGGCTCCCATCAGCCACTGGGCTTGAACCCAGAACCTTCTTGCTGTAAGGCAACAGTGCTAACCACTACACCACCCAATTGATCATCACTGATCTTGATTTATAGCAAATAATCTGAATTGAGTCTAATAAATTTCCATACACCGTTTCGTATGGTGTACAGAACCATTTCTAAACTCATCTCATCTCATTATCTCTAGCCGCTTTATCCTGTTCTACAGGGTCACAGGCAAGCTGGAGCCTATCCCAGCTGACTACAGGCGAGGTACACCCTGGACAAGTCTCCAGGTCATCACAGGGCTGACACATAGACACAGACAACCATTCACACCTACGGTCAATTTAGAGTCACCAGTTAACCTAACCTGCATGTCTTTGGACTGTGGGGGAAACCGGAGCATCCGGAGGAAACCCACATGGACACAGGGAGAACATGCAAACTCCACACAGAAAGGCCCTTGCCGGCCACGGGGCTCGAACCCAGACCTTCTCACTGTGGGGCGACAGCGCTAACTACTACACCACCGTGCCGCCCATTTCTAAACTCCTAAACTTAATTTTACTGAACTCTTACTAATTCGAAAGAATATGTAGGATTGGTCTGGATGAATGAAACTTTTGATTATATCATTCTTCTTTTTCCAGATTTCCAATGAAAACATGAAAGCAGTTGTCACCTCCATACACCATATCCAAGAAAGAGCAAGAGACAAAAATAAAAAGGTAGAGGGGAAAAAAAATACAATGAATGGCATCCAAGGACAAGACAGCAAATACATGTCCAGATGAGACGAACAAGTGATAAATCCCTTTATTAACTCTGTCTCTCTCCAACTCTCTCCCAGGGCTGTATGTAAACCCTTAAACCCTTGTCGGAACACCACTCAAAGGCCGGCACAATCTGTTCTAGGCCCTGTTTGGGTGTGTGGAGGTTGCACACCTCCTCCTTCGCTTTTGTCCCTCTGCTCTCCATCGCTTCAGGCAGTTATTAAATATGCACCTTCCAGGCCGATCTCACAAAACCAGTGCCTAATCTCCGGCGGAGCCTGGGACCCCCACATATGCAAATCCACATCTGCTCTGCTTCAAAGAGAAGAAGAAGAAGGATTACAGCCTCACCCAAAAAAACACACCCCCGTGCACAAACACACACACCTGAAACCATTTTTATCACAGTAGACCATACAGGCAGCTACACACACACTCACACACACACACATGCGGGTCAGATTAACACATCTAAACTTATATGCACGCACATCACATATGTTCGAAGGAGCTCACACTCAGTGCCTGCTCAAACACTCTTATCCTTGTTCTTATCCTGCTTCATCTTATTGAGCTGAATGAAATCAGATGGCGAAGAAGTGGCCCCTTTGTGCCTGTGCTTAGCGCTCCCCATTGTGAGAGATGACAAACCAGGCGGCTGAAATCTGCTCCTGGACCCTGAGCACATCCCGAAGACGGGATGAGAGCAAGAAAAAGAGCACTTGAGGAGTCTACATAAGTGACACCACCCTGATCTAGCCCTAAGCCATCCTTCAGTGCTTATTCAACAACGGATTACCAGATATCAAATCCTGAGGACAGCTTTATCAGACGCTGTCTATGTCCTCCTTTACTACTGAATCCACAACTGTCACTTCTGCTCTAAGGGCTTTGGAGATACCACAGCAGAACAGGAATTCACTCATTTTGCATGAAATGTTGCAAAGGTGATGACTGCAATGAACATTAGCAGTTTTTCATATTATTTCATGAATATAAATTGAGCAAAATTTAACCATGTCATCCATATTCATCTTATCAGATCAGGTTCAGATCTTTTACTCCAAAAGAATGCTACAGTAAATGGATGCAATGGAAGTAATGTTGGAGAACTTGAGATCAGTCTCAGTCAAAAGACCACTTTTTGAAGGTCACGGAATCAACTACATTTTTACTCGGTCTTGTCTCCGTCTCAGACATACAGGACTCAGGATTTTATTTCAAGACTGGTCAAGACCACAACTGCACTAAACTGCCTCTGCATTGTTTGATTTATTTGTGAACATCTTTACTGTGATTGGAGGTAAAACTTCTTGCTTCAGATGCAACCAATAACATGACTCAGTGCTAAATTTGAAATCTGTGTTATAGTTAATGGCCGTCACTTCTCACCACCCTCCTGAACACACACTGGTCTGGTCCCGGTCTTGACTTGGTTTCAACCCCTCAAAGTCTTGGTCTTGCCTCCATCTTGATCATGACTTGGTCTTGGTTTAGGTGGTCTTGATGACAACACTAGCTGGAGGTGTAGTGGTTAGCGATGTCGCCTCACAGCAAGACGGTCCAGGTTCGAGCCCCATGGCCGGCGAGGGCCTTTCTGTGCGGAGTTTGCATGTTCTCCGCGTGGGTTTCCTCCAGGTGCTCCGGTTTCCCCCACAGTCCAAAGACATGCAGGTTAGGTTAACTGGTGACTCTAAATTGACCGTAGGTGTGAATGGTTGTCTGTGTCTATGTGTCAGCCCTGCGATGATCTGGCGACTTGTCCAGGGTGTACCCCGCCTTTCGCCTGTAGTCAGCTGGGATAGGCTCCAGCTTGCCTGCGACCCTGTAGAACAGGATAAAGTGGCTAGAGATAATGAGATGAGATTGCAGGATAAAAGTCTAGAAATTATCACAGATTCACAATTTCATAAGTACAGAGACGTCCACTAGCATCGGTGACCGGCGGTTTTCTCCGCCTACCATACATAGATGGTCTGCACCGGCTACTCGAGCCCAGAAAAGAAATAAAACTTGCTGTTCAATGTTCAAGCAATTTATATAATCTCTGCTGCCCATAATTTGCTGCAAATCCAATTATTTCACCACAAAATTGTCTTTGATTTGGATTCCAGCATGACCGGAAGCAATGCCATATTTGTTTATCGATTCTTGTGCTCTGATTGGCTGAGCTGTGACCACGCCGTATTGTATGTAGTATGTAGAGCCAGGCAGCGTACTACAGAGAGGAACTGAGAAAGTCAAGCACACAGACGTCTGGAGGGAAATTTCATACATATTTTGCAGGGAAATGGTTAGTCATTTATTAGCTGAGAATCAGGCTTGTAGTATTCGAGTCCAGGACTCGGACTTGAGTCCGACTCGTGCCCTAATTTTAAGGACTCATGACTTGACTTGGACTTGAGCACTGATGACTCGGACTTGGATTCAGACTCGTGCATTAACTGCATTCAGACTCATAAATTGGAGACGAGGACTCTGATTTTTTTCTTTATTTTTTTTAACATGCCATAATCTCATCTCATCTCATCATCTCTAGCCGCTTTATCCTTCTACAGGGTCGCAGGCAAGCTGGAGCCTATCCCAGCTGACTATGGGCGAAAGGTGGGGTACACCCTGGACAAGTCGCCAGGTCATCACAGGGCTGACACATAGACACAGACAACCATTCACACTCACATTCACACCTACGGTCAATTTAGAGTCACCAGTTAACCTAACCTGCATGTCTTTGGACTGTGGGGGAAACCGGAGCACCCGGAGGAAACCCACGCGGACACGGGGAGAACATGCAAACTCCGCACAGAAAGGCCCTCGCCGGCCCCGGGGCTCCAACCCAGGACCTTCTTGCTGTGAGGCGACAGCGCTAACCACTACACCACCGTGCCGCCCACATGCCATAATAATTTGGAATAAGATATTTAAATCTACATTCATTTTGGACTAATTTCGTGCAAGAGTGTCACACTTGCGTGCCTTTGTGCGTGCATCAGACAGACTATCGGGCGCACTCCGGACAGCACATGCATCAAGCAGAGTCTTGGACACGCCGTAAACGACTCACACCTGCACAGGATTAAGGTGCAATCAGCACGCTGATATAAAAACTGTGAAAACATACTTACTTTGCGAAGTATTGAGTTGCATTGCTGATACATTACTGAGCCTTATTTCCTTGTTTGGTTTCCTGATCCCTGATTTCCTGTTTCTCGTCTTTGATTCTGCCGAGTCTACGATAGCCTGTTTGTGTCTCGCTTGACCTATTGCCTGTTTCACTGTTTTGCAAGTTTGCCTGCCCTTCTGGATTGTTTACCTGTCTACACTTGTATTAATAAACACACCTTCTGCACTTACATCTGTCTCCCAACCATCTCTGACAGAATACTTCACACTCCCTGGCAAAGAGAATGCACATTCAGCTGTTCATACATCATGTTCAGGAACAAACTAATGTTAATGGCACTAAAACAGCCACCGTCAAATGGTGCGGTTGGAGTGTTGTTCTCGGACTCAACTCGGATCAATAGTGGACTCGACTCCGACTCGAGTCAAAAATTTTTTTACCGACTTGGACACTGGGGATTCGAGACTGGTCTCAGACTCGAGGTTTAGTGACTCGACTACAACACTGCTGAGAATGCACCAGAAGCCACCGGAAAGCATGTAAATTTAAAAATTTTCTTGGTGGGCATGCCCTGCGACCCCCCTAGCATTAGCACATTAGCATTAGCGCATTAGCCACCTACTACTTTTTTTTTAGCCGGTTACTTCAGATTTTCTTGAGAACCCTGTAAGTATTTCCACTGAATTTTTAGCAATATTTACAAACGTTAATAAATTTACATCCCCTCGTTCCATCTGAAATTCTTTAATCTTGTAAAAACCTTGTAAGGATGGTTTCATTGTGCATAATAGCTCAGAAGCTACCAAATAACATCTTGCAGGAAGTTCAAGTGGTTAAATTAAGCATTAGGGGCAGGATTAGTTTTATTCACATGTCATTTATTTTGAATTGTAAATAAGGAATGTTGAGGAATTAGGAAAGTGAAATAACAAATACAGGGGTTCGATGATTTTGTAAATCACGACATTTTGTTTTTCATTTATATCTTCACACCATCCCATTTTTTCTTTGGAAACGGTGTTTTACAACACAATCATTTTCTGAATACTTAGAAATTTGAAAATACTATCAGTTTCTAAAGACATTTAGAATTCCCTTTAAAAATATCGAATATGTTAACTTGACTGTATAGTTAAATGGTGTAATCAGATGGGATTTTGGTCTCAGTAACAGAGATAAAAGAGATTAAAGGAGATGCTTTTAGTGCTAAAATGCTCTGTGAATCCCTCTTAGGAAAAAATTACATTGTGGTTAACACTTTTAGCTTTAAGACTTTTTGTGAATACGGTCCTGGGCCCCTAGCGATGGATCCCCCCCAAACAAACTAACAGTGTTTTGAAAATAGCACATTTCATTGCACATCATTTATGCATTAATTTCAGCTTCTCTAATATGACGTACCTTATGCAGACCAAACTCTGTTAATATAGCTGTGTGTGTGTGTGTGTGTGTGTGTGTGTGTGTGTGTGTGTGTTGGGGGGAGGGGTTGTGAGAAGAGCTGACTTTAAGGTACATCAAGCATGAGATGTAAAGAAAGCAGATTTGCATATTTAATTAAGTTATCAGCACACAAAGCAGAGAGCACCCTCCAAATCTGCAGAGTCAACAAGCCCTGTAATATCATACCCTTCTGAACACACACACACACACACACACACACACACACACAGATGTAAAGATCTTAATTAACATGCTGCACAAGACATTCACACTCCATCACACTAATAATGTCAAGCTTACCTCTTTGTCTGTGATGACACCATTCGCTCTTTGGAAGAACACAAATAAAAGAAGAATGAATACAAGAAGGTCAGTCTGAAATATGGTTGTGGTCTTTCTGTGTGTGTGTGTGTGTGTGTGTGTGTGGGCACATGCATGCATGTGTGCTGGTCTCAATTGCAAGCTCTCCTCTCATTAGCTGGGCCACAACTGCTATCATTGTTTGGCTGTGTTTGTAATGCACCGAGGGATTTTTCTTTAATCTCATCCATCAAAGGTAACACACACACACACACACACACCAGTAGTCTGTGGCTGGATTAGGCCTCCGATGGAGAGAGACTAGGCCCATTGTCACCCTGTGAGAACACACACACACACACACACACACACATCTCTCTCTCTCTCTCTCTCTCTGCCGATGACACTCTGAAGATGACAGTCATTTGAAAAATAATCCAACGAGCCTGACATTACATAATTACGCGATGAAAATGTGGTACACGCAGGTTGTGTGTGTGTGTGTGTGTGTGTGTGTTTTACTGGTACAGAGGATAAGCTGTATTGGTCTGGTCTCTCCAGCAGTGACTTTTTTTTTTTTAATTTGCAATTCAAACATTTCAGCCTTATGAATACAGCATTTTTGGGGTTGATCGCAAATTTTGACTGAGGTTTTTCATGGTGATGTTACAGCCATTATTGCCATTTGTTTGAAAAAATTTCCAAAAAAAAAAAAAACAAGTTACATATAATGAGTAAATGTGATGATGAGTCTTACGGTGTTGTGTATTACACTAGTTCTATGTGAACCTCATATGTTTAGCTACAGCAATATTACAATCCCGGTTTAGAAAAATCAGTTTATTTAATACCTCATTTTATGAAACTTGTGTTTTAAGAATGCGAAATCAAGCTAATGATCAAACCAGTCAGCTAGCGATAAGGCTCAGTAACTTGTTTACACAGATATTTAGCTGGTTATGTAAGGAATAAAACAAATCAAACATAACATGACAGTCACATGTTAGCCAATCCTGTACCTTGAATGTAGATATAAAAATCAGCCATCAGTGATTTATTACTATCTGCCAACAGAATAAGAAAATGTAAACTTTAGGTTTGTTATATTTGAATGAAAATTGTTTCCCATACTCATGATATGGCGGCACGGTGGTGTAGTGGTTAGCACTGTCGCCTCACAGCAAGAAGGTCCGGGTTCGAGCCCCGTGGCCGGCGAGGGCCTTTCTGTGTGGAGTTTGCATGTTGTCCGCGTGGGTTTCCTCCGGGTGCTCCGGTTTCCCCCACAGTCCAAAGACATGCAGGTTAGGTTAACTGGTGACTCTAAATTGACCGTAGGTGTGAATGTGAGTGTGAATGGTTGTCTGTGTCTATGTGTCAGCCCTGTGATGACCTGGCGACTTGTCCAGGGTGTACCCCGCCTTTCGCCCGTAGTCAGCTGGGATAGGCTCCAGCTTGCCTGCGACCCTGTAGAACAGGATAAAGTGGCTACAGATAATGAGATGAGATGAGATACTCATGATATTTCCACTTGCTTAAATAGCTTTTTTTTGCTAAAGGGTCAACCTTGACGTTTCCAAATCCAGCATGTCCTGAAGTGTTTTACTGCTCTAATACCAAAGCACCAAAGCAAATTTAAATGATTTTATTCATGAAAGAATGATCTGTCAAACTTGTCCACTTATAGTTACTTTTAAAATGTTGTTAAATCCAAGACAAAGAGAACTGATTCATGAATCATTACATCTAATACACACTGTAAAGAAAGGTAACTTTTTTTTATGGATGTACAGGTAACCTACGCTGCTGATCAAGCTTCAGGAAATGTGTGATGATAATAAAAATAAATGAATAAATGACATCTCAAGGACAACATGGTGAAGATAAGGGCTCCTCATATAATGATGAATGCTTTTTGCTTTCAGATATGCTGTGAAGGTGAAGAATGAATATGAATTATATGTCTTGATCACATAAAAGTGGTGATTTCATGGCAGGTGCACTGGCTTGTAAAACATAAGCTCTCCGGTCACTGAGGTATTTGTTTCCCAGAAGCCTTTGCCATTGTCACGCTCCAGCGCCAGTGGCTCCCTGAAGCCATTTGAGGAAAAGGTTGACAAGGGCAAAGGAACGGGATAAGGGAATTGTTTTGTGTGTGTGTGTGTGTGTGTGTGTGTGTGTGTGTGTGTGTGTGTGTGTGTGTGTGTGTGTGTAAGAAAGAGTTGGGGATAGGGGGCAGGATAATGTGGTTAGGGGCATTAGACCTCCGTTGTGATGAAAGCAGCACCTCACTGATGAAATTAAAGTAAAGCTGTGCTGGAGTGTGGCTGCTCAGGGACTTAGGAAAGAGGGTATTTTAATGGCCAGTGCAAACACACAGAAAGGGTGCATAAGCCTGTCCACACACATACACAAAGAAATTAGGACAGAGGAGACACAAGGCCACACAGCATCATGAGGAAGTGTGAATGTGAGTGTGTCTCTGCATGCGATACGTTCAGTTATCCAGAAGCTCTTTTGTAAACTAGAGCCTTTAGACACTGTGTTTTGGTTTTTTTTGTTTTTTGCAGGCATATCAAGTCCTTCAAATTGCTTCAAAGCTTACATTAGAATTTAAATTGTTTCAAAGAATTTATATTTAAATGCCTATCAAAAAGCAACACAAGCAGTGGGCATGAGCGGTACAACAGCTGGTCACTGGGACAGTCCCCACTAAGGTATTTACTTGTACCCTTTATATACTAACTTGGGAACATAAGTACCTTTTTGGCCCTTAAAAGGAACACATGCAGTGGATATAAAAAACGTACACACCCCGTTAAAATGATAGGTTTTTCATTCATTATCTCTAGCTGCTTTATCCTTCTACAGGGTCGCAGGCAAGCTGGAGCCTATCCCAGCTGACTACGGGCGAAAGGCGGGGTACACCCTGGACAAGTCACCAGGTCATCACAGGGCTGACACATAGACACAGACAACCATTCACACTCACATTCACACCTACGGTCAATTTAGAGTCACCAGTTAACCTAACCTGCATATCTTTGGACTGTGGGGGAAACCGGAGCACCCGGAGGAAACCCATGCGGACACGGGGAGAACATGCAAACTCCACACAGAAAGGCCCTCGCCGGCCACGGGGCTCGAACCCGGACCTTCTTGCTGTGAGGCGACAGCGCTAACCACTACACCACTGTGCCGCCCAACCTATAACCTGTACAATTCAATTGAAAAGCAAACAAATCTGTTAGGGGAAAAAACATAAAAAAAAAAATGTACAATAAGCTGGTTACATAAGCGTGCACACCCTTAAACTAATACTTTGTTGAAGCACCGTTTGATTTAATTACAGCATTCAGTCTTTTTGGGTCGGAGTCTATCAGCCTACCACGTCTAGACTTGGCAATATTTGCCCACTCTTCCTTGCAAAAGCGCTCCAAACCTGTCAGATTGCGAGGGCAGCTCTTGTGCACAGCCCTCTTCAGGTCACCCCTCAGATTTTCAATTAGATTTAGATTTGGGCTCTGGCTGGGCCGTTCCAAAACTTTTTTGGTGCTGTTGTCATGCTGAAAGATGAAATTCATCTTCATTTTCAGCTTTCTAGCCGACACCTGAAGGTTTTGGGCCAAAATTGACTGGTATTTAGAACTGTTCATAATTCCCTCCACCTTGACTAAAGCCCCTGTTCCAGCTGAAGAAAAACGACCCCAAAACATGATGCTGCCACCACCATGCTTCACCGTGGGTATGGTGTTCTTTTGGTGATGCGCAGTGTTGTTTTTGTGCCAAACATACCTTTTGGAATTGTGGCCAAAAAGTTCAACCTTGGTTTCATCAGACCATAACACATTTTCCCACGTGCTTTTGGGAGAGTTGATGTTTTTTTTTTTTTGCAAAATTTAACCGGGCCTAGATGTTTTTCTTTGACCCTACCTCATAGTCCAGACATATGGAGAATACGGGAGATTGTTGTCACATGTAGTACACAACCAGTCCTTGCCAGAAATTCCTGCAGCTCCTTCAGTGTTGCTGTAGGCCTCTTGGCAGCCTCCATGACCAGTTTCCATCTTGTCTTTTCATCAATTTTGGAGGGACGTCCAGTTCTCGGTAATGTCATTGTTGTCCCATATTTTCTCCACTTCTTGATGACTGTCTTCACTGTGCTCCATGGTATATCTAATGCTGTGGAATTTTTTTTTGTACCCTTTTCCTGACTGATACCTTTCACCAGTGAGATCCCTCTGATGCTTTGTAAGCTCTCTGCGAACGCTGGCTTTTGCTGGAGGATGCAACTGAGTAAATGTCTGAACTTTATTTGGGGTTAATCAGAGTTATTTTAATTGATGGCAGGCTGATAGACTCCGACCCAAAAAGACTGAATGCTGTAATTAAATCAAAAAGTGCTTCAACAAAGTATTAGTTTAAGGGTGTGCACACTTATGCAACCAGCTTATTGTACAGGGTTGTTTTTTTTTTTAAATGTTTTTCCACCCTAACAGATTTGCTTGTTTTTCAATTGAATTGCACAGGTTATAGGTCACATTAAAGGTGGGAAGAGTTTTGAAATTATTTATCGTGGTCTAATTTTTTTTTTTGCATCAGAAAAACCTATCATTTTAATGGGGTGTGTACAGTTTTTATATCCACTGTAGTTACCCCAAGGCCCAATAATGAGCCCTAGAGGGAACATTTACCAGTTATTCCACAAAATCAAGTCTTACATGAGCTGATAGCCGAAGAGGTGCATAGCACTGAGTTGTCTATAAGTCATGTATGACGAAATTGAGTGGAATAACTGTTTTATTCTATCCACATTCACTGGATTTTGAGAAACAGGACATTTTTATTTTTTTGCAAATTCGATAAATAAAACTTTATACAAAATGTCAGACAAAATAATTTCTGCTGAGAATGTAAACAAGCCAGTGAAATGACAGTAGCATTTTATGAAAAATGTGATAAAATAATTCTTGATTTTTTTCTTTTTTTAAAGATACGTTCTTACCATCAAATACTTTTATTCCATATTTTGTTGCTTTTTTAAGTTTTTGGGGTTTTGTTTTCAAGTAGAGTTTTTATTTCATCCTCGGTTGGTTTAGCAACATGCTCCGCCATTTTGTTTTTCTCTACTCATGGTATATGAGATGATAGCCTAGTAGTAGAGTAGCCAATCAGAATGCGTAATTGCTCATATCCAGTGAATGTGGATAGAATAATAAATGTAGCTTTTACCTTGGGGTACAGAAATGGACTCCTGTTATACCCCTATTGCTGACAGTGCATGCATTCATATGACATCTAGAAACCAGGATGAAAATTCTGACACAAAGAAAATCTAGAGAATGATGTGTAATAAGTTGAGTATAAACTAAGTTTTGGGATTCATTTTATTTTAAACCTACAGCACTATTTTTTTTTTTTTTTAGTGGTGATAATTATCCAAATTTCATATTGCACAGGATATGTGGATGATTTAGCCTGATTTGCCTGTTTGGTTGTTTCTATACTTTGAATACACAATAAATCAACAACCTAAAAGGCTTCTGAGTCACAATATATACTTATTAATAGGCTAATTTTTTATCACAGTAGACCACACACACCATATCCATCCATCATCTATAGCTGCTTATCTTGTGTAAGGTCACAGGCAAGCTGGAGCCTATCCCAGCTGACTATGGCCGAGAGGCGGGGTACACCCTGGACAAATCACTAAGTCATCGCAAGGCCGACACACAACCATTCACACCTATGATCAATTTAGAGCCACCAATTAGCCTAACCTGCATGTTTTTGGACTGTGGGGGAAACCAGAGCATCTGGAGGAAACCCATGCAGACAACATGAAAACTCCACACTGAAAACCCCCCGTCGGCTGCTGGGCTTGAACCCAGAACCTTCTCGCTGTGAGGCAACAGTGCTGACCACTACACCACCCCCTGCAAAAACAAAAGGGCTTTGCTGAATGAAGTCCTCTTGTAAAAGTCTCCATCACTTTTCCTCACCTCCAAGTAGAACTTTGACAATATTTCCACTATTGTTCTCTTTTCCAGTTTTTTGATATCTGTTGGTCTGTTTTTTTTTTTTTCTCTTGTAAATATGCATCAAGAATATCCAGTGAAGTTTTGGTAGCCTTTTGGGTGCCCAGTGCTCCTTTCTCTTTCAAAATATATCTTCCGCATTCAATGAAGCAAACCTTCTGGCCACGTTTGTGTACAAACTGTCACAGTCATTCACCAGCAAGGAAGTTTTACGTCTCCAATGTGTCTCTTTTCCAGTTTTTCAATGTCCATTGATATGTTTTTTTTTCTCTTGTAAATATGCATGAAGAATATATAATGAAGTTTTGGTAGCCTTTCAGGTGTTCAGCGTGTCTTTAGTTTCAGTTTATTTATTTAGTGCTTAAACCTAGCACTGGATAGTCTCTTTTTCCCAGCCGACAAAGAAATGATGTGTGCATGCGCAGCAGAAAAGTTTTGTCATTAAGTCTTTGCATCAGCTCCGACGTGCAACATCATGTTGTCTTGACAATGTGCAATATTATAACAAAATTGCATGATCATTCTCCATTGGGGAGAGTTGTGTAATACATGGAGGATAAGCAACATAATATTGCATACCATCATTAATCCCACTAGAGTGCATGTTTTTATTCCATGGAAAAAGTGGCCCATATGTAGAATAATTATTGATGCTTTACCTCATGATTTTTTTTTTTTTCAAAATAAACACATTTCAATTTTGATTCTTGCAACACCTTTCAAAAAAGGTGGGATGGTAAAACATTTAAGACTTTATAATGTTGCCATTCCTTCTCACAGCATACAGTTAGGTCCATAAATATTTGGACAGAGATGACATTTTTCTAATTTTGGTTCTGTACATTACCACAATCAATTTTGAACAAAACAATTCAGATGCAGTTGAAGTTCAGACTTTCAGGTTTAATTCAGTGGGTTAAACAAAATTATTGCATAAAAATGTGAGGAACTAAAGCATTTTTTAAACACAATCCCTTCATTTCAGGGGCTCAAAAGTAATTGGACAAATTAAATAATTGTAAATAAAATGTTCATTTCTAATACTTGGTTGAAAACGCTTTGTTGGCAATGACTGCCTGAAGTCTTGAACTCATGGACATCACCAGACGCTGTGTTTCCTCCTTTTTAATGCTCTGCCAGGCCTTTACTGCAGCGGTTTTCAGTTGCTGTTTGTTTGTGGGCCTTTCTGTCTGAAGTTTAGTCTTTAACAAGTGAAATGCATGCTCAATTAGGTTGAGATCAGGTGACTGACTTGGCCATTCAAGAATATTCCACTTCTTTGCTTTTATAAACTCCTGGGTTGCTTTGGCTTTATGTTTTGGGTCATTGTCCATCTGTATTATGAAACGCCGACCAATTGGTTTGGCTGGATTTGAGCACACAGTATGTCTCTGAATACCTCAGAATTCATCCGGCTGCTTCTGTCCTGTGTCACATCATCAATAAACACTAGTGACCCAGTGCCACTAGCAGCCATGCATGCCCAAGCCATCACACTGCCTCTGCCGTGTTTTACAGATGATGTGGTATGCTTTGGATCATGAGCTGTACCACGCCTTCGCCATACTTTTTTCTTTCCATCATTCTGGTAGAGGTTGATCTTGGTTTCATCTGTCCAAAGAATGTTCTTCCAGAACTGTGCTGGCTTTTTTTAGATGTTTTTTAGCAAAGTCCAATCTAGCCTTTTTATTCTTGAGGCTTATGAGTGGCTTGCACCGTGCAGTGAACCCTCTGTATTTACTTTCATGCAGTCTTCTCTTTATGGTAGATTTGGATATTGATACGCCTACCTCCTGGAGAGTGTTGTTCACTTGGTTGGCTGTTGTGAAGGGGTTTCTCTTTACCATGGAAATTATTCTGCGATCATCCACCACTGTTGTCTTCTGTGGGCATCCAGGTCTTTTTGCATTGATGAGTTCACCAGTGCTTTCTTTCTTTCTTAGGATGTACCAAACTGTAGATTTTGCCACTCCTAATATTGTAGCAATTTCTCGGATGGGTTTTTTCTGTTTTCGCAGCTTAAGGATGGCTTGTTTCACCTGCATGGAGAGCTCCTTTGACCGCATGTTTTCTTCACAGCAAAATCTTCCAAATGCAAGCACCACACCTCAAATCAACTCCAGGTCTTTTATCTGCTTAATTGAGAATGACATAACGAAGGAATTGCCCACACCTGCCCATGAAATAGCCTTTGAGTCAATTGTCCAATTACTTTTGGTCCCTTTAAAAACAGAGTGGCACATGTTAAGGAGCTGAAACTCCTAAACCCTTCATCCAATTTTAATGTGGATACCCTCAAATGAAAGCTGAAAGTCTGGACTTTGTGTCCATGTTCATTATATAACTATAACTTGAATATGTTTCAGTAAACAGGTAAAAAAACAAAATTTGTGTCAGTGTCCAAATATATATATATATATATATATGGATCTAACTGTATTTAAAAGATGTTTAGGGACTGAAGACATCAAGTGATGAAATGCTTCAGGTGTTATTTTGTCCATTTTTTCCCTGCAAACAGGACTTAAAGTGTGCAACAGTACAGGGTCATTGTTGTCATTTTTCATTTCAAAATTCGCCACACATTCTCTATTGGGGACAGAGGGGACAGGCACCCTTTTCTTCCACAGCCATGCCTTTGCAATGTGTGCAGAATGTGGTTTTTCAGTGTTTTATTGAAATCTCCCTGGAAAAGATGTCATATTGAAGGTAGCACAAATTGCTCCAAAATCTCAAAGTACTTTTCTGCATTAATGCTACATCACAGAAGTGTAAGTTACCTTTGCCAAGGGCACTGACACAACCTCATACCATGACACACCCTGGCTTTTAGACATATTTTGGTTATTATATACAAATTTATTTTGGCCAGCATATCCCTTTAACACACCCAACATAATATCCTTTAAACAAGCACAATAAGCTAGCTAATTATTCCTCATTCTAGACCACATACTCCTAAAACACTAAATTAATGCACCTGGTAGATGGTCATTATCCTCCATTTTGTCCATGCGAACTTGTCTAACCACACACACACACACACACACACACTTTATTTTTTTTTTAATGTTAAAAAAAATGCACCCATTTCAAATTGTCAGAAAACTAAACAAACCTGCTTCCAGCTTTATTTGTGCTGGCTTGTTTTCTTTTGCTCACAGTGGTAAAAACTTGAGCAAATCACCCTCCTAACATTTGTGTGTGTGTGTGTGTGTGTGAGAGACGAGTGAAGTTAACATCTGAGGCTAAGCTGACACAGACAAGCTAAGCCTAGCAGGCTACTCGAGAAGAAGAAGAAAAAAAAGTGGCAAATCCTGGAGTTGCTTCAGCAATTATGAGGTCAGGAAACTGAATAGGTGTTCACACACAACACAGGAATGCAAAAACAAAGGAGCCTTTCAGGGTGCTAACACCCTAGGTGTTTTTATAAAGTGTGCAGTTTTGTCAGCTGACACACACACACACACACACACACAGAAATGAAAGATAACAACTGCTGGCTACCAGGTGCTTTAATTTAGAATGAGCTGAGCAGTTGAGCTCTGTATGCTGTGTGTGTGTGTGTGTGTGTGTGTGCACGCGCGCGCACGCACGCAGTCATCACCCTTAGTCTTGGCTTAATTTCAAACTGTTAACTTGCTCTTTGGAAGATTTGAGGGTTAAAGCTGGAAGTTATGAGTTATTAGAAAATCACACACACACACACACACACACTCTTTACAAATCTTGAAAAAATTGGACGTCAGAACAGAAAACGGTGGTAGAGAGATTTAAGTTGGAAGGATGTGAAGAAGCTCGTCGCTGACAATATCAGGGAAGAGATGTTACCTGTTTCCACCGTTGACTCACCTACATTTTGGTGCATTATTGAGAAAATACCCACGAAGAGCAATGCGAGACTGGTACAGAGAAAGACGTTAGCTGACGACCTTGAGAGCAAATTATGTGCTGACAGAATCTAACAGTGTTGTAGTCGAGTCACTAAACCTCGAGTCCGAGTCCAGTCTCGAGTCCCCAGTGTTCAAGTACAAGTCAAGTCCAAGTCATTAAAAAAAACTGAGTCGAGTCCATTATTGATCTGAGTCAAGTCAGAGAACAAGACTCCAACCATACAATTTGACGGTGGCTGTTTTAGCACCATTAACATTAGTTTGTTCCTGAACATGATGTATGAACAGGTGAATGTGCTTCTCTTTGCCAGGGAATGTGAAGTATTCCGTCAGAGATGGTTGGGAGATGGATGTAAGTGCAGAAGGTGTGTTTATTAATACAAGTGAAGACAGTTAAACAATGCAGAACGGCAGGCAAAATTGTAAAACAGTGAAACAGGCAATAGGTCAAGCGAGGCACAAACAGGTTATCATAGACTCAGCAGAATCAAAGACGAGAAACAGGAAATCAGGGACCAGGAAACCAAACAAGGAAATAAGGCTCAGTAATGTGTCAGCAATGCAACTCAATACTTCGCAAAGTGAGTGTGTTTTCAGAGTTTTTATATCGGCGCACTGATTGCGCCTTAATCCTGTGCAGGTGCGAGTCATTTACGGTGCATGCGTGCGAGAGTTCGCTTGGCACGCCCGCTATCTGGAGCACGCCCGAGAGTCTCTGATACAATCGTCAAGGCGCGCAGGTGTGACACTCTGACACAAAATTAGTACAAAAATTAATGTAACTATAAATATAAATATCTTATGCCAAATTATTACAGCATGTTACAAAAAATAAAGAAATCCAAGTCCTTGTCTCCAATTTACAAGTCCAAATGCAGTTAATGCACAAGTCCAAGTCATCAGTGCTCAAGTCCAAGTCAAGTCACGGGTCCTTAAAATTAGGGCACGAGTCGGACTCAAGTACTACAAGCCTGGAATCTAATTTGAAATCCACACTCATGCCTCTTTTCCACCAAATCAGTTCCAGGGTTGGTTCGGGGCCAGTGCTGGTGCTGGTTCACAACTCGTTCAACTCGCGAGCCAGCTGAGAACCAGTTTGCTTTTCCATAGCTCACGGTGCTAAGGGAAGGCACGTCATTACGTCGCTGTATACGTCATTACGTTGCTGTATACGTCATTACATCGCTGTATACGTCAGTTACGTCACTACGTTTGCATAAACCTTGGCGCGAATATCGAAGCAAAAACAACACGGAAGAAGCAGCAGCAGCAACAACAACAATAATAATAATAATAATAATGGATGACTTCGCGTTTGTACAGCTGCTGCTTCTCGTCACTTAAAAATGGCGATCTTTCGCGGTCTTGTTATTGTTGTTGGTCTTAACAACTCCGCCCCCCCCCCCCGCTGATGTAAGCGGTTCTTTCCTCTGGCCCAGCAGAGAGTTGGTGCTAGCCTGGAACCGGTTTTTCTGGCCCCAGAGCCAGTTCTTTGTCAGTGGAAACAGAAAACCCGGTTCCAAACTAAGCACTGGCCCCGAACCAGCCCTGGAACTGCTTTGGTGGAAAAGGCAAGGCAAGGCAAGTTTATTTATATAGCACATTTCATACACAGTGGCAGTTCAATGTGCTTTACAGAAGTAAAAGCAAAACAGTAAACAATAGAAAATAAAATTACATAAAATAAATGGGGAAGAAAATTAATAAGAATTAAACAATAGTAGAAATAAAATAATAAAATGAGATAAAAGTTCAATTAAAAAAAACAGCAGAATAAAATAGAATAAAAGTTAAGTAAAATTTAAAACATGGAGAGACTGTAAAAGTAAAGAGTTTAAAACATGTAGAGATGGCAATATTAATAATTTAGCAGAAAGCATCTGAAAACAGCTTGGTCTTTAGTCTAGATTTGAAGCTGCCAACAGCAGGGGCATCAGAGGTTAACTTTGTGTCCACCACAGCTGACATCTGGATAGCTAACAAGAAAAAGCTTTCACTTGTTCAGAAGGGGGATAGGAAAAGTAATGTAACAAGTAATGTAACTATACTTTTGATACGAAGTAATCAGTAAAGAAATTCAATTACTTTTTAAAGGCAGTCATTTGTAAAAGTAACTAATTATTCTTCCTGAGTAACTTGCCCAACACTGGATATAATTAATGAACACACAAGTTTGGTTAATGTTTTGATTATTACTTCGCCTGGGACGGAGTCCACCAGGGGGTGAGGTATTGTTTTCAGTGGGGTTTCTTTGTTTCTTTGTTTTTTGTCAATGATATTACGGGAAAACGACTGGACCAATCTTCATGAAACTTTCAGGATAGATGGGCATTGGTCTCAAATAGAACCTCCTACATTTTGAGGGTCATTCGGTCAAAGTCACCAAGAAGGTCAAATATGTTTTTGTTGTGGCTACTGGGTGCTAGCCATGGCTGGTGAGTGTATACAATTCAGTTCACCATTCGAAATAAATGGACTAGACTAAAGAAATCACTTTCAGACATGTGTATGCTTATTACAGAGGGAAAGTGTGTTCCACTGAGCTCTAGTGCCAGGCCATTTTCGGGAGTTTGGGTCATGGCGACAGCGTGTGTATGTCAGCCTCGGTTTGGAGGTTTCAGTTTTGAAAACTGTAAGAGGTAAGAGTAGAATAATATAAAGTACAGACACTTGGTATAGTTTACTTTCGTGATTTTTAAATTGTTCATTTTTGTGGCTACTGCCTCATAGAGTAAATATATATGCTATATTTACTGTATGGACATGGTATCAGAAAACCGTTTTATTTATAAGCAGCAGCCACATGGACCCATAGGGTACCTAGTTTTTTCGTGATATCTTCATATTCATCATAAGTGCTACCGGGAGAGGTTTGTTTTGCCTGGCAACATTTGTTAGCTATGTTTTCTTCTCAACTCTGCGTGTAAAACTAAAGGCTAGTGCTTTCATATTTACTCTCTGATAGCACACCCTAGATGATGATCTTAGAACACATCTCAATAACATTTCATCACTTTTTTTTTTTGTTCCTGGGAAAATTCCAAGTTTCCAGAGAACGTTTTTGCACAATAATTATAAACTTTCCAGCATAGTAGTAGGAACGTCCAGAAAAAGAATTCCTTTAATGTTCAATAAATATATTTAGCCTGGAACATCATGTTGATATTCTGAAGTAAATCAAATTGATGTTTGAAGAAAAAAAAATATTACATGACACACACTATTATTGTTGGAAAGTTACTGTTAAACCAACTTAGAAACTGTCAAATATATCAAGTTCAAAACTCATGTTAAGTTCATCAAATAAGTATTTTGGGAGTTAATCATTGCTGTCTTTGCTAAGTTCCTTGTAATTTAGTAATCTCGCATACGATTCAGTGTTACTAAGACCTTCACGAGCTGAATCAGGCGTTGGCATATGAGAGCTGCCTTGCACAAGACCTGTATTATAACCGATTTAGCAACACACACATTTCTGATCCAGCTATCGTACCACTCCTTTGGCAGATACAAGTAATCATTTGAATGTCACACCTGCTTTATAGATCAGATTAAAATCACTACTGTTCCTGGAAACAGATCAAACACATTAAACCTTTGAAAACCGCCTGCACCGTATGACTAAAGCAATAAATCATGTAATTATCTGAAATTGTGACTCGTTATTTTTCCTCACCATGAGACTAGAACATTAGATGTCTCTAAATATGGATTTCATCATTCACGGCAGTTTGTGCGATCCTTCATAATTCCACTACCACCCTAGCGAGTGTTTATAATTCATAACCGAGGCTAAAACAGAACTGATTTCAGATCAGCATCCATGTCTACTGCAGGAAAGGGAGGGTGACGAAGCACATTGCCAGTGTGGTCCAAGAGCAGCTATTTTCTGCTTGTTTGGTTAGGGATCCCGGGTTATAGTGTGGCCTACAGCTCCATCCAGCCACAGATACTCCTTTCCTCTGAGCTGCTATTTCCACCAAGGACTCTGGTGGTTGGTTTAAGGCACCGTCTCTCCCTGTGGCTTTCAGTTGCTTGCACGTAACCCAGCCCTGTATTTGTGGTTGGCCAAAAAGCTACATTTAGCATGCCCCTGACAAAATGAAGCAGAGGAATGACACTTTTAAAGAGAAGATCAGTGGTTATGCTGGATCAAGAGGTAATGAGCCAAACAGGACTGACATACTGAAGATGGAGTATAAACATAAAATGCGTAGAACACAAGCCAAAACGTGGTTTCCAAAACAACACAGTCAATGAATCAAAGTTAGTATGAATTGAATATTTATGTAAATGAACATAGAAAAAATAATTTCCTTGAAAACAATATTGGAAATGTGTTTATTTCTCCGTTTATGTGGAAATGAAAATGTATTTATCTATTTGCTTGTAAAAATTTACGTAGCATTGCAATTATAATAAGGGACATTTACCGTGAATTAGCCTACAATTAGCACTTTTGGGATATGTTGCTAAATTTGTTGGTTATTACTATCAACAACAACAACCTCACAGAGAGCAGCTAGTTTTATGAGGGGTTTTTATGTATAGAAGCTATTTACACTCACGGGCCAATTTATCAGGAACACCCCTACATCCACCTGCTGTTTTATGCACTTATCTAATCAGCTGGCGGCACGGTGGTGTAGTGGTTAGCGCTGTTGCCTCACAGCAAGAAGGTCCGGGTTCGAGCCCCGTGGCCAGCGAGGGCCTTTCTGTGCGGAGTTTGCATGTTGTCCGCGTGGGTTTCCTCCGGGTGCTCCGGTTTCCCCCACAGTCCAAAGACATGCAGGTTAGGTTAACTGGTGACTCTAAATTGAGCGTAGGTGTGAATGTGAGTGTGAATGGTTGTCTGTGTCTATGTGTCAGCCCTGTGATGACCTGGCGACTTGTCCAGGGTGTACCCCGCCTTTCGCCTGTAGTCAGCTGGGATAGGCTCCAGCTTGCCTGCGACCCTGTAGAACAGGATAAAGCGGCTAGGGATAATGAAATGAGAGATGAGATCTAATCAGCTGATCCCTTGACACCAGCACAGTGCATCAAATCATGCAGATACAAATCAAGAGCTTCAGTTAATGTTCACAATGTTCAAACATCAGAACGGGAAAAATTGTGATCTCAAAGTGTGACTTTCTTTCACTGTGGCATGGGTGTTGGTTTGAGCCAGATGGACTGGTTTGAGTATTTCAGAAACTGCTGATCTCCTGGGGTTTTCACACACAACAGTCTCTAGAGTGAGTTTATACAGAATGGTGCGAAAAACAAAAAACACATTGAGTTGAGTGAGCTACAGTTCTGTGGGTGGAAACAAACACCTTGTTGATGAGAGGTCAGAGGAAAATGGCCAGGTTGGTTCGAGCTTTTTTGCCAGGAAGGATATAGTAACTCATAGCAACTCTCTGCAACCGTTGTGAGCAGAAAAGCATCTCAGCATGCAACAGCAGAAGACCACACTGGGTTCCACTCCTGCAGCCAAGAACAGGAATCTAAGAATCAAGAACAAGTTCCTATTAAAGTGGCCAGTGAGTGGATAATTGACTTATGCTAAACAATTATCTTCAAAATTTATCACGTTATATGTACTCATTCATTTATTTGTTTGTTTTCTATGCCACTTATCCATTGCAGGTCATGGATGAGCTGGGGTACACCCTGTACAGGTCGTGAATTGATCACGGGTGGAACAGAGACAGACAGCTTATTCACACTCACATTTACATCTATGGGTGATATAGAGCAGCCAGTAGATATAATCAGCATGTCTTTGGACTATGGGAGGAAACCAACACCTACACAAGGAGAACATGCAAACTTTATACAGAAAGAAAGCCCACAGTTGACTGGCAGGTTCAAACCCAGACGCTTCTTGCTGTCAGGTGATGGTGTTAACCACTACACCACAGTGCTGCCTTTTCATCAGTACAGTATTTTGTTCTGTAAACCACTTTATAACACACAGAAGTAAAACTATTACTAAAAGTATGTTCTTCAAAAGTTAACAAGCTTCTGTTGCAGACACAAATACACAAAATACACAATGTAAGACCACACTTCGAACATAGCCACTTGTACAGCATCAAAACTAGGTTAAAAAATAATAATAAAAACTAGATAGAGACTGACTATCCATCCATCCATCCATCCATCCATTATCTGTAGCTGCTTATCCTGTACAGGGTTGCAGGCTAGCTGGAGCCTATCCCAGCTGACTACAGGCGAGAGGCGGGGTACACCTGGATAAGTCACCAGGTCATTGCAGGGCTGACACATAGAGAAACAACCATTCACATTCACACCTACCGTCAATTTAGAGCCACCAATTAGTCTAACCTGCATGTCTTTGGACTGTGAGGGAAACCGGAGCACCCGGAGGAAACCCACGCAGACAACATGCAAACTCCACACAGAAAGGCCCTTGTTGGCCGCTGGGCTTGAACTTGAACTCAGAACCTTCTTGCTGTGAGGTGGCAGTGCTAACAACTACACCACCGTGCCACCCCAGACTATGACTAAAGTCACAGTAATTTGCGCTAGCTGTTACAAACCGGGACATCTGGTCACCGTACACTAGATCCAGAACAGTAAGAGATAGAGAATGATGCTTAGTGAGGAAACATTGCACCCTGCCACCCTGGGGGGAGGGGTGGGGGGGGGACCCTGATTGAAAAAAAATCAATTTTTTTATGGATCATTTGGGATCCATGATCCAGATCAGCACCAAAAGTCATAGCAACATAATTCAGCCCAGACGTATTCTTCCTGTGAAATTTGATGATGATTGGTTAAAAACTGAGGGAGAAATAGCATCCTAAAAACGTTAGGATAATAATAATAATAATAATAATAATAATAATAATAATAATGAAGAAAGATCCTGAGTCAGACTAACAATTTGCACCAGCACTGCTAGTGCAAATTAATAATTTTAACAATTTAAAAACCTGTACAACATGCTAACCTTCTGCAACAGAAGAGCTCGAACTTTCATGAGGTCGACTTCGAAGGTTGGTTAGAAAGCAAAGTCTCTATCATTATGCTGAAATGTCAGGAAGACAGACAGGCCAGACTGACGTGTGCATGAGAGTGTGTGCGCACCTGTGTGTGCAATGAGGGGTGTTAGCAAAGCTTAATGCTTCATCTTCAGGATTAGGAGAAGAAAAACATGTGTACGTATGTGTGTGTGTCAGACTCAGAGCTGCTGTGACCACAGCTGAAACTAGCCTTGTTGAGAAAACTATCCAGCTACACAATGCCATTTTGGCTTTTCAATTCAATGACTGGTGCACAAATGCGTGTGCACGCACGCACGCACACACACAAACGTACACACACACACACACAGCCAAATATCCAATGCTACTTGCTCTCTGTTTGGCCTGGAGGGCAGATCAAAAGCCGCTGTGGTCGTATTTCTTTTTGGTGCGGCATGTTGTCAGAAAGTGAGAAGAAAAGCTCGGCATCCGCTCGCTGCTTGTCCACTGCAAACTTTTCACCCAACAAGATTGAGACGGCCAAAACTCCAAAGGATGTTAGAGAGCCACAGCTAATTGTCAGGCCTAAATGATGCAAGAAGCAGGCAGCGAGGTACTCTGAGGATGAATCAGAATTTCTCATTGCATGGCTATACACTCAAAAAAAATCAATTATTAAGCAGCTATCATACCCCATAGTATGAAAGTAAACACACGAGGGAAAGGGAAGAAGTGTGAGAGAGAACGGCGTGGAATACTGATGTTTTAGTCCGAGTCCATGGTGTATTAATAGGAATGATCACACAGAAAGGAAAGAGAAAGAAAGACAGACAACTCACGCACAAAGTAAGTCCACTCTAGCCTGATGCTATACACACAGATCACAGATCTACTCATCCTCAGCTGTATATGAATCAAACACCATCAAGAGCTAGACAGACAGACTTGTGGGATTTTTTTTTTCTTTCCCAGGCTCAGCTTGAAACCCACATGCCCTGGAGTAAAGACACCCGAGTTACGTTGGGAGAAAAATATGCAGCCACATAAAGACAAAAGAAAATACATGGAAAATATGTCTTGCTAATCAAAGAGGACTGGAAGTTGTCTTTGTCTTAAGATAGGAAAGAAACGAAAAAAAAACAAGGATATTAAGAAGTGACAAAATGTCTCTTTTTACCTACATTAGAGAAAACAAATGGGTAATGATTTCAATTTTACATCAATAGACTACAGGCAAAGAGAGTGATTTTGCATCCAAATATCAATTTTCAACTTTCTGGATATTCAGTAGTTTTCATACTTACACAAAATTCAAAATGGCATCAGTAATTATTGGGAAAAAATCTTACTCTTAAAATATTGGACCATATATCTGATTGGAAAGCTCATTTCTCAAGGAGACGCCTTCTATAAATAATAATCCATATCAATGTTTATCGGTCTTCTTTGTTAAATAACACATTCCTTGTAGTTTTTAAATATGTGGAGCATCCCTGCACTGTAAAAAATATAAATGACAGTTGTTGTTCAAGCTCACAATTTTATTGTAAACTGACTCAGAAAAACAATTTTGACATCTAACAAACAAACTCACGTTTGTACAACTCATTTTTCTTAGAAAATAACTAACAAAGATACTTGATTAAGCAAAACAAGTTTTTCTTAGTTTCCCTCAAATTTCTAAAGACTGTCCTACTCTCTAACAAGAAGTTTTAAGTTTTCTTACTTTATGTTCATTGACACGCCTACTACGGGGTTTCCTTCCTTTCTCCACAAGCCCAACGTTTTCTCCTTTGGTCGCAAAGGAGGTTGACACGATTGGCTGTCTCCAGAGTTTCATAGGTAATTATCGTAATTTCTTGACCGTAAAACTTTATAGAAGACATATGTGCCCTGTTCATAGGGCACGAGTCTGTGAATTCACAATTGTAATGTGAAATTTTCAAAATGGTGAATAAAAGGTTTTTTTTTAACTACACTTTGTGTTGTGTTGAATGATGGGGTGTGGTGAAAATTGTTAGAACTCAAAAAACAAAATTGGTAGAAGTTAGATTTTACATATGAAACTGAAAGTCTTTGTTGATCAAACTTAGTATAATGAGTTTGTATTATTAAAAACAAAAGGTTGGCAGAATTCGCAAATTTGTGTTGTGTCAACCTTTGGCTTATTTAGGTAAAGAGAACTCAAAAAAACAAATGCATCACGTTGCCTAGATAATTTCAGTTCTGTCAACCATTTTTTTTTTTACAGTGTGGGAATTATTGATTACTTTAGAAATAACATATCTAACATGTATTATATACATTAATTTAACTTTTTTTTTTTTTTTACAGCTGGCACGACTGGTAAAGAGTCTGTGTGAGAAAATAATAAATCACTACCTGCTGACCAATCAGATTTGAGAGTTCAACAGCGCTGTCGTGGCGTAGCACTGAGTAAGTTCAAAGCCATGTACGATGAGACTGAGTAGAATAATTGTCATTATATCCAAGTTCACTGGATTTCGAGAAACAGCATTTTTTTTTTTTTTTTTGCAAATTAAAAACTTTCTACAAAATGTCCGACAAAATCATTTCCACTTAGGTGGACTTCTTAAAGTGCCATTCCACCATTGGATGTATTTTTTTGGCATAAAATACAATATATTTTATGACAACATGACTAGACAGAGAAATCTTTTAGCTTCAAAATGATATATCAAACATAATTTTTTGACAACGACAAGTATATTAATTTTGCGACCAAAGTCACCTACCCTTTTCATTTCCGTGCGGTAGTGAAACGTGATGTCATCGGCAGGTTCCCCTTCTTGTGTACCACGTCACGTGTGACGTGGCACAGATTATCAGCAATGGCGGATAGAACGCGATTGTCAGCTTCGGAAAAGAAGCGAAGGAAAATAGCAAGTGATGCCCAAAGGAGACGGTCGATGGTGAATATCGGCACAGCAATCGACAAGTGGAAATCGCGCTCTATCCGCCATTGCTGATAATCTGTGCCACGTCACACATGACGTGGTACACAAGAAGGGGAACCTGCCGATGACATCACGTTTCACTACCGCGCGGAAATTAAAAGGGTAGGTGACTTTGGTCGCAAAATTAATATACTTGTCGTTGTCAAAAAATTATGTTTGATATATCATTTTGAAGCTAAAAGATTTCTCTGTCTAGTCATGTTGTCATAAAATATATTGTATTTTATGCCAAAGAATACATCCAATGGTGGAATGGCACTTTAAAAACCTATCGATGGCTGCATGAATTGACTTTAGTGGGGGGGTTTTTTGTCAAAAGTGCCATCTTGCTGTCGTGCCGAGGTATAGACTAGCTTTAGACATTTATTTCATTCTTCCTTGGACATTTCAGTTCTGTAATTTTCAAACTTCTTTGAACTTTTGAACCAGTCTAAAAAAAAAATCAACAAATTTTAATTCTTAAAGATGAATGCAAACAAACTGGCAAAATGACAGTAGCAATTTGTGAAAAATGCTCTAAAAATAATTCTTGAAAAATTAAAAAAAAAAGGATTCTTACTATCAAATACTTTAATTCCATATTTTGTGGCTTTTTTTGTATTTTTTGGGGGGGTTGTTTTCAAGTAGAATTATTTCATTCTCGGTTTGTTCAGCAACATGCTCTGCTATTTTGTTTTTCTCTACTCAGAGTATATGAGCTGATATCTTAGTAGTAGAGTAGCCAAATCTGAGCGCATGATTACTCATATCCAGTGAAATATATTAGAAATCCGGGACACTCAATAAAAGCTGGAACACTTGCTTTAAAATAAAAATAAGAACATTTAACAAAAAAGATCATTTGACTCACCTTCACAGATATCAATATAAAATATTTCTGCCATTCGTTTAACTGTTTGATATTAAAGGAGAACTGAAAGCATTTTTTAATCAAAATTCTATTTCTCATTTTATTAAATATAGGAATGCATTTTTGATAGCTATTTTGTCGCTGCTATAGCAAGTTATGAGTGTTTGAAATATGCTCTGTAATATATCAGTCCATATGTCAAAGCAATGGCCGTAAACGAGATTTGTTGAGACCTGTGCGAGACATCGTAGGACGGAAGTAAAACGTACAGCGGAAATCAAAGTGACCAACATCTGCCAATGTTGTCAAAAGACGCGCGCGCCCTCTTTCGAATGCTGATGTAATCAAGCCGGAAGTTTTGTTTGTTTTGATAGCAATCAGGAAAGTTTGAAAAAAGTCAGCAGTAATCGTCATTTAAACTCGTTTTTGTGCGATATTTCATTTGGGAAACAGTTTTCAAAATGGCAGCACTGACACCTGGCTGACACTTCACGTTTCGAAGTCTCGTACAAGTCTCGTGAAGATCGCGCGGATAAGCGACGCCTGCCGTGGACCAAACGAACTAAATTCAACATGGCTAAAAACCGAATAGGCCGATAAGTCTAATATTTAATTGCAATTAGTTGCTAATACGAGTCACGATATAAGGTTACTAAAACCAAAAACATAATTGAATAACATGTTAATTAAGAAATAAAGCAAGTTTAAAAATGACTTCAGTTCTCCTTTAAAAAAAGAGAGAGAGAAAGAGTGTAAAGATTAGGGTATACTATCTGGTGTTGAGCATCAAATTACTATGAAAGAAACAACTGAACATCTGTTATTTCATAAAATTCATGAATCAATTTTAAGAACATCTTCGGTGGACAATTATTTGCCAAATTTCCATTTGGTCTTGAACATCATTCAGCGATATCACTGCTTCTCATCACATGCTCACTATTATTTAACCTAATCATTGTTAGCCATATTAGCATTCAGCACTGATTGAACTTTTTACCCTTTTAAGCCTCAGCCCCAGCCTGGGTTGTGTTCGGCTGCTGGTGAGCCAGCCAGCTGTCTGTGATGAGAAACAGCCTGAGCCTGGCCTTCCAGATGCCCTCACAGTCTGCATGTCTCGGGCTCCGTGCCATCACTTTACACTGATAGCTTTATGATTTATGGGTGTTTGGGCTAAACGAAGATCCAGAAGCAGACATTTGGCAGTGGCATGATGGATAAAAAAAAAAAGAAGCTTCTGTAAACCATATGAAATGATAAGATGAAGAGTGGAGTGACTAGTGACCACAAGGGGGTGCGTGTCCTGAAGTGTGTGGGTTCTCATGGTATGTGAACAAGAGTGACTTCTAACTTCACTTGTGTAGCTCTGTCTTCAAGTTCTTTCGTCTGGTCCAAACTCCAGGCTGTGTTCCGGATGTTGGACTTTGCAGCAAGAGGTTCAAAGGGTTCGTGTAAAATAAGCTCATACATCCAAAGCTTTTCAGTTGATTGTACTGCTGTAACCTCAGATCTCAACAATCCCAAACACAGAGAGAGAGAGAGAGAGAGAGATGGGTAACTGGGTAAAACTGAGCCAAATGGAGGGTTTTTTTTGTTCATTTATTAAGCAAAGGGTCGTCTCAGACCAAATAGTGACTTTCATTCATTATGGCTTACTGCTGTTTTTTTTTTTTTTTTTAAATGTTGAAACATTTCGGCTCATTATTTTAACCCATTTCTCTCTTTCTGTGATGTATTTATGCTGCAATCCATTGTAATTGGGAAAAAAAATCAACAGATCAGTCATTTGACTCCAAATTCCCAGTTGGGAACTCTGGCAAGGTGGATGATCTGATCCGTGAACAGATTTCTAATTAACAGAACTTGATTTTTATGAGCAAAAATGAACAAGACAGTTAACTTAGCTTATTAGTTACTTCTCTTTGCTTATCGTCCAGAAATAATTCATGTAAATCTTTACATGCAAAACAGCCATACAAACATGACCTTGTTCTAGGCATCCGTGTTAGATCAGAATTTGGGAAGAATCAGCTTTCAACTTTGAGTTCTGAGTGTAATTGATTGCAGCAAGGTTTTATTCTTTAGTTTTGAAATTGCTAGGCATCAGATTTGCTATTAAATATACAAGTTGAAGTTGTGAGTTATGGTTTTGAGATTTAAACACACACACACACACACACACACACACACACACACACACACACAGGTTCCTAAATACAGGCTCAAAATAAAATCTCAAAAAAAGAACATTTTATGTAAAATTTAGAGTAGTCAAACAAACAAACAAACAAACAAAAAATTACTAAATACAGGCTCAAAATAAAATCTCATAAAATGAAAAAAAAAATCATGTAAAATTCAGAGTAGGCAAATGAATTAATAAATAAATAAATAAACCCAGATCCCTAAATACAGGCTCAAAATAAAATCTCAAAAATGAACATTTTATGTAAAATTCAGAGTGGTCAAACAACAAACAAACAAACAAACAAACAAACAAACAGATTACTAAATACAGGCTCAAAATAAAATCTCATAAAATGGACATTTTATGTAAAATTCAGAGTGGTCAAACAAACAAACAAACAAAGAAACAAAAAAACAGATTACTAAATACAGGCTCAAAATAAAATCTCATAAAATGAAAAAAAAAATCATGTAAAATTCAGAGTAGGCAAATGAATAAATAAATAAATAAATAAATAAATAAAAACCCAGGTTCCTAAATACAGGCTCAAAATAAAATCTCAAAAATGAACATTTTATGTAAAATTCAGAGTGGTCAAACAAACAAACAACCAGATTACTAAATACAGGCTCAAAATAAAATCTCATAAAATGAAAAAAAAAATCATGTAAAATTCAGAGTAGGCAAATGAATGAATGAATAAATAAATAAATAAATAAATAAATAAATAAAAACCCAGGTTCCTAAATACAGGCTCAAAAATGAACATTTTGTTTAAAATTCAGAGTGGTCAAACAAACATCCATCCATCCATTATCTGTAGCCGCTTTATCCTGTTCTACAGGGTCGCAGGCAAGCTGGAGCCTATCCCAGCTGACTACGGGCGAAAGGCGGGGTACACCCTGGACAAGTCGCCAGGTCATCACAGGGCTGACACATAGACACAGACAACCATTCACACTCACATTGGCAAACAAATAATTTAATAAAACAAACAAACAAACAAAAAAACCCAGCATATTCTTCCAAAATAGCTCATGTTCTACATATGATACCTTGTGTAACTTTAGGTCACATGTTCTAGCAAGTTAGATTATTCCAGTGTTAGACTGTTGTTCACTTATAGCAGTTAGCCGCAGTCATGGTGACTGTGATTGACTAAAACTTGCCACGCTGAAAGCATCTGCTTTTCCCTGGGAATCCCAGATGCTTCACTTTTGGCCTAATTTACATAAATTCTGCATTTTTACAACTTGAAATTTATCATTTTTTATTTATTTATTTATTTAAAAAACATACCCCATAATTTTAAGTTTTACTTACTAAATATGAATAGAAAATACAAAAAAAGTAAATGTTTAAATATACCAAATAAATATATATATAAATTTTAACATGATATGTATATAATTCAAAAACACAAAATTAATAAAACACTTGTGTCAGCTTTCAAGATCTGTATCTTTCTTCCTCTCCTCATTTCCCCTGTCACTGTTGGACTTTCAGCACCTGCTGTTTGAGGACTTCTGGAAAGGAAAAGTTAAGATAAGATAGACGTTTGTGTGTGTTAGTTCTCTGCAGTGAAACCTTAGAAGGCCTTTACAAACCTCAACTCAAGAGAAGACAAAGAATCCAAGATTGTTCGGTGCTAACTTACGAGCGTGGAGAAAAAATTTCTGTGTGTCGTTGCAGCAGATTTGAACTTGAGCGAGTTCTAGCATGTTGCTCCGACTTTCTCACAAAAAAGGTTCTGCCTGAGACAAGTAAAAGCAGGAATCCGTAACTCATATATCATACTATATTTCATCGCTGTTTGTCGGGTGCTCAGAGATACGGGCCGATATCAAGATGGGGATATGTTTCTTCAAATGCCATTTCAGGCCTGGGGTTTCAGTGGTTAGGTTTCAGCTATCACTGATGTTTATCTTGTCTTTCCAACAGTTGCGCACATAAAAACACATTTATTGCTGGAGAAATTAGAGCTGAATTTTGAAGGACATATTTTAAGGTTAAAAAAAAAATGTTTAAGAAACAAAAACCCATTTTTAAATTTAACCTGGATCTTTATTGTGTAATTTATTTACAGTGAATTGTAAAATTGCCAATTCAAGTTTCATCTGAGTTTAGCTTAAGTTACTGCTGTATTGTTGGAACTGTAATCTTGATATGTCTCTCAGAGAAACACAGATCCTAACTGAGGAAAAAAGGACCTTATCTTCCTCTTCCTCTGCAGCTTCAAAGAACTGAAACAGATCTTAGACCAGAAAAGCGAAAGAGCAGAAAAACAGGGTGTTTTTTATACGTACTGCATATCAAAGAGCTCTAGCAGTTCATAAATCACATTCAGACCATGACCAAGTGTCTACAATGTGCTAAACTACTATCAGCATGCACATTTTATCAGATTAAACCAATAAATATAATTCACATTAAAGTGCTTTTGAGAGGTGGCAATACTGGGGACAGGATTTCTTGTCCATTCTTGTCCACTTGAACGTTCATATTCACAATGCTCAAACATCAGAACGGGAAAAACTGTGACCTCAAAGTGTGACTTTCTTTCACTGTGGCATGGGTGTTGGTCTGAGCCAGATGGACTTGTTTGAGTATTTCAGAAACTGCTGATCTCCTGGGGTTTTCACACACAACAGTCTTGAGAGTGAGTTTACACAGAATGGTGCGGAAAACAGGAAAAAAAAAACATTGAGTTGAGTGAGTGACAGTTCTGTAAGTGGAAACAAACGCCTTGTTGATAAGAGAGGTCAGAGGAAAATGGACAGATTTGAGGTGGTTTGAGTTGCCAGGAAGGATATAGCAACTCGTACTGTATAATCACTCTTTACAACCGTGCTGAGCAGAAAAGCATCTCAGCATGCAACAGCAGAAGACCACATTGGGTTCCGCTCCTGCAGCCAAGAACAGGGATCTTAGAATCAAGAACAAGTTCCTATTAAAGTGGCCGGTGAGTGTAGCTGTGTGCACTGAAATCACAAACAAAGGTATCGTGTTTTTTTTTTTTTTTTTTTAAATGGACAAACATGATTACCATCACATCTCAAATGGAATGGATACAACAATGTTAAATGCTCGCTTCTGATTGGTCAGATGATGTTGATAAATTTTCTGTGACAGTAGACAGCTCAGATACAGTAGTTCTTCCAGCTGAAGATTGTACTTGTTTTAATGTTTTCCATAGTAACATCTTGCAAGGGCCTTGTGTGGTCGATGAGTCACATAACCAGATTAAAAAATGAGTCACTGTTGATATTGTGAGGTTTTCTGTACAGATATAGTTCTTTAACATTCTTGGAAGGAGTCTGAAATGTCAGTGATTTATATCAGTCAGAAGAAAAGCTGGAAATTAAAGTTTCCAGGACTTGCATTTTGCAGTTTTGTGGTAACTTAAAGCTAGACAGCCTTTAGATTTTGTAAAATCAGTGAAATTTAGTTCCCTCTGAAATTTGATCATTGTGATATACAACCCCGATTCCAAAAAAGTTGGGACAAAGTACAAATTGTAAATAAAAACGGAATGCAATAATTTACAAATCTCAAAAACTGATATTGTATTCACAATAGAACATAGACAACATATCAAATGTCGAAAGTGAGACATTTTGAAATTTCATGCCAAATATTGGCTCATTTGAAATTTTATGACAGCAACACATCTCAAAAAAGTTGGGACAGGGACAATAAGAGGCTGGAAAAGTTAAAGGTACAAAAAAGGAACAGCTGGAGGAACAAATTACAACTCATTAGGTCAATTGGCAATAGGTCATTAACATGACTGGGTATAAAAAGAGCATCTTGGAGTGGCAGCGGCTCTCAGAAGTAAAGATGGGAAGAGGATCACCAATCCCCCTAATTCTGCGCCGAAAAATAATGGAGCAATATCAGAAAGGAGTTCGACAGTGTAAAATTGCAAAGAGTTTGAACATATCATCATCTGCAGTGCATAATATCATCAAAAGATTCAGAGAATCTGGAAGAATCTCTGTGCGTAAGGGTCAAGGCCGGAAAACCATACTGGGTGCCCGTGATCTTCGGGCCCTTAGACGGCACTGCATCACATACAGGCATGCTTCTGTACTGGAAATCACAAAATGGGCTCAGGAATATTTCCAGAGAACATTATCTGTGAACACAATTCACCGTGCCATCCGCCGTTGCCAGCTAAAACTCTATAGTTCAAAGAAGAAGCCGTATCTAAACATGATCCAGAAGCGCAGACGTCTTCTCTGGGCCAAGGCTCATTTAAAATGGACTGTGGCAAAGTGGAAAACTGTTCTGTGGTCAGACGAATCAAAATTTGAAGTTCTTTATGTAAATCAGGGACGCCGTGTCATTTGGACTAAAGAGGAGAAGGACGACCCAAGTTGTTATCAGCGCTCAGTTCAGAAGCCTGCATCTCTGATGGTATGGGGTTGCATTAGTGCGTGTGGCATGGGCAGCTTACACATCTGGAAAGACACCATCAATGCTGAAAGGTATATCCAGGTTCTAGAGCAACATATGCTCCCATCCAGACGACGTCTCTTTCAGGGAAGACCTTGCATTTTCCAACATGACAATGCCAAACCACATACTGCATCAATTACAGCATCATGGCTGCGTAGAAGAAGGGTCCGGGTACTGAACTGGCCAGCCTGCAGTCCAGATCTTTCACCCATAGAAAACATTTGGGGCATCATAAAACGGAAGATACGACAAAAAAGACCTAAGACAGTTGAGCAACTAGAATTCTACATTAGACAAGAATGGGTTAACATTCCTATCCCTAAACTTGAGCAACTTGTCTCCTCAGTCCCCAGACGTTTACAGACTGTTGTAAAGAGAAAAGGGGATGTCTCACAGTGGTAAACATGGCCTTGTCCCAACTTTTTTGAGATGTGTTGTTGTCATGAAGTTTAAAATCACCTAATTTTTCTCTTTAAATGATATATTTTCTCAGTTTAAACATTTTATATGCCATCTATGTTCTATTCTGAATAAAATATGGAATTCTGAAACTTCCACATCATTGCATTCTGTTTTTATTTACAATTTGTACTTTGTCCCAATTTCTTTGGAATTGGGGTTGTATGTTTATTTTTGTAATATCTTAAAAAATGGGCGGCACGGTGGTGTAGTGGTTAGCACTGTCACCTCACAGCAAGAAGGTCCGGGTTCAAGCCCCATGGCCGGCGAGGGCCTTTCTGTGCGGAGTTTGCATGTTCTCCCCGTGTCCGCGTGGGTTTCCTCCAGGTGATCCGGTTTCACCCACAGTCCAAAGACATGCAGGTTAGGTTAACTGGTGACTCTAAATTGACCGTAGGTGTGAATGGTTGTCTCTGTCTATGTGTCAGCCCTGTGATGACCTGGCGACTTGTCCAGGGTGTACCCCGCCTTTCACCCGTAGTCAGCTGGGATAGGCTCCAGCTTGCCTGCGACCCTGTAGAACAGGATAAAGCGGCTAGAGATAATGAGATGAGATATCTTAAAAAACAGGCCATTCTGTAGCTGGGAAGTTATTTAATTTGAGGGGATTCCTGAGCAAATAAAATGCATGAAATCGCTCACTTCATGCAGTCAAGCAGACAAAAGAAGTCCGTGTGCACATGGGCAGGTTTACCCAAATCATCTTCATCTTTTGGGTTTTATGGCAGCTGGCATCCAGTGTTGCATTACTGCCATCTACAGGTTTACCTTTGACCCTGCACTGACAGTTCCATCATTCTGTTGCTAAACGAACAGCTGATCACACCGAGGTGCTCGCTGACCGCTGATATATATTAGTTTGGTTCTGCGTTTCCTTTCTTTCATATATAACATAACGTCTTTTCTTCTCGCTTTCCATTACTGTAGTCAGTCTTCCACATTTCATTCGCACACTCACGTCCTCCATTGTTCTCTACTGTTTCAAATTTGTTTCCCACAATGCCTTGCATGAACAGGGAAAGCCCACCATGTCATGCATGACGTAGTATCTTGAATGAGGTCACTGTGAAGCAAGAAAAAAAAATGGTGGAAAATTTAGGGCCACATGGCTTTAAATTTATTAATTGTTCTTTTAGGGAAAAAGTAATAAAATCAGAAATCTGTTATTCGAATTCAGTAGCTTTTGGTCCACTTAAAAAAAAAAAAAGAAGAATTTGGGTGTCAGGGAAAATTCTTTTTATGACCTAAATGTGAAAAATCTGAAAGGCAGTCTGTGTTTTGTGTCTTAACTTCTCAAGAAAGAAAGAAAAAAAATAATAAAAGAGAGAGAAAGGTGAGTGAACAGCATAGAGTTGTTTTAATATAAGCAATAATAGGTACAAACTTGCTTCATAGACACGCCATAACAATATAAATAAATAAAAAGTATGACTTCTCTTTAAATTAATTATAGAAGTGTATTCATTTGTTATCAGTTTGACAAATGTTCTCAAATATGTTGAGGCTTGTCATTTTTCCCCTCCAAGCATATTTATGTGGTAATAGAAATTCCTGACCTGACAACTATATAATAAATATCAGTCAAATCAAAGAGATCAGAGACCAGTGAATCATGCGTAGTTTGTGGCATATTGTTTTAGGGTGGAAAAGCCCATTAAAAGAACATTGGGCCTATTTATACAAGTTACTGTTCATCCAAAATGTCAAAAAGGTACCGTATACAGGGTGTCCCACATGTTAGGGATCACAGGAGGACAGAAGTTTCTCAACACCCAAATTCCAATGAGCTGAACTATTTCAATTTGTTCTTCCTTGCTCTGATATGTCATAGTCTATAAAAATATAAAGATATACATTAAGCCAATGATGCTACACTCATGAGACACCCTGTACGATATACTGAGCAAGTTAAAGTCTACAATGGAAATCCCATTATTCATAATTTATAAATAGATTCTCCTATTTAGTATTTGTTAATGCTAGACTTTTCCATGAAGGTCTACAAGGTAGTGAGACAAAAGTTGTGATTTTTCAAGAATAAATAAAGACAAGATTTGCAGCGGCTAGTTTGCATTCATTTATACTGTACCTTTCCCATGATGCCCAGCCCACATCAGCTGACCAATCAGAAGTGTTTCCTCGTTTACAGGCCGCTGCATTGTAATCAAACGCCCAATCAGGACATGTGTTTTAAATAATCGTCCAGTGTGAAAGCTTGCTTCTTTCTTTCTTTCTTTCTTTCTTTCTTAATAAATAAATAAATAAAGCAAGCAAGCTAGGGAGGTTGAGTAGGGATTTATTTATTTAAATAATTAATTTATTTTATTTTATTTTGCTAAAATAATTTATGGGTTAAAACAAAACAGAAACAAAAAAACAACAAAAAATACGAAAACAAAAAAAACCTTTATTTTCACAAATCATTCACAACTTTTATTTTAGTTTATTTTGCTAAAATAATTTGTGGGTTAAAAAAAACCCACCTTTCTTTTCACAAACCATTCACAACTTGGAGCTCGATAAGATAAATAAAACAGAAGCTAAATGTACCTGCCAGAAGTCAAATCCCAGTTAAAAGAGCACTTACATCTTTATTAAAGACATAATTTACTTTATGATTTAAATTGCTATATATAATAGTCACAAATTTAGTAAGATTTCTTTCTGCCTGTTTGTTTCTTGGCTTTTTTTTTCATGCAATTTTTTCTTGCCAATTTTATTTCACTACACAATCACGTGCCAAATCAGCCTTGATGTTCCAGATCTTTATCATTGATTTCTTAAAGAACAAGACCGACCCCATCAATGGTTTATGATTTGTTTTCACACATATAGTCTCAGGACCAAACTTAACCAGTTGTGGTCCAGTTACCCTTCTAAAACAGGTCGATTTAGCTAGATAGTGATTTGAGACAAACCACAAACTATATTTAGAGTCCCTACTTGAGATAACAAGCTAGATCTATGAATATGCAAAAATGATAGCTACACAGCAAATTCAGAAGTGTTAAATTTTGGGTGTTAGTGAAATTTGAGCAAAAGTAGAGTTAATTTTACTCTAATAGAGTTAAATCCATTATATTTGACTTCAGTTGATAAGTAGTTGGTGTCAAAATCGTGTGTAAAAACAAAGCGTCACTAAATCAAACCTGTCAGTGTAATTGTATAAATACTAACTCTGAACTTCTAACTCTCAACTCCGATCCTGGGTTTTACACTTGAAGTGTTCATGTCACCCCGCCCACTGCATAGACACACATCGATTGGCTAAAGCCAGAAGATCTATGCGCGCTTCGCCGACTGCTGCATGAGGGACCGTGCTAATGACCTGCGTTTATTTTTCATGCATACTGTATACAGGAACAAAGTAATGAACATGCTTCGATTTTTGTTGACCAGTTGACTTACTTTAGACCATTTCAGAAGCAATATTCTAATGAGAGTGAAAGGACATATTGTTCCATATTGTTACATTTTTTAATGTGACTTCATTTTTTTGGGGTGCAAATGTTTAAAATAAATGTTTAATTGTAAAACACAAAATATGTCCACCTTTATTTCAGCAAACTTTAATTTGAAAATCATTTCCAGGAACAGCTGTATTTACACCTTTTAAGTGTTATGGGGCTAACACTTTTATAGTCAACAAATGATCCTCTGATGCCCCTTTTCCACCAAAGCAGTTCCAGGGCTGGTTCGGGGCCAGTGCTTAGTTTGGAACTGGGTTTTCTGTTTCCACTGACAAAGAACTGGCTCTGGGGCCAGAAAAACCGGTTCCAGGCTAGCGCCAACTCTCTGCTGGGCCAGAGGAAAGAACTGCTTATGTCAGCGGGGGGGGCGGAGTTGTTAAGACCAACAACAATAACAAGACCGCGAAAGATCGGTATTTTTAAGCGACGAGAAGCAGCAGCTGTACAAACTCGAAGTCATCCATTATTATTATTGTTGTTGTTGCTGCTGCTGCTTCTTCCGTGTTGTTTTTGCTTCGATATTCGCGCCAAGGTTTATGCAAACGTAGCGACGTATCTGACGTATACAGCGACGTAATGACGTGGCACCGCGAGCTATGGAAAAGCAAACTGGTTCTCAGCTGGCTCGCAAGTTGAACGAGTTGTGAACCAGCACCAGCACTGGCCCCGAACCAGCCCTGGAACTGATTTGGTGGAAAAGGGGTATGAGAGAGTTAATGTCTAACACTACATATCAGTGTTGAGAAAAACTGACACTGGATGTTGTTAATAAGTGTTAACTTTTAACTCCAAAAAGAGTGAAAAATGACACCAAATTAGTGTTAAGGTACCAACACTGCAAAGAGTTAAATTAACACTCATGGGGTGGACCCATATAGACACTTTAAAAGTGTTGAAATTAAATCTGACAGTGTTAATTTGGGTATGCGGATTTTGCTGTGTACTGTATGTAGCTAAATCGAAATTGTTAATATTGCAATCTAATCTGGGCTAGCTTTCTAAATGTGTGTGTATTAGTGTTTTCTATTTGACTCAGCAAGCTTAAAGGGGAACAGAGGGCAATATATAGAGTAAATATAACAATAAAACACACATTAACGAACCTTATTCAAGACTTACAAAAGTTTTTTGTTCTAAGGTTGGAAAGTTATAGTGTTTTGAAAGTAGCTCGAGCAAACTATTTCCGCAGTTTGAACAGCCCGCCATGATATTAATTTTATCCAGTCAGGATGCACGTTCATTTTCTCTGCGTAACACTCATGACGTATGTATGTGCCCAGTTGTGTTGGCTCATTGAGGTTGGGAATAGCACGTGTGAAATACCTGTTTCTGCCTCTTGCGACGATTTCGCAAGTCCACGGGTGGCGCCTATCTCATTGCAGCAAATACATTCTGCTGGACTCATGAGCAACTCCACGTTACATTTTCCGCACGAGCACTACGCCGTGTCACCTGCACGGAGACGCTCTGCCCCATGCTCACCATGCCCATGGTCAGCATCAGTCTCATCCTCGCCGTCATCCGAGCTTTCTTCTCTTATTTCATCACCGGAGTCGAGAGTACCTCTCCTAGCTATTTTAAGTTCGTTTCTTAAGACAAGGATTTTTTAAGATGTTACCTTGTTGACAGTTTCGGCGAGAATCTTCCGCCTTCTTCAAAACAGTCACCAGATGTGTCCTGGGGAAGCGACCTGACAGCAGGAGGCGTGAACTACCTGTCAAATTGGGCGGGACGTTCACGCCTCCGTAGCGTAACATCAGCTGATAAGGCACGTCACCACTCGACATCTGGTGACTGTTTTGAAGAAGGCAGAAGATTCTCGCCGAAACTGTCAACAAGGTAACATCTTAAAAAATCCTTGTCTTAAGAAACGAACTTAAAATAGCTTTAATAGTTAGACATAATGAACTTCCACTACATAGTACCTCTCCTAGGTTCAAACTGGTACCCTTCTAAGCCATAGCCTGCTTGCAGTGTGTCTTGCGGGATCTCTTCGTATGATTCGACAGAGCTGTCGCTTTCACTTGATGCGCCCGACGCCATGATTACACGCTTATCTCCTCTATTTCAGAGAGTTCCGCTAGTGCAGTGGGTAGCGCTGACGTCACGGTCTTTTAAAAATGGCGACTCTTGTGCGGTTTAGCGTATAAAGTATTATATTTACAATTACCAAGATATTTTGTTGTTTTCTAATATATAAATTTGATAGAATACTTAAGAATATGTTACTTTGTCACATCAGCAACTGTATATATTATATTTGGTACCCCTTTAAAAAAAAACACTTTGGACTAATGAGCTAAAGTTAAATAACGTTACTTGTCTACAAGAGGTAACAAATTCTTCAGTACATTTATGCCACCTCTAATTTCTGCTCTCCTTGAAAGGTATGACATGCCCATGGTTTAGTCGAATGACTAATTGTTTAATGGAGTCTGCTACAACTTGGGTGTAGTTCATAGGTCACCATTAAGGATAGAGGTCATTTAATTAAAGTATACTTCTTCATTACGGTGTGTTAGAGAAATACTGTGAGTAAGAGGATTCTGATATTAAGGCTTTGGCTCAAGTCATCAAATTTGTTTTAAATCAGTTACAAGGGAATGAGAAAGCATAAGTGTTCTTTGGACATGTTTATCTTTTGAAGAAAGTGTAAATTAACTGATATGTTGGCACAATTTTGGACCGCAAGCTGGCCTAGCGATCAGGAGAGCTCGAGTTCTACTCACAGTCAGGTATCATTTTTTTTTTATGGTTTTAGCGTCTGGCAAGGCACGCTGTAATACAGATGCGAGTGGTGAGCCAAACTCTCATGGTTACCAGAGGACTGGCCCCTCACTGTAACCCTAGCTGTATAGGCAAGGGGCCGAGGACTATAGAAGTAGAGATCAGTGCCGCCCAATGTGCCTTAAGGACCTGGTTAGTACTGGGATGGGAGACTACCTGGGAAGACCAGGTCTTGGCAGGGGAAGGACTTTGACTTGGCACAATTTTATTAATTTATGGAGTCAATATACAGTATACAAGCTGAGAAATTAAATCAGAAATCATATCCAGAATAAAGGTTCTTATCATGGTCTCTCCATGGCTCCACAGACAGTTTATATATTTTATTTATTTGCTTGCTTTTTCCTCTCATTTGCGACAAATGGAAAATCCATCCATTATCCGTAGCCACTTATCCTGTGCAGGGTCATGGGCAATCTGGAGCCTATCCCAGCTGACTATGGGCGAGAGGCGGGGTACACCCTGGACAAGTCGCTAGATCATCGCAGGGCTGACACATAGAGACAAACAATCATTCACACTCACATTCACACCTACGGTCAATTTAGAGCCACCAATTAACCTAACCTGCATGTCTTTGGATTGTGGGGGAAACCGGAGCACCTGGAGGACCCAGAGGAAACCCACGCAGACACAAGGAGAACATGCAAACTCCGCACAGATGGGCCCCCATCGGTCGGCCACTGGGCACGAACCCAGAACATTCTTGCTGTGACCACTGTACTGTACCACCCTCTAATGGAAAATGTAAACTTAATTTTAACCCGTAACCCTAAAAATTCAGTGTATTTCAATTACTTACAATCTTATGCTGATCTCCCTGAAGAATACCACTGCATTTTACATGCACAGAGAGAGAGAGAGAGAAAGAAGTCATATGCCTCAGAGACTAAGTCATTTTTAGGGAGGTCAGGTGGAAAGGCTGCAAGCTCCACTGGGTGTGCGGGAGTGACTGAGTGGGGTTAGATAAATGACCCAGACCTGGAGTGGTGCTTTGGGATCCAGCCGGGGTCTACCCCCCTGCTTCTACCCTGCTAAGTGGGGCATTACTGGGCTGCCAGGGGCAGCAGCATATGCCACCAAATCCCCAGTGAAGTCTAGCACCAAGTAAACAGAGACCCAGCTAATGGAAGACTGCCTGCTTGTGACCTTCAACTGCTTCCGCTACCTCCTTCATTCGCTCTCCATTATCTCTCTCTCTCTCTCTCTCTTTCTATCTCTCCCCACGACTCAACCCTGATCTCGCTCTCTTTTATCCCTTCAAACATGTTAATATTGCTGTTAATACTAGCCTGTAGTGCTAGTTGTGCTGCAACTGATATGCATTCTCAGAGACATGAAAGTACATTCTGTACCCTGAAAGAACATGGACACTCCCACTCACACCCACATACATTCTCACATTGCACACACTGGTGCACACACACACACACACACACACACACGCATGCATTCTCTTTCCACACATCAGATGTTTGATTTATGCATTGATACTGCACTTCATTATCATTGCGAGACCATTATGACTGAGCTGAGAGCATGAGGTCTTATTAAAGGAATAAAGCCGGTGTGTACACAAAAACATACTCACTTATTGAAAGACAGTGTTTCAATGCTGTCTCATCTGAATAGCAAAGATGGCAAATAAATAGATGTGTAAATAAATTTACACTTGCCATTAAACAGCTCTTTCATTCAAAACATCTTTGTTTTTTATGCTTTACTTGACCAATGTTTTCTTCATCTGTTTATTCCTAATTTCTCCAAAAGGAATTATGAAAAAAAAATCAATGATCAAGAATGTTATCTCATTTAGCTATATATAATTATATACGGACACAAGTGTTTTACTGGGAAATACACCATTCATTGTTTTCATACAAGCTCCATCCAGGACATGGAGAACCAAAACCGTGACATAAATCTCTATCTGTCACCCGTGAGGAAATCAATGAAATGTTTTGATAAATTTAGGTACTTTTTGTTTGTGAATGTGTCTAAATAATAAAAAGAAAATTAGGCATTGGCTTGAAGATATGAAGTTATCTTCTCATGTTAAAAAACTCACATTTTTCATGCAAAATACATCACGGATCTGAGTGACATATTTAAATAATATTGGCTGGCTTTTTTTCATGGTATATCACATATATTCCATTCAGCTAGCATGATATTGAATGAGTTGAAGATGAATAGTTGAATGGAATATATCTGATATACCCTGAAAAAAGCCAGCCAATATTATTATTAACCCCGCCGACAGTAGTCGGAGGGGTTATTATTTTCACCTGCGTCAGTCTGTGTGTGTGTGTATCTGTCTGTCTGTCTGTCTGTCTGTCTGTGTGTCTGCAAGATATCTCAAGAACCAATGGATCGATTTGGACCAAATTTTGTACATGTGTTGCCAATCACCCAGGAAGGAAACCATTAAATTTTGGAGGTCAAAGGTCAAGGTCATGGCAGAACTTTGAAATTTTCGCCCAATGTATTTTAATAGGGAAAAGGCGGGGTTTGCACTCGTTAGAGTGTCCCTGTCTAGTTATACATACATACACATTCCTTTTGGGTGTTCAGTGCGTCTTTCTCTTTCAAAATTCTCTCAAAATCTTCCGTATTTAACAAAACAAACCTGGTGGCCATGTTTGTTTACAAACTGTCACAGTCGCTTGCTAGCATGGAAGTTTTACATCTCCGACATGTGACATCATATTGTCTTGACAACCATGCAATATCGTAAACCATATTCAATGCTCATTCTCCATTGGGTAGAATGACGTAATATATATAGGATAAGCGATATTGTAACAATATTGCATGCTATCAAACCAAATGAATGAAAACTGCTGAAGGGAACAGAACAAATGTTTGTATTCCATTGAAAAAGTGTCCTGTATGTATAATGATTCCTGATATTTCACTCCAGTGATGTCACTCCCAGTGTTTCCTGCTGACTGGACGTGTGTTGTCAAAATGGCAACCCAGTTCAAAATTAAAATTCTTTTGATTAACTTGCATATTTTTGTGGATGTGTCCATATAATATAATGAACATTACATAGTGGTGCAAAGATATAAAATTTATCTTCTCATGTTGAAAATATTTTCTACTCATTCGCTTCACTCATTGGTGAATATGTTCACCACTCGAAAATAAACTTAATAGCTTCACACAACCATGTAATATCCTCTATTTATCCATCCATCCTTTATCTGAAGCTGCTTATCCTGTACAGGGCTGACACATAGAGACAAACAACCATTCACACCTACGGTCAATTTAGAGTCACCAGTTGGCCTAACCTGCATGTCTTTGGACTGTGGGGGAAACCGGAGCACCCGGAGGAAACCCACACAGACAACATGCAAACTCCACACAGAAAGGCCCTCATCGGCCTCTGGGCTCGAACCCAGGACCTTCTTGCTGTGAGGCAACAGCGCTAACCACTACACCACCATGCCGCCCCTCCTGTATTTATCATGCTCACTATCCTTTTTCACATACACCACTTTAATCCCTGTTGATCACATGTTCTGGATGTTCCTGCAAAGAAGACTTGATATGCCTCTACTTAACACCCTTCAGTGGTTGTGTTGTTCTTCCCAAAAATCAACATTTTAACAATAAATCTATTAACTACAAATAAGATGACATGGGGCGGCACGGTGGTGTAGTGGGTAGCGCTGTCGCCTCACAGCAAGAAGGTCCTGGGTTCGAGCCCCGGGGCCGGCGAGGGCCTTTCTGTGTGGAGTTTGCATGTTCTCCCCGTGTCCGCGTGGGTTTCCTCTGGGTGCTCCGGTTTCCCCCACAGTCCAAAGACATGCAGGTTAGGTTAACTGGTGACTCTAAATTGACCGTAGGTGTGAATGTGAGTGTGAATGGTTGTCTGTGTCTATGTGTCAGCCCTGTGATGACCTGGCGACTTGTCCAGGGTGTACCCCGCCTTTCGCCTGTAGTCAGCTGGGATAGGCTCCAGCTTGCCTGCGACCCTGTAGAAGGATAAAGCGGCTAGAGATAATGAATGAATGAAGATGACATGGATGCCAAAATTGGCTGTTTTCATGTCCCCTCACCAAGATACCCCTTTTCAACCAACAGGGAACAGGTTCTGTTTGAGTTCATGCACCAAATTTTGAACCATTCAGAGCATTTTGGCCAAAAATAAATTGGGATGGAACCTAAAAATTTGGTTTCCACCTGGAACCAAAATATAGCTGTTTTTTCCTGCATGAACCATGATGACATCAGTGTGCATGTCCTTAGCTGTCCGGAGAGGAAGCAGAACACAGGAACTGAGAACGCAATGGAAAATGATACATCAGGAAAAAAACATGGATCGAAAATGAATACCTACAATAACTGAAAAAAGCTTAGACGTAATCAGTGAATCAATGTGTGCTGCCATTTTACTACAACTATTTACTTCTGTTGTGAATTGTGCAACGACTTCCATTCATGATGCATCCTTGATTACAACAGTTCCACTTAAAACTGGTGAACATGTGGACCTAAGGCCTCTGCATGCTCTTGCGACAAGGCTTTCGCAGATAGCTTTTCGCAGACAGTTGTAATTTATTGTTGAGCGGGGGAATAGGCGTGCGTGATGTTATTCACCGGCACAACACAAGGGGGCGCGAAGTCGCTAGGAGTAGTTGGTGGGTGTGGTTAGTGGAGTGTTTATCCTCCGGTTACTTATAATGACTAGAACTTTTTTTTTTATAATGACTAGAACTGGAGTCATATAGATGTACGTACTTCCTCAATCAACCGCTCTTCGTGCTGCTCCATCTTCGCTCGTGTTTTTAAAAATGGCGGTCGTGAAAACAAAACAAACTGGGAAAGTAGGGAAGCGGAAGTGCGTGTACAGCGGGTAGAGTGGACCAATCAGAGCCCTCTTGTCTGCGGCGCTGTCTGTGAGGCTTCTGCAGTGGTCACAATTTTTGGGAGGTGCGCGCAGAGCGTCTGCGAAGGTGGGGGGGCTACGCAGACACTGTCTGCGACACCGTCTGCGAGGACTGGGTTGTCAGCATAAATTGGCCTTTATTCACTAGCTGGCACCGAGGTTCAAAGAATCCTGAACAGAACCGGTTCAAGAACCTGTTCCCTGTTGGATGAAAAGGGATGTGTGAGAGAAAGATGGCTTAACCCTTCATTTAGGAATAAAACGGCCAAAACATTGGTGTTCCCTCATGCTGTTAAATCTATATCACTCTCAAAATTCCACTTTAACAGCTGCATTCAGAGCAGATAAAGCTGTCATTACTGAAACCATTGTCCACTGTAGAGCTCTTCAGTGGCACTACACAATCATTCTGGCACATTTATCTCCCTGCTACATGTCTGTAATTAGCTTTTCCCTTGTTCCAGAGCTGGCATATGTTTCAGAAATGACAAAAAGAGAGGGATTTGTGAATTTCTGAAACCCTCTTCCTCTTTCCCTCTGATGCTGTCGTACTGGCTGATAAGACGGAAAATAACAGAAACGAGAGTCTTTGGTGTCAGAGCTTTGCTAAAGGGTGTGATGGGTTTCTCTGATAGTTGTTTGGAAGCAGAAAAGGAGAAAAAGTCCATGTAATTATGCTACATTTCATGCATTCAGTATTGATGTGAGGAGAGATCCTGTTTAGAGATTTGTTTAATTTTCCTAGACGGAAAAGATGAGATGAAAAGATGATCCCAGCTTGAGTTGACAACCATTGTCTCAAATGTAATTTTAACCATTTTATCCGACAAGAACACTGCACTTTACTGTCTTGTCATAAGGTATGATGGAAAGCCTGCATTAAGAACTACTTATTAACTGAGCACGAGGTTTTTACGGGAAAATATCAGACAGAGGTCTTGACAGTACGGACCGAGCCATACAAAAAGACCGAGGTCTGATATGTTCCCGTAAAGACAGAGCAAGCGAGGTTAATGAGGAGTTTATTATATGGCTTTTTTATGCTAAGATTAAAATAGACAGTCATTATAATGAGGCCTGATGCTGTTTTCAGTCACGTCATATTTGTAACATACACTGTGTGCACAATTATTAGGCAAGTTGTATTCCTGATGATTAATTTTATCGTTGAACAAATACAGTGCTCTCAGTCAATCCAAATTGTTAATAAACCTAAAACCAGAATGATTAACAAAGGAAAGGGGAGTTTAGGCCTTCTCAGGGGAATATATAAGTGTGCAGAATTATTAGGCAACATTTAGTGTGCAGAATTATTATGCAACTAAATGAAAAGCTTAAAGTTTCCCATCTCACTTGTTTATTTTAATTTTCAGTGTAACAAATAAACAACTCACAATTAACAAATAAACACTTCTAGCATTTCAAAAATATTCAGTGACCAATATAGCCACCCTTCTTTTCAATAACTGCCATGAGCCTTCCATCCAGTCTGTTATGGCCCTTTTCCACTACCCTTTTTCAGCTCACTTCAGCTTGCTTCAGCTCACTTCAGCCCGACACGGCTCGCGTTTCGACTACCAAAAACCAGCACGACTCAGCTCGCTTCAGCCCTGCTTAGCCCCTAAAACTCGCACCGTTTTGGAGTGGGGCTGAAGCGAGCCAAGCCGTGCCGAGTGAGGTTGGGGGCGTGAGCAGACACTCCCCTGTGCACTGATTGGTGAGGAGGAGTGTCCTCACATGCCCACACACGCCCCGCGAGCACGCTGGGATCTGTAAACACCGCAAACCCGGAAGAAGAATAATTACGAATTACGAGAATTTCTGAAGCCTTATGCGCCTCGCCTCATCTATACGCTCTTGCCAGTATCTGTTGGCGTTGTCGGTGACAACAAGCCACAGCACCAAGACCAGCAACACTAACGACTCCATGTCCTCCATGTTTATTGTTTACTATTCGGGTCGTGAGACTACCGCTTAAAAGCTCACTGAATCAGTGACATACAGAGCATCGTGGACAAGTTCGCGGAGCGCAAGGCTCGTCGTATGCCCTTCAAATAATGCGCGCAGTAGGCTATTGATGTTTTATTATGAGCCATGTACAGTATGTCACCTAATGTTTTTTTTGTTTCTGAGTTACATGTTCGTTTGAAGGACTTAATGTACAAAATAACATAGTTGCACCCCGTAGTGTTGAAATTGGTAAACACAGTGCATTCAGTGAGGTTTGCACCGCCCTCCTTTTATTTCTGACTCTTCCTGTCACCGTTGCAACCTCTGAGCGCTCATTCGTATGCCCTTCAAATAATGTGCGCAGTATAGGCTATTGATGTTTTATTATGAGCCATGTACAGTATCCTAATGTTTTTTGTTTCTGAGTTACATGTTCGTTTGAAGGACTTGATGTACTAAATAACATAGTTGCACCCGGTAGTGTTGAAATTGGTAAACACCGCAGTTGCGGACATTTTGTAGCCTAAAATGATGTTATGATAAGCTTTAATAAAGGGCCCGGTCATTTGCCCCGCCCCCGGCCCGGCTCTGACTTGTTCCGCCACTGTCACTGATGTCACTGTTTGCGCTGCTTAACGACATCACGTGACATCCACCCACTTTCGCTAACTCCACCCAAAGTGTCCACCCACTTCCAGCCAGCACGGTTCAGCGCGGTTGTAGTCGAAATGCAACTCCAACAGCCCCGCTCAGCTCGACTCAGCACGGCACGGCTCAGCCGCGTTTGTAGTGGAAAAGCGGCATTAGTTTTTTGATTTGTTGACGATCAACTTTTTGTGCAGGAGCAACCACGGCCTCCCAAATGCTATTCAGAGTGGTGTATTGTCTTCCCTCGCTGTAAATCTCATGCTTAAGAAGGGGCCACAAGTACTCAATAGGGTTTAAGTCAGGTGAGGAAGGGGGCCATGTCATTACTTTGTCATCTTTAAGGCCTTTGCGGGCTCGCCAAGCAGTGGAGTACTAGGGTGCATGTGATGGTGCATTGTTCTGCATAACAATCATGGCCTTCTTGAATGATGCAGACTTCTTCCCATACCACTGCTTGAAGAATGTATCTTTTAGAAACTGACAGTAGGTTTGGGAGTTGATGTTAAGTCCATCTTCAACCTGAAATGGTCAAACTAGCTCATCCTTAATAATAGCAGCCCATGCCATTACCCCTCCACCACCTTGCTGGTGTCTGAGTCAAAGTGCCCTGTGTCCATTAGTTATCCAGCTATGGGCCCATCCATCTGGTCTATCCAGAGTCACTCTCATTTCATCCGTCCATAAAACCTTTGGAAAATCTGTCTTCAGATATTTCTTGGCCCAATCTTGACATTTCAACTTGTGAGTCTTGTTTAGTGGTGGTCGTGTTTCAGCCTTCCTTACCTTGGCCATGTCTCTGAGCACCGAACACCTTGTCCTTCTGGACACTCCAGGTCGGTTGCAGTTCTAGAATATTGTGGCACTGGAGGATAATGGGTTCCTGGTAGCTTCATGTTTAATCCTTCTCAAGTCTTTTGCGGTTAATTTGTGTCTTTTCTTCTCCACACATTTTTTGCGACCCTGTTGACTATTTGCAACAAAACGTTTGATTGTTCTGTGCTCACATTTCTATAGCTTAGCTATTTCAAGAGTGCTGCATCCCTCTGATAGGCATTTTACAATTTTTGTCTTTTCAGTGTCTGTTAAATCTCTTTTTTTGGCCCATTTTGCCTGAGATAAAGAAGCTGCCTAATAATTATGCACACCTTAATATAGGGTATTAATGACTTTAGGTCACACCCTCCCTCATTACACAAATAAATACCACCTGAGAATGCTTAAATCCAATTAGCATTCAAGTGTATCTAGCTTGCGGTTGGAAAACATGCATAGAAATAATGGTAGGGTCAGAGTACTCACTTGCCTAATAATTGTGCACACAGTGTAGTTGAGTTATACATGTAGAATAAACGGCTGGCGGTTTCGAAACTGAATTTCTGTTTGCGGTTAGCGGTTTCTGAATGCTCTTTGTTGCTCATTTCTTGAGTAACTCGGTGACTCTTATTTGTCTTTTGTGTTTCGGTTGTTTTTGATTTTGTTTTGATTTCCAATTAATCTTTTTTGTTGTTGTTGTTTTGTTTTTTGCAACGTTGAAAGCCGGTGCCTTGGCAAGAAAGTCTGTAATTGCCCATGGGCATTAAGGGAGAATTCTGCCTGCCAAGGAGCCAATCAGAGTGCAAGATTTTACTGGAAGTACTGTAGGTTGTGCCATATACAGTAATAAAACTACTTAAGCCTGCATCCATCAAAAATCACTCATGATGTTCTAATACGCAGAGGATACTCCATAACCATGGTTTGGGTACACTACCGTTCAAAAGTTTGGGGTCACTTTGAAATGTCCTTATTTTTGAAAGAAAAGCACTGTTCTTTTCAATGAAGATCACTTTAAACTAATCAGAAATCCACTCTATACACTGCTAATGTGGTAAATGACTATTCTAGCTGCAAATGTCTGGTTTTTGGTGCAATATCTCCATAGGTGTATAGAGGCCCATTTCCAGCAACTCTCACTCCAGTGTTCTAATGGTACAATGTGTTTGCTCATTGCCTCAGAAGGCTAATGGATGATTAGAAAACCCTTGTACAATCATGTTAGCACAGCTGAAAACAGTTGAGCTCTTTAGAGAAGCTATAAAACTGACCTTCCTTTGAGCAGATTGAGTTTCTGGAGCATCACATTTGTGGGGTCGATTAAATGCTCAAAATGGCCAGAAAAATGTCTTGACTATATCTTCTATTCATTTTACAACTTATGGTGGTAAATAACAGTGTGACTTTTCATGGAAAACACAAAATTGTCTGGGTGACCCCAAACTTTTGAATGGTAGTGTACATGTTTTCAAACATAACCCAGCACACAGAGTATCACAGCACAGCCACATTTCGTTCATTTATTTAGTTTCAATAAGGACTTCAGGCAGCACGGTGGTGTAGTGGTTAGCACTGTCTCCTCACAGCAAGAAGGTTCTGGGTTCAAGCCCAGTGGCCAATGGAGGCCTTTCTGTGTGGAGTTTGCATGTTCTCCCCGCATCTGTGTGGGTTTCCTCCAGGTGCTCCGGTTTCTCCCACAGTCCAAAGGCATGCAGGTGCGGCTAATTGGTGGCTTTAAATTGTCCATAGGTGTGAATGTGAATGGTTGAGAGGATAACAATCCAGTAAAAGGCAACGGGAAACCACTACTGTAATGTTCTCTAGACACTTTGATGGCTGAAGCTGTCACTGTCATGATATGCCAAAATGGATGGAATAAGGACTTCATCCTGGTCAGGGTTGCAGTGGATCTGAGGCTACATCCACACGACAACGGCAACGAGATATTATTTAAAAATATATTGCGTCCAAATGGGCAACGATCAGTAAAATATCAGGTCCATATGGCAACGCAACGCTTGCTGAAAACGATGCAATACACATGCCACACCTCTAGGGGCGCTGTAAGACGGTCCCTTCGGAGACACCAGAAGAATAGAAGAAGTAAGGATGCATGCGCATAAACTATTATGCGCGAGACTTCATATTAGCCACAAAGTCAGAAAAATCTGTTCGTAAAATTACATTATAATGACCAAATACAATGAAAAGTATTTTTCCAGTCTCACCTGTGAAAGGTAATCCCATGTAATCCCGTTTGGACGGTACAGTTAAACGCAGCTAATCTTTATTCTCCACTTTGACCTATCCAATATGGCGGCGAGGATGACGTATGATTCTAAGCGGAAGGCGGCGTCTTTAATGGTCCGGAATAAATTGAATGCTACACGTTGATGGATTAATTTGTTGTTTCTCACCTGTGAAAGGTAATCCCATGTGATCTCGTTTGGATGGTACAGTTAAACGCAGCTAATCTTTATTCTCCGCTTTGACCTATCCAATATGGCGGCGAGGATGACGTATGATTCTACGCGGAAGGCGGCATCTTTAATGGTCCGGAATAAATTGAATGCTACACGTTGATGGATTAATTTGCTCTTCTACGCCCTTTTTGAGGAATGTATTGTAGGACTTACTGTAAACCAACATCTGAAGAGGTGAGATCGCTCCTTTTTTTCCCTATTTTTGCTGGCAGGATTGACTCTGCCCTAAGGGCAGAGTGTCTCTCTCTCTCTCTCTCTCTCTCTCTCTCTCTCTCTCACTTTGCACCATTACACAAATATTCACAGTGAAAATATTTTGTAAGCGCGTTTCATGAACCAAGTTATAGGATTTGTTGACAACTCGCATCGAGTTCGTTACACTTCTACCTGGCGTGAAGCACTCACAGTCATGTGGTTGTGACGTCATCGTAAACAAATCCGTTCTACTCATCCAGACGACTTCACAACGGCAACATTGCCAGATCTTTCCACTCTGGAACCCGTTCTCAAAAAGATTGCGTTTTGGGCACCCAAAACGCCGGTGCAGTGTGGACGCCAGGCCTAAACGATAAGCAATTGTATCGGAGTCACCTGAATCCGTTGCCGTGTGGACAGGGCCTGAACCCTATTCCAGGAACACTGGGTATGAAAAGGGAACACAGTGTAAATGGGACGCAAGTCTATCGCAGGCATGCATATTCATAGAAATGGCCAATTTAAAGTCAGCAAACCCCCAGCATGTTATTGGGAATTGGCATGAAACCAAAGAACCCAGAGGAAACCCATGCTGACTTGCGTATGGCATGCAAAACTGTAATCAAGTTTCCCCTTGTCTAATCTACCAGGAGTTCTACTGAAGCATTCATAAATTATAAGTGGCTTAAATGTAGGCTTTATGATGAGTGGAAATGAGAGATTAATCATCTGTATGGAGGGACATGGTGATCTTTATATTTAGGTTTTCAAATGGACAAGTTTGGCTCGCCCCTTGGCTGAGTCTCAACAGCCAAGTCACATGTTCACTCAGGTTTTGAACCTCTTTTGATGGAACCATTAGATGATCCAAATATAATGAGTTCATACTGTTGTTAATGCTACAGGATGACACTTTTGAACTTTTCGCACTTATTCTGACATTCCTCAGGTCAACTCCATTTTCTTTCACTCTTATTTGTTCTTCTTCCTTCCTGCCTTCCTTTATCCAGTCCATCTTGCTCTGACTTGAAAGCTGTAAGAGTTTTATGGGTCGATTCTCAGAGTGAGAGTAGCCTGCAGAGCAGAGATTCACCCAGGTAGAAACAGGTTCCAAGGAAGGAGAAAAAGAGAAAAGCTTCTTTTTTTTTAAATTGTTGAACAAAATCCAGTTTTGTTTTTTTTAGTGACCTTTTTTTATTTTCTTCTTTGTGTAGTGAGCAAAAAATGGACTGAGAGCTTGACCCACTCTTAATGAGTCAAGAAGATTTGCAGTCTTGGAGCAAAAACACACACTTACAAATTCAGGAAACATCTTCCCTAGGGCTAAGGTGGAGTAGTTCACTAGGCTCAAAGACTACTCGTAAAAATTACATGCATATCTTGTAGATTGCACACATTTTCTGATCCAAACAAAAAATGTAATGAGAACATTTTATAATAAAATCGACAGAAACAGTATTTGAGTCAGAATATCATTTTTTTTAAGATGGTGCTCTATTATAATCTTCAAAGCTGCATGTTCCTGATTCTGAAGGTATCAATGCTACCCTGTCTGCCTGGCACAAATCACTCTGTTAGCCAGATCATTCGTCAATATTATTCAGCAGACAGCAGGATTGGGAAGGACGTTACTTTTAAACAGGTCTATTTTGCAAAAGCTGATTTAAATATGGGTGTGCATGTATATCTAGTGGATATATGTCTATTGCTACCGTATATAGGGAACTGAAGTCTGGCAAGCGTTCATGTGGTGGTCAGCACAAACGCTTCCAGGATACTCTGAAGAATTCTATGAAGTCATTTAACATCAATGCTGATACATTGGAGAAAGCTGTTCAAGATTGTCCTACTTGGCGCAGACTAATTAGTCTGGGAGATGCTCACAGTGAACAGAAATGCAAAGCTGATGCAGAGGAAAAGCAACATCTATGTCAGGAGCATGCAGCCAGTACCATCATCTCCACCGTAGCTACTCACACTTGCCCAACTTGTGGGAGACTGATCCATGCTAAGATAGGCCTCATCAGCCATCTATGCAAGCACAACAATTAAACCCAAGGGTGTTAGTGGCCATTATCACCCCTGCGATGGACGCACATCACTGGACAATTATAAATAAAAAATAAATAAATAAAACATGATCAGTAACACCCAGATATGAGATCTGCTTGTATCCCAGGATATCGATTTGTCCCCTTCTGTCTACGCCTTCAAATCTGGTGCTGTATACAGCTATTATAAACTTTGGACATGTTAAATAATTTTTTTTTCGCGGTCCGGTTTCCATCAAATCCTGCGCTCTGATTGGCTAGGCGAGTGGGTCCGTATCCTACAGTATGGAACCCAGTTATGGACCCCGGTTACGGACCTCTGGCGACTCGCTCGTTCACAACAACAACAAACATAGTAGCATTTTTTGTCAACATTTATTTTCGCATTTCTCAGGAGAATAGCATTAATTTTACAGCATGGACAGTGATAACGACAGTGTTTGCAGCGAAAGCGAGTTTTACTACCCTGAGGAAGACAAAATAAAGGAAAACATTTCAGGAGAAAGCTAAAAACCTCTAACTTGCTAATGCCAAGCAAAAACATGGCTGAATCCTGAATGACTCAATTTTGTATAAATAGGGGACTACATAGGCGGCAAAATGTAATTTTTTTCCTGCCATGGAAGTGCACTTGTATACTGAGGAGGAAGCAATTTGCATTACAGCCGTGAATGAGGATTCAAAATGGCGGCTCACCTCGGTTTTCCCTTTCAGGCGCTCGTTTTCTGTTAGAATTTGGTAAAGAAAAAAATAAATATGTTATTTACCAGCTTAAGGTCGGTCCGTATGGTGAAATACCGTGACCTTGGCCTTGAATACTGACCTCGGCCCAGATTGCCTTACTCAGTACTGTCAAGACCTCGGTCACGGTATTTCACGATACGGACCTCCCAGCTGGTAAATAACATATATACATTATATCCACATTCACTGGATATGAGCAACCACATGCTCTGATTGGCTATTCTACTACTAGGATATAAGCTCATATACCATGAGTAGAGAAAAACAAAATGGAGGACCATGTTGCTGAACCAACCAAGGATGAAAAACTCTACTCGAAAACACAACAAAACATGGAGTAAAATATGGAATGAAAATATTTGAGGGTAAGAATGTATCTTTTTTTAAATTTTTCAAGAATTATTATTATAGTATTTTTCACAAACTGCTCCTGTCATTTCGCCAGTTTGTTTACATTCTTCATGTTTAAGCATTAAAATTAGTTGAATTTTTTTAGACTGGTTCAAAAGCTCAAAGAAGTTTGAAAATTACAGAACTGAATGTCCAAGAAAGAATTAAATAAATCTCTAAAGCTATTCTACACCTCAGCATGACAGCAAGATGGCACTTTATACAAAAAAAGGGGGGAAAAAAACACTAAAGTCAATTCGTGCAGCCAGCAATAGTTTTTTAAGAAGTCCGCCTAAGCAGAAATGATTTTGTCGGATGTTTTGCATAAAGTTTTTATTTATTAAATTTGAAAAAAAAAAGAAAATAATAATAATAATAATAATAATAATAATAATAAAGCAGCTCTATTTCTCAAAAGCCAGTGAACGTGGATATAATAAAATAATTATTCCACTCAATCTCGTCGTACATGGCTTATAGCCAACTCGGCGCTACACGCTTCATCGCCTATCAGCTCATGTATGACTCGATTTCATGGAATAATTCTTAAATATACAGTAAATGTACTCACTGAAAATCAGCTGAGATTATGATGAGCATACAGTTGCATATTCAGACTACATTTGCTCTGACACAAATGGTTTTGGGTTCTTTTTTGTTGGAAGGAGTTTTCAGTGTCAGTGCTTTGTAGCACTCAGAGGAAATATTGGAAGCATTCTGTAATGTGAAAAATTACTCATGACCTTTTAAGTTGTCTCATCTCATCTCATTATCTCTAGCCGCTTTATCCTGTTCTACAGGGTCGCAGGCAAGCTGGAGCCTATCCCAGCTGACTACGGGCGAAAGGCGGGGTACACCCTGGACAAGTCGCCAGGTCATCACAGGGCTGACACATAGACACAGACAACCATTCACACTCACACTCACACCTACGCTCAATTTAGAGTCACCAGTTAACCTAACCTGCATGTCTTTGGACTGTGGGGGAAACCGGAGCACCCGGAGGAAACCCACGCGGACAACATGCAAAGTCCGCACAGAAAGGCCCTCGCCAGCCACTGGGCTCGAACCTGGACCTTCTTGCTGTGAGGCGACAGCGCTAACCACTACACCACCGTGCCGCCCCGTTTTAAGTTGTATGAAATCAAATTAGACTCCTCCTTGTTACAGTTTCTGTGAACGTGTAATCAGACTGCAAATTTTCCATGAAGCTCTTTCTTTTTCATTAATAATATTTATTATATCTTCTGTTTTGGGCGGCACGGTGGTGTAGTGGTTAGCGCTGTCGCCTCACAGCAAGAAGGTCCTGGGTTCGAGCCCTGGGGCCAGCGAGGGCCTTTCTGTGCGGAGTTTGCATGTTCTCCCCGTGTCCGCGTGGGTTTCCTCCGGGTGCTCCGGTTTCCCCCACAGTCCAAAGACATGCAGGTTAGGTTAACTGGTGGCTCTAAATTGACCATAGGTGTGAATGTGAGTGTGAATGGTTGTCTGTGTCTATGTGTCAGCCCTGTGATGACCTGGCGACTTGTCCAGGGTGTACCCCGCCTTTCGCCTGTAGTCAGTTGGGATAGGCTCCAGCTTGCCTGCGACCCTGTAGAAGGATAAAGCGGCTAGAGATAATGAGATGAGATGAGATATCTTCTGTTTTTGTTTTACCTCTGTCCATCCTTCCATCCGTCTGTCCATATCTCCGTCCGTCCGAAACACCCTTTTTCTCAGGAACCACAAATCATAGCCACTTGGTAACAAATGTCAGCTTGGGGTTCTATACCGTTTATACCATTTTCAGGTCTGTTCCAGATTGACTTCCTGTTTACCAACTGAATGTATTTACGAAGCATATAGGGTGGATTTACAAAATTTTTGTAACACTTTTCTCAGCAACCACAAATCATAACTGCTTGATATTTGGTACCGAGCTTCAGCTTGGTGTTCTATACCGTGTTTACTGTTTTCAGTTCTGTCGTACATCGACTTCCTGTTTACCGACTGAATGTATTTACGAAACATATCGGGTGGATTTTGACGCTATTTCAAGAAGCAAAATGCTATTTCAAAATGACAGTTTACCAGGATGCTATTTGAAATCCCTGGGGAGAGACACTGCTCTTTACTTACTCGTTTCAGGGTTCATTATTTGTTGAAGTCAACATTCATAATAATGGCCCTTTTCCACTACCCTTTTTCAGCTCACTTCAGCTCGCTTCAGCTCACTTCAGCCCGACACGGCTCGCGTTTCGACTACCAAAAACCAGCACGACTCAGCTCGTTTCAGCCCTGCTTAGCCCCTAAAACTCGCACCGTTTTGGAGTAGGGCTGAAGCGAGCCAAACCGTGCCGACTGAGGTTGGGGGCGTGAGCAGACACTCCCCTGTGCACTGATTGGTGAGGAGGCGTGTCCTCACATGCCCACACACGCCCCGCGAGCACGCTGGGATCTGTAAACACCGCAAACCCGGAAGGAGAATAATTATGAATTACGAGAATTTCTGAAGCCTTATGCGCCTCGCCTCATCTATACGCTCTTGCCAGTATCTGTTGGCGTTGTCGGTGACAACAAGCCACAGCACCAAGACCAGCAACACTAACGACTCCATGTCCTCCATGTTTATTGTTTACTATTCGGGTCGTGAGACTACCGCTTAAAAGCTCACTGAATCAGTGACATACAGAGCATCGTGCACGAGTTCGCGGAGCGCAAGGCTCGTCGTATGCCCTTCAAATAATGCGCGCAGTAGGCTATTGATGTTTTATTATGAGCCATGTACAGTATGTCGCCTAATGTTTTTTTGTTTCTGAGTTACATGTTCGTTTGAAGGACTTAATGTACAAAATAACATAGTTGCACCCCGTAGTGTTGAAATTGGTAAACACAGTGCATTCAGTGAGGTTTGCACCGCCCTCCTTTTATTTCTGACTCTTCCTGTCACCGTTGCAACCTCTGAGCGCTCATTCGTATGCCCTTCAAATAATGTGCGCAGTATAGGCTATTGATGTTTTATTATGAGCCATGTACAGTATCCTAATGTTTTTTGTTTCTGAGTTACATGTTCGTTTGAAGGACTTGATGTACTAAATAACATAGTTGCACCCGGTAGTGTTGAAATTGGTAAACACCGCAGTTGCGGACATTTTGTAGCCTAAAATGATGTTATGATAAGCTTTAATAAAGGGCCCGGTCATTTGCCCCGCCCCCGGCCCGGCTCTGACTTGTTCCGCCACTGTCACTGATGTCACTGTTTGCGCTGCTTAACGACATCACGTGACGTCCACCCACTTTCGCTAACTCCACCCAATGTGTCCACCCACTTCCAGCCAGCACGGTTCAGCGCGGTTGTAGTCGAAATGCAACTCCAACAGCCCCGCTCGGCTCGACTCAGCTCGACTCGGCACGGCACGGCTCAGCCGCGTTTGTAGTGGAAAAGCGGCATAAGTCTCCTATTCCTTCGATTGCTTGCATTCTGATATAAGCGAGAATGGGGGGGGATACGTACTGTAAGTGAGCAGTAGCTCACAGTTGATCTTGTAGTCCCTGCTCTTTTGAATATCCTCATCTTGGCCTCTGTAGCCAATGAACGAGTTTTCAGGAGCGAGCAGGACGAGACAATCAATAATGTAGCTCCTGCTCTACCACATTTCCTGTCAGTCTGCATTACAACAGAATGAACTCATTAGGATGTATATTGGAAAGTGGAGAAGATATACAAAGATTGCCAACTAAAACATTGTCCTATATCTCATCTTCAAATCTCTTTAAAGCAGAGATTCTTTGAATTTGAAATCCATAATTTCAGCCTCAACTTAGATATTCAAAAAGATTTTTTTTTCCTTTCATGGCCCACTGAGTGTCGTTACTCTAACTATGATCCAGGGGATGAAAGGTGCCTGTACGAGAGGTTCGAGTCAATTTACTTTTGCCTGGTTTATTAGAGTTATAAAGGTCTGCATTGAAGGTGGGCTGTGAAGAATGTAATTATGAAAGAGCTGTGTGGTTAACAACAGACATAAAGCAGGTTTACAGATATATTTGCAAATATAGATTTAGTTCCTTAATAAACAACAGTGGTGAGGAAAAGCTCTAAGATGACATGAAGAAACCTCAAGAGGAACCAGACTCAAAACAGAATGATCTTGTGGGTGGTGCTGGATAGTGGAATTATGAACCATTTATGATGTTGAAAAATAGTCACAGTATGAATGGTGTTGAAAGGATGCTCAGTGTAAGAAGATTGTTGAATAAAAGTCCTAAGATGAGCACAGGATAGGGTTTACGGTTATAGCAGCAGTTCTTGGGTACAAATCTACAATATCCAGGTGAGATTTGATGAAGCAAGGGTAAAGCAAGAAGCAACAAGCGAGAACAGCAAAAAGGTTTTGGGTTTGAGTCCAGTAGCTGACAGGGGCCTTTCTGTGTGGAGTTTGCATGTTATCCCCGTGTTTGCATGGGTTTCCTCTGGGTGATTCAGTTTCCCCCACAGTTAGGTGACGTTAGGTTAACATGAGGGAGCGCTCGTATGAAGCCTAGGCTGAAGTGTACTTAAGCAGGACACCTAACCCCCACTGCTCTGGGTACCGGTATGTGTGTGTGTGTGCTCATTGCTCACGTGTGTGTGCATGTGTGTGTTCACTGCTTCAGATGGGTTAAATGCAGACGAGACATTTCACTATGCTTAAAGGACATGGGACATGAAACATAAATGCACGCTATATCAGTTTCTTTCCATTAAAAATATGAATTAATTGCATCAACAAATACAAAATCATCTATTAAATTCAGCAAAATCGTTATATTCGTGACGATTATATGGCATTTCTGCTCGAGCTCCGATATGCATATTTTACAACCGGAAGAGCCGCTGTCACGTGATCATACGTCACAAAAACTTTCGGGCACAGCACAAGCGGGTAGATGAATGGAGAAGTGAATGACAAGAAAATTGTTTTTATAGTCTTTAACGTACATTGAACATCATGGTGTATTGTGCTGCTTATGGTTGCAATAATTCCAATGGGAAATGCCCTGGAGTAAGTTTTTTTGCATTCCCCAAGGACCCGAAGCTGAGGAAAGTGTGGGCTCACCTGCGCATGCGCAGTAGGCTTCGCGCATGCGCAGTAGGCTTGGTAGGACAAATCCAAGAGGTAGGATAACTTTACAGAACACCTGTTGAAAAAACTTTGCACCTACGTACTGTTTCCCACAAACTGTGTTCGGACCATTTCACTGAGGATTCTTTCAACATTAATACTCAAGTACTGAGCGATATTAATTGCCAAGCCAAATTCAAGAGGCTACTTAAAGATGGAGCCGTTCTCAACGTCCCAATTCAGGAACAAGATGGCGGAGTGAAACCCGAAGTGCTACGGCCACCACGAGGTGCATTCGCTAAGCGACTGAAAGCCGAGGTAAGGATTAGTATTATAATCTTGGGTGTATCAATTATTGATTATTATAATTCTGACTCATTTACTCTTATATCTGTCCTTCTTTGTTTACGTACCGAATCGAAGAGTTGTAGTGAAGTTGTAGGCCGTATAGCCGGGTTCATGGAGGCAGTGATAGCGCCATAATATACAGGGCCTAACATTCCTACAACTGTAGAGACAGTCAAGAAATCCTGTAACATTAATGGACATTTAAATAAATGTTAAGTTATGTTGGTAAGTTTGTTTAACTTTTCTTAATTTTCATCTCTTTCGCCAAATGGCGTAGTGTTGTTGGCTGTGTGATGGCGTTTCGCCATTTTGAATGTTTTCATCTCGGACTCTGGAAGCATTGTATCTCAATCGATCTCGAAAAATATCAGCAAAAAAAAAACTAGCTTGCAACGGACTTTAGCTAGATCTATGATGAACTTTCAATGTATGATACAAAAATAATACTTCTTTCAACAGATCATTAGCCTTTGAGCAGAATTGTTTTTAACTTACCAGGAAGTGTTATCGAGCCGACTGCTTTCAGTTTCATGGGGATTGAATGAACTCTCACTCTCAGAATCATCTGACCCGTCAGAGTAAAGACAAGATCCATGTTCATGTGAATTTCCAGCTATCGGTTCGAATTGATAGGGTCTAACTTCACATCTCTGTGAAACATCGGGAATATCACTGTCGATGGCGTCCATTTCGGTAACCTGTTTACATTAGATTCCCAAGCGCTGGCTCCTTGGAAAGTTTTTGTGACGTCACGGGTCACATGACCACCTAGCTAATTAACGAATCATTGTATAAAAAAGTTGAATAATGTGATGATTTTCACATTTTTGACGCCCTGCAGTGATTTAGATGGCATTTCTTATGTCCTTTATACATAATTATACCCAGAAAAAAATCCATGTCCCATGTCCTTTAAGTCTGTGCTTGAGTGCACGTGTGAGTGCGATAAATAAAGGCTTCTTCTTCTTCTTGTTTTGTTGCAAAATTTGGGGAATATACTGTTTTTGGAAGTAAAGCTCTTTAAGATGTCCTTGTAGGATCATCCAAAGCAGCACAAAGCGAAGCATGAATGAAGGAAGCTCTGAGTGGAAGGAGAACATCTCACAATGCACCTAACATTCATTCATTCAAATATGGTCTCCTAACTCAGTTTATTTAGAAAAAAAAAAACGTATCGTGAAAGCTTTCTTTTGGTTTGCTCCTCTGAGAGATCCCCAAATAGAAAGGTTCCACATAGACCCCTACAATAGATGGTTCCACTATGAGTGAGGATTCCATGTAGAACCTCTTTAGGAAGCTACAAACCACTGTTTAAAGAATCCTTGAGCAGCCACGTTCCAGACCCCATTTTTTACTGAAAAAGGTAAGACTGTTGAGCTTTCGGGCGGCACAATGATGTAGTGGTTAGCACTGTCGCCTCACAGCAAGAAGGTTCTGGGTTTGAGCCCAGTGGCCAACAAGGGCCTTTCTGTGTGGAGTTTGCATGATCCCCCTGTGTCTGCGTGGGTTTCCTCTGGGTTCTCCAGTTTCCCACACAGTCCAAAGACATGCAGGTCATCCCCAGTTGGTGAATGGTTGTTTGTCTCTATGTGTTGGCCCTGCGATGATCTGGTGACTTGTCCAGGGTGTACCCCGCCTCTCGCCCATAGTCAGCTGGGATAGGCTCCAGCTTGCCTGCGACCCTGCACAGGATAAGCGATTACGGATAATGGATGTTGAGCTTTCATAGCCTTCTTGAACATTTTTTTTTAGAAGCACTGTGTTCTTTAAAGGTGGCATGGTGGCACAGCAGGTAGCATTGCCACTTCACAGCTTTAGATCTATAGTTTTATCCTGAGCTCAGATTACTCTCTCTCTCTCTCTCTCTCTCTCTGGAGCTTTGTATTGTTTTCTCTGTGTCCATGGGTTCTATGGTTTCCTCCAAAAACATGCCAGCAGATAGATTAACTCCTCTAACTTTCCCCTACACTCTCAGAAAAAAAGGGTACTAAACTCTACTCTTTTCTCATCACTTAGGTAGAAGCCTCAAGAGTGTTCCTTTAGTGTGGATTTGTAAACTAGAAAAGGGCATGTAGTATATTTTCAAAGCATTACTCTAAATACTAATTGTGGGTTATTTACTGTATGTACCTTAACTGATTTTTAAAGGTTTACTCTAACCACATTTCGACTGCCAGTCGGCCCATGAGTTGGTTAGCATGTCCACCTCTCAACCGGAGATCATGAGTTCTACTTGCGGCTGGGTCGTACCAAAGACCATCATAAAAATGGTACCTACTGCCATCTGACGAGGCATGCTTCAATGCAGATGCAAGTGGGGAGTCAAACTGTCTCAGTTACCAGAGGACCAGCCCTGTCTATCTTAGGGTGTATTCACACCTACGTTGTTTGGTCTGGACCAAATGACTAAACGAACCAAATTTCCCTTGGTCCGGACCTTTTGGGTTGGTCTGAATACAAACCACCGAACTCTGGTCCAGACCAAACAAGCGGACCGAGACCAAGCTGCAAGGTCGGACTCGGTCCGTACCAAAGGAACTCTGGTGCGGACCTTTTGGAGGTGTGAAAGCAGACCGGACCTAATCTGACAGTTTTGCTTTTTTGTACCTCGGGAGCTTCCATCGTTTGTGGAGCATTATGGGAAACAGAGTCTTGACACTCCACCGCAAAGTGCAAACACTGTTTTGGTTGTCAAGGGAACCTTACAACAGTCGTTCAGTCATTCAGACCAGTGGTAGGCTAGACTACAGAGTACAAAAAATGAGTAGGGGGCAAACGTGGGCCGAGGAAGAAATGCGTACCCTTGTGGATATATGGGCAGATGTCCACATATCTGAGCTTTTGGAGAGAACACACAAAAATGCCGACATGTTTGCTGTATTCAGTGAGAAAATGAAGGAGAAGGGGTTCACGCACTCCCCAGAACAATGTCGGCTAAAAGTGAAGAAACTCCGTCAGACCTACATTAAAATCAGGGACATTCTTTCAAAAAGTGGCGGTACTAGCGACGCAAAAAAGAAATTCATCTATTACGATGGATAAGGCGAATATCCCGACACATACCTCCTCTGTCTTGCGTGAAGAGCCAGAACTGTCACAACATGATGTGCGCTCATCAGCGCTATCCTCCATAGCCGCCTTGCCCTTTGAAGTCGTCGTTGATAAATTACTTGTACAACAGCATAGTAATCGCACAATTGTGAAAACAGTAAAAACTGGAAAAAACATATAGCTTTGATGACATTAAAAAGAATAACAGCACGGAAAGCCTCCATGACTACTTTTGAACTTAACGCTTTGTGCACGTGTCGTCTCTGACCGATAGCTGAACGACCTCAGGGCGCGCGGCTTTGTTGACAGATTTTGGTCCGCTTACTAAAATGTACAGTGTGAAAGCGAACCGCACCAAAATGAAAAAATAAAAAAAACATTTGGTTCGGACCAAAGCAAGTGAACTATCGAACTATCCTGGTCTGAATACACCCTTACACGTTTGTTTTGCTCTCTTTGTTTCTTTCCAACACTAGCCTTCGTCCCAGTAACCAGAAGTGTCTTTTTTTTAATACAGTTTCAAAAGGCAGTTTCCCTTGTGGGGACCAGCTAAACGTGTCCCCACAAGATCCAAATGGTTAGATATTCTAATCCATGTTGGGACATTTGGTCCCCACAAAATCTATAACAACATTGCCTGTCAACACATATGCATAAATAAACACATCAGCACATCACATCAATGACACCCTCAGTCTTTCCAGGTCTGTCTGCCAGCAAAAGTCTGTTGTGACACAATCATTACAAATTGATTGCAAAATAGCTAACAATCCTGATTAAATCATTAAATTCCTGCTTATGCTTCAGAGAACGGGGGCAAAATTAACTTCCCACCAACCTCATTTTTTTCCCCTTTACCCCAATACGAAATAATGATTTTCTGCCAGTCTAATTACAAAGCCAACATCTGATCAAGCCGGCATCCAGAGGGGATTATCACATGCGCCAGTATTAGAGCTCATTACCAGCTTGAGTGCAGAATTATTACATCTTGTAATTGGATGGTGAGATTTATATACAGATCAGGCTAGTTTCTGTAAGATTGTAATTACAGGCTCCATTGGTTAGCTACTTATCACTCTGCTGCGGGGAGAGGAAGAGAGGCAGAGACAGAGGGAGTGTTTCATTAACCCTTAACCCCACAGAGGGAAAACCCTGTACCAAACACACGGCTGTGATAAGAACAACAGTTCAACGCACACATGAAACTGTTTATTACCCTCTACCCAATACCCAGTGACCTCCACTCTCTGCCCAAATGGGTGTTCGTTTAATGTAGACACTGCTGGGCAATTTTGGTTCATGTTGAAATGGCGTGTGCGTTTTTCCGCTTGGCTGGGATCCATTCTGTAATTAGCAGGAGTAACAGTGTGGAATAAGCACTCATCTGCTTACTGTGGCTTTTGAAAAAGGGCTGAGCTCTTTACACTCATGTCCTGGAGTGTATACACCTCCCTTCCTTGTTCTCTCAATATCAGTGTTCAGAAATGTAAGCGTATGATGGCTAAATTTCTAGCATCAGCAACATGACAGGGCATGTCATTATGGGGAAATAATCAATGACAGGGTGGTGTGATGTAGCCATTCTGAAGCGTTCTGTTCCTCTATAGCAAATTGACAGCATTAGCAATATTTTATATTATAGTAAAGAGCAATATGGAAGACTTTTTATCTGGTTATACTGTAATTACATTGAATGTTGTGGAACAGCTCTGAAACAATTCACTTGGTGTTCTCACAAACCTTTCCATCATGAAGACTTTCTCAGAACAGTTATGACTGTTATGAAGTGCTGACACTGGAGACTCCTTCCAAAAAATGCTTAAAAAAACACTCCTCACAGAAAACTTCAATTAAGGATAATATATAGAAATGCTAACACATGCTGTTATATTACATAGAAATGAGTGTTTTACTGGGAAATATGCCATTCGTAGTTTTCATACGAGCTACATCTGGGATATGGAGAACTACAACCATGACATATTTAAATAATATTGGCTGGTGTTGAGTGGTCTATCAGATATATTCCATTCAGCTAGCATGATCTTGAACAAGTCGAAGATGAGTAGCTGAATGGAATATATCTGATGTACCATGAAAAAAGCCAGCCAATATTATTATTATTATTATTATTATTATTATTATTATTATTATACATACAGATTCCTTTCAGATGTTCAACACATCTTTCTCTTTCAAAATTCCCTCAGAATATTCCGTATTTAATAAAGCAAACCTGGTGGCCATGTTTGTTTACAAATTGTCACAGTCACTCGCTAGCCCGGAAATTTTACTTCTCCGACGTGCGACATCATGTTGTCTTGACAACCATGCAATATCATAAAATATATTCAACACTCATTCTCCATTGGGTGGAGTGGCGTAATACACGTAAGATAAGCTCTAACAGTATTGCATGCTATCAAACCAAATGAATAAAACCCGCTAGAAGGGAACAGAACATGTTTTTATTCCATCAGAAAAGTGTCCTGTGTGTATAATAATTCTCAGTATGTCACTCATGAGGAAATCAGTGGACTGTTTTGATAAATTTGAGGACTTTTTGTTTGTGTGTCTAAATAATAAAAAGAAAATCACACGTTGACTTGAAGATATGAAATTTATCTTCTCATGTTAAAAAACTCACATTTTTTCATATGAAATACATTGCAGATCTGAGTGACATATTTAAACAAGTGTTACCAGGCAAAATAAACTTTGCCCGGTAGCACTTATGATGAATATGAAGGAAGATATCACAAAAAAAAAAAATGTTGACCTTTTTGGTGACCTTGACCTTGATTTTGACTTTGTGTGTGAACATACTTGGCCAATAAACATGGTTCTGATTCTGATTCTCATTTGCACACCATAATGCTCTCAGCCAATCAGAACACACCATACTGCTCTCAGCCAATCAGAACACACCGTACTGCTCTCAGCCAATCAGAACACATCTGAAGGAATATGAAGGAAGATATCGCGAAAAAAACCCACAATTTTGACCTTTTTGGTGACTTTGACTTTGACCGGATGACCCTCAAAATGTTGAAGGTTCTATTTGAGACCAAAGTCCATCTATCCTGAAAGTTTCATGAAGATTGGTCCAGCCGTTTTCCTGTAATATCATTAACAATAAAACAAACAAACAAACAAAGAAACCCCACTGAAAACAATACCTCGCCCCCTGGTGGACTCCGTCCTGGGCGAGGTAATAATATTGGCTGGCGTTGAGTGGTCTATCAGATATATTCCATTCAGCTAGCATGATATTGAATGAGTCAAAGATGAGTAGCTGAATGGAATATATTTGATATACCATGAAAAAAAGTCAGCCAATATTATTATTATTATTATTATTATACATACACACTCTCTTCATGTCAGCATTCTCGAAGGCCAATGCTACCTTACCCGCGACTCAGTGCTGTTAGCACAGCAGTCCAATTACCTTCCAGCAATTGTAGTAGTAGAGTTAGCAAAGGCCAACACTAGCTTACCTGCGACTCAGTGCTGTTAACGCGGCAGTCCAGTTACCTTCCAGCTAGTGTAGCTTTAGCGAAGGCCAATGCTAGCACAGTCAAGCCAAATATTGGTGGCCATGTTTGTTTACAAATTGTCACTGTCACTTGCTAACGCCAAAGTTTTACACCTCTGGCGTGTGACGTCATGTCGTCTTGACAACCATGCAATAGCTTAAACTATATTCAACACTCATTCTCCATTGTGGAGAGTGACGTAACACACGTAGGATAAGCGATATGCTAACAATATTGCATGCTATCAATAAACCCACTAGAAGGGAATAGAATACATATATGTTATTTACCAGCTGGGAGGTCTGTATCATGAAATACCGTGACCGAGGTCTTGAAAGTACTGACTGAAGCCCTCTGGGCCGAGGTCAGTATTCAAGGCCAAGGTCATGGTATTTCACCATACGAACCGACCTTAAGCTGGTAAATAATATATTTATTTTTTTCTTTACCAAATTCTAACAGAAAACAAGAGCGCCCGAAAGGGAAAACCGAGCCGAGCTGCCATTTTGAATCCTTGTTCACGGCTGTAATGCAAATTGCTTCCTCCTCGGTATACAAGTGCACTTCCATGGCAGGAAAAAAACTACATTTTGCCGCCTATGTAGTCCCCTATTTATACAAAATTGAGTCATTCAGGATTCAGCCATGTTTTTGCTCGGCGTTAGCAAATTACAGGTTTTTAGCTTTCTCCTGAAATGTTTTCTTTTATTTCTTCTTCCTCAGGGTAGTAAAACTCGCTTTCACTGTGAACACTGTCGTTATCGCTATCCATGCTATAAAATTAATGCTATTCTCCGGAGAAATGCTGGCAAAAATTTATAAGATTTTTGATAATCTTATAAATAAATCTTATAAAAAAAAAAGATAAATGTTGACAAAAAATTCTACTATATTTGTTGTTGTGAACAAGTGAGTCGCCAGAGGTCCATAACTGGGGTCCGTACCGTAGAATACGGACCCGCTCACCAGCCAATCAGAGCGCAGGATTTGGACAGTGAAAAAAATAAATGTTTTTATTCCATCAAAAAAAAAGTGTCCTGTATGTATAATAATTCCTGATATTTCACTCCAATGATGTCACTCCCAATGTTTTCCCACTGACTTGATGTGTGTTGTCAAAATAGCGACCCGGTACAAACTTAAACTTCTTTTGATTAACTTGCATAATTTTTGTGGATGTCCGTATAATATAAAGAACATTACACAGTGGCGTGAAGATATGAAGTTTATCTTCTCGTGTTGAAAATATTTTATACATTATAAATATACATTTGGCGGCACGGTGGTGTAGTGGTTAGTGCTGTCGCCTCACAGCAAGAAGGTCCGGGTTCGAGCCCCGTGGCCGGCGAGGGCCTTTCTGTGCGAAGTTTGCATGTTCTCCCCGTGTCCGCGTGGGTTTCCTCCGGGTGTTCCGGTTTCCCCCACAGTCCAAAGACATGCAGGTTAGGTTAACTGGCGACTCTAAATTGACCGTAGGCGTGAATGTGAGTGTGAATGGTAGTCTGTGTCTATGTGTCAGCCCTGTGATGACCTTGCGACTTGTCCAGGGTGTACCCCGCCTTTCGCCCGTAGTCAGCTGGGATAGGCTCCAGCTTGCCTTCGACCCTGTAGAACAGGATAAAGCGGCTAGAGATAATGAGATGAGATGAAATATACATTCACCACTCGAAGATAAACTTCCTATTTCTTGTACGACTGTGTAATATCCCTTGTGCATAAAATGAATCAACCTACTGAACCAATTAGAATCAAGCATTCTGTGTTATGGTATAGACTATAAAGTAACACACCAAACAAGCGCTGCCTTGATAAAAATGTAGATTTGTATAGAAATGTAGTTCTTGATAATGTAACGCAAACACATTATTCACTCTGGGGAATAGTGGGATAGAAGAAATTGGAGAGAAAAATAAAGAGTTGCAGTATTCGGGCTGGAGCACAAACTCTTTTCCTGCAAGTCAGCAAGATTCCATTTGAGCTGTTGCTGAGAGAAATTGAAAGAAAGATATAACAACAACAACAGCAAATAAATCAGCATCTATTCAAGTCTGTACAACTTTACAAGTTTCTTTCTCTGTGCATGAAAACCAGGCCGCTCGGAATCGATACAGGCTTCCATTTTATGAGACAAGGAGTTAACTTGTTCAATTATGGCACAGACAGCTCTATTCTTTTGTAACAAGTAATGTGGGTAGGGAAATCGATACTGACAGGCTGCCTGCACACTGCCTAATTCCATATTACCTCCAGCCAATGGCAGCTTGGCTCCATAATGAAGCTGTGCTGAGCACTTCATTATGGAGAAGGAGGGGGGATCGATACACACATGACTACACACTTACACACACACACAGACTAGGGACAGGGGTATCACAGGCTTCCAGAATGTGTCTGGAGGCACAGTTTGAGGCTCAAAGATGCATTAAAGATGAGCTTGGGGTAATGGATTAGGGTGTATATAAGAGTGTGTGTGACTGATGTTTTGGGAATTACACTGTAGGGTCATGCTCAGGATCAATGGTCAGGATCATGACATGCTCAAAGACTGCACGCTACACTGATTAAGTTTATTAACATGGTCAAAATGGGTGAAGTTAACTGTAGCAAGTTAGCTGTTGATTTTAAATTGACAATAAGACAAACTAATCTCGGATTTAATGGTGCTGGTTGCATGTTGCGTGAATTTAACTGAGGCATATTTTTCAAACATTCCATATAGACGTGCATTACTGATGGTGCAAACCCCCTACTTTTAAATAAGACTCTTGCCTTCTTCCCATAGCTCGTCCTGGTGCCATGTCACACGCACCCAGCTGTCCACATGATGTAAAAGAAAAAGTGATTCATCAGACCAGGCCACATTACATTAACAGCATTTAGCAGACGGTCTTATCCAGAGCGACGTTCAATGTACCCAGAGCAGCCTGGCGAATAGTTGGGGGTTAGGTGTCTTGCTCAAGGGCACTTTAGCCATTCCTGCTGGTCCAGGGAATCAATCCGGCAACCTTTTGGTTCCAAAGCTGCTTCTCTAACAGTTAGGCCATGGCTTCCTCGTTTCTAGCCATTAAGCCACCTTCTTCTATTGCTTGATGGTCCTGTTCTGATGGTCACCTTACATTACAGGCATTTAGCAGATGCTGTTATCCAAAGCTACATACAACATACCCAGGACAGCCTGGGGAGCAGTTAGGGGTTAGGTGCCATGCTCAAGGGCACTTCAGCTATTCCTGCTGGTCCAGGGAATCGAATCGGTCACATTTTGGTCCCAAAGCTGCTTCTCTAACCATTAAGCCATGGCTTCCCATTTTGGTGGTGGACAGGGTTCAGCATGGGCATTCTGACCAGTCTGTAACTACACAACCCTTTTTGCAGCAAGCTGTGATGCACTGTGTCCTGACACCTTTCTATCTTAGCCAGCATTAACTTTTTTGGCAATTCGTGCTACAGTAGATCTTCTGTGGGACTGACCAGATGGGTTAGCCTTCATACTCCATGCACATCAATGAGTCTTGGGCACCTTAGGGTCCTTCTTTGGACCATTTTTGGTAGGTACTAACCACTGGATACCAGGAACACCCCACAAGCCTTGACATTTTGGAGATGCTCCAACCACAATCACAATTCGGCCAATCAGAGTCACTCAGATCCTTACTCTTGGCCATTTTTCATGCTTTCAACACCTCAACTTCAAGAACTGACTGTACACTTGCTGCCTAATATATCCCACCCTTTGAGAGGTGCCAGTGTGATAAGAGAATCAGTGTTATTCTCTTCACCTGGCAGTGATTGTAACATTATGGCTGATCGGTGTGTGTGTGTGTGTGTGTGTGTGTGTGTGTGTGTGTGTGTGTGTGTGTGTTTATTGCAGAAATAATTCATTCACTGAATCATTCTTCAGTAATCGCTTTATCCTGGATCTGGAATCTATCCCAGGAACAAAGAGTAGGGATAAGGTGGCAATGTACCATTCTAGTGCATCATAGACATACTGTGCTGTGAGGCACTGCTACATTATCCACTGCACCATTATAAAGGTATAAAAACAAAATAATATATAACATAAAAGAAGGGGGAAACAAGCAAAAGCCAGTTTTAAAATGGCACAATTTAAAGTTGGTAAGGATGTGGAGTTTGGTGAGTAATTGAAAAAAACCCACATATAAACAAAATACACATTGAGACGAAATATATTTATTTTTTCATAACTTTCCACTAAGTAATCCGCTCTATATTACTCCCATTAATAATCATTACCAGGTTAATCTTAGCGAGCTGTGACAGGCATCATTTAGCACCGCATACAACACCGGAGAATAGGCAATTCATAAGAGGGCAAGCTGTACTGTAATGTGTAAAAATTCCATTTAGTGTGGTTTAATCTAAATAACCCATCCACAGCGCTGCATTTATTTTCTGTCTGCACTACAGAGTCACGGTTATTGAGTAAATATGACTTTTATGAGACGAAGGCAGAATTTGGAGGAAGAGTATCATCAGTTATGGAGCAATAAAGTGCATGAATTTATAATGTTTAGTACAAGTGAGAAGATATGACACAAGCCTGTCTAAGTAAGTAAGACTGTTCTATAATAAAGCTGAAGTGATGGAATAAAATCGTCTTTTATTTTATTTATAATCTTTAATATACAGTAATATAAATAGAATGTCTATAATTATAGAAAATAAAATTAAAACAAGCTGACTGCTTCACCATGCACAATGAAATCATCCGGACTTACATCATCCAGCATATGCTGTTCATTAAACATTGGGTTCTTGATCTCAATTTTGTGTTTATTATTATTATTATTATTATTATTATTATTATTATTATTTCCAAAATAATAGTGAAGCATGAGAGGTGCAGGCAGTTCTCTCCGGACACACGCTGCTCACAAAGCTCAGACAATTTCAAAACTGAGGCCTTTGATCGATATAGGATTGTGTCGACTTTTTTTGATGTGCTTCATGAGCCTGTCTCGTTCCCTGATGGGACACTTGATCTCAGACACTTTATATTTATGCTTGCTAAACCAGGGAGCAAGAGAAAGCATTAGGGATGAAGGAAAAGGAAAGTAAATAGAGCAAGTGTAGAGAAAGATGGTGCAAGATTGGGGATACAGATGGATGTCTGGACGCTGGAGGATGGGAAGTCTACAGTGAAATGCCCACTTTGGGAACAGTCATGAATACGTTGATATCCTGCCAAATTAGTATAGCACAGGGAATATTGGACCCTGTGCTATAATGAAATTTCAGTCAGGTTATAGAAATGTAAGGATCTAAAGTGTTTTCATGTTCATTAAAATCTGCCCCTTCACCCAGCTTTCTCAATTTCTCAATTATCCTTTCTATTTAGCACAAAATACAGAATTAAGAATATTAGAATAATAATACTGTATTAATAATACTAGGTGCTAGGTCAGATCAGACCTTTTGTAATAAAACTCTGCGAGGTGTAAATGTATAAGCCCACTAAAACAATTTGGCAAATGCAGTCGAAGTGTAAATGCAGTTTCCATATCAACCAGCATGCCAGATTGTTGATTTGATAGATAGATAGATAGATAGATAGATAGATAGATAGATAGATAGATAGATAGATAGATAGATAGATAGATAGATAGATAGATAGATAGATTTTTTTTCTTTAAACAACAACAGCAAAAACAATATTAGAAAAATATTAAATGTGAAGTGGTGGCCACAAATACGGAATGTTGAGGCAATTTTTTTTCACTGCAAAAAAATTGAAAACTGAATTTGAGGACAAAATTTCTTAATCCTAGTGAAATGATCTTGCTGCATGGGCAGATATTTTTACTTGATAAGACATCTTCGAATAAATTTGTTGCAATCTAGAACTAGGTTTAATAATCTCAGAATTGGTGTCTAGTATTTTTCTAATAGGAAATGCAAGATCATTTCAACTATTTTCAAGATAGTTTCACTTGCTAAGATATCATTTTTTCGCAGTGCTGCCCCAGCCATGAAGTACTTGGCTCATAGCCATTAATATTGGAATGATGTATATGGACATACCAGACTCAGTGGTGCTGTGGCATGGATATTCCATTAGCTTGTCAGCTTATGCAAAATTCTTGAAGTGAAATTCTTCAAGTCCCCCCTGGATTCCAATGAGATTTTCAGATTTCATTTGTGTCCATGACACAACACCAAGCCTAATATTAGCAAAATATTGAAAAATAGATAGATAGATAGATAGATAGATAGATAGATAGATAGATAGATAGATAGATAGATCTACTTCAGAATTACTAGATTTATTTCATGTGTGTAAGCAGTTAATCAGTTAACTGACTGGTGTTTGATATTTAGTTAGCTACATAAAGCTAATATTTTTGTGTCCCAGACAAAGCAGGCTTATTAGCTAGCTTCCTTGAAAATATAAAACTTCTCAGGTATCCAGGTATCACTTGTAAAAACAGTTTCAAAAACAGCTACATTAGAGAATGCAAAAAATATATTCAGTGAAGTATATCTAGCTTGCATTACTAGCATCAGAAACAGATTAAAAAAAAAAAAAAACATACCTATTCAATCATCATCATCACTGACGAACCCAATCCAGGTTTGAGGCGAGCCATGTTTGGTTGACTTGGCCAGAATTGCAGCAGTAGGGTGGCCAGTTCCTTTCTGTGCACTCACACACACACACACACACACACACACACACACACACACACACACACACACACACACACACACATCTATGGGCAATTTAGAGTAGCCAGTTAACCTAACTGCATGTTTTTGGACTGTGAGAGGAAACCGGAGCACCCGGAGGAAACCCACACAGACATGGGGAGAACACGCAAACTCCACACTCAAAGTCCCCCATCAGCCACTGGGCTCAACCAGAGAACCTTCTTGCTGTGAGGAAACAGTGCTAACCACTGCACCACCATGCTGCCCCACCTAGTCGATCACTGGTCATATAACAATGAAAACAATCAATAATTAAAAAGTTAATTACGAATGATGCCCTCCCACCCACCCACCCCCATATAGCCCTTCACTAGAAGGCTGAATAAATTCTCTTACACAGCTTTATGGAATGGACCCTGACTACACTCCAATTTGGTGTCAGGATGATCATTTGATAGTGTATGCATTCCATACTGGACAATGTAGGGTTGCTGGTTTGCTTTACAGTTCAGGCCTAAACATGCTAAGGAAGGTTCCAGTGTCCCTGCTGGTCCTCTATCCACTGTCATGATGTCCTTGAGGTTCTTGAACTCCAGATATTAAGCACCATGACTATGTCCTATGATCATCTTGTCCAGCATCTGTGCAAGAGCAGAGAAAGCTCAATGTTCTAACCAAGGTCATATAAAGGATGCTATATTCATGCAAAAGATACCCAAGAGATTGTTTACTTGCTGCAGTAGATATAGCCACATTTGCAATACAGTCAAAAGAGATCCAGACATTAAATCTATACCATGACAAAACAGGTTAATGTGTAGTCTACTTGGTTAACCTCAACTGCTACAAGACCTCACTTGGCACAAAGCAGAAGGCTCACACCATGGTTCCAGGGATGACCTCTGACCTGGGATCTGACAGTGGTGTCATCTGAAAGGCCAATCACTTCAAACCAGCACCCCCACCCTCCTCTCTTTACTCCTCATTGCTTTGGGGACCCCCAGTCACTTATGACTTATTCATGCAGGTTTCACATTACACCAATAAATAACAAATATGATACCCTCTTAACCCCCATTCACTTTCCTTAGCCACCTCACCCCATAATAGCATCATCCCTCATATTTGCTTTATGATCCAGAAGGCACTCTTGAGGCTAAGAATCACTGCTGTACCGTAACTATCCTTATAAAAGCTTTCAGATGGAGAAAACAAATACCGAGCAGTCTGATCTTTTCTGTCTTTCTCGGTTATGCTGGTGTGTTTTCTAGTCAGAATATTTTCATCAGCATCACTCGGTCCCTGCGGAGTCCTCTGCTTTAAACACTTAACGGCTAAATAAATAATGACAGAGGCATCACACTCAATGGAGCAGAGAAAAAGGGAAAGAGATTGAGCTTTCTCTCCATCTAGCCAGGCATCAGGCCCTGCCCAAACCCCTTGGTACCCATTCACAGCTGGATTATGGGTCTTTAACTACCATCCAACCCTGAAATGGTACTCCAGGGCTGTAGAAGTACAGTGGAAGACTGAGACAGAATATCTCAGTTAAAAAAAAAATAAAATAAAATAAAAAATACCCTCACCTCAGTAGTCATTTTATGGGCAATTTTCCATTTCATGTTTAAAAACAAGAACAGACCCAAGTAGGAACCAGTGACTCTTTAGGGTTCTAGCTTTAGTTAATTTACCACCAATATAATGGAAGTCATAGTTTTAACATTAAAGTAAAATAACACTCTTTTTTATGACATGGAAAAATAGTATTGGATTAGAATTGTTCCTTTGCCTGATTGGTTGTGTGATTTCATCTCACTGAACATGTGCTTGTTAATCAATCAAAAGAAGGTTAACATTTTTGTGAAAAGATGAAAAATCCATAACAATTAAATCATTTTACTTGGAAACCGTTGCTAATTAGAATACGCACAAAAAAGTACAAGTTAGCACCCTGTATAATCAGAAAATGAATGTGTTTACAGTTTTATTGCAATTTTGTTGTAAAAATGTTTTTCACTGGCACATTTTTCCCCCCCAGAAAACTAATAAAATAACCCAAGGCTACTCTGAGATTTGGCTCACTGCTTGGTGAGCAATCCTGATGGTCCAACCCACTCACGGGGACCTCCTGTGGGTAGACAGAAGGTTTCTTCAAGGATTCTTTGGATAGTTAACGATCCTTAGATTGGGAATCTAGGATCATTAGATCCTTAGAACCATTTTGGGACTCTAAGAACCATTAATTATTGAAAATTCCAATGAAGAACCCTTGAGAAACCTTTTTTTTTCTATGAGTGAGTGGACAAATCTAGAGCAGATGCCAAAAGCCATGCAGCTGGAACTTAAACCACTGGCCAACAGATCAAGCACAGTTCCAGTTTGCTGGTGCCAAAAGTTCTGCTTCTAAGCACAAAATGACATTCTTTGAAAATGATTCATGAATTAACTGTTTCCATACATGAAATGTGCTCAAATGAGAAGTTGAGAGAAAATATCACTCTGAAACACATGATTATTAATGCATATATCAATATTTGATGTATTTAATGATTCTGGTCATAATTTGTTGGTTGTTGCTGTATTTTCATTGTTCCCATGAGAAGTTAACCATTTTTAACACACTGATATCATATTACTTGCGGAGATAAAATGCCATTTAATAAGAGAATAAGGATCAACAAACTTCATACGTAAGAACATTAAAATCTGCTGCATTCTCCTAAAAACAAAAGATCAAGAGCTTCTTTCTCACTTTTCCCATAATCATTGGACTCATGGTATTGACACAATACTCAGCTACGCTAGTTAGCAATGTACTTGATGACTAGTGTGATGCAAGGAAGAGACCAAGAAAGGGCTAAATCTTTAAAGCGATTAATCAGGAATTTTTGAAATTACGAGGTTATGAAATGTCATCATTGTACATTAATATGAGATGTTCTAGATGAAAAAAATTAAGCAGATTTCAGCTTAAAAAAACATGCTAAAGTTGTAACATCAGTCCGTTGGGCCATTTCCCCAGGTGCGGCCATACTGGATTAGCCAGATATATGGATGTATTAGGAGACGAAAACAAGGGTGGTGTTGCGTGACATAGGATTCCGCCTGTCTTCTTCATTTCGTCCTGGATCCAAGATGTTTGACCGAGTGGATTCATCAAGTAAAGCGAGAAAACTTTACTCCAGGAAAAAGCAGCAAATTGTGCAGTGAGAAGTTTATAGAAGATTGTTTTGTGGAGGACTTGTATGAAAAAAATCACTGGAAAGAAGCAAGACACAAGGCAGAAACGACAACTAAAGCCAGACGCGATCCTGACTTTGTTCCACTACAAAACACCGACACTGGCAGCCTGACAGTATACCGTGTCACGCATCAAATGGATGGAAGGTAACCAGGCAATAAATCAGAAAAATCAGAATCAGAAAAAGTTTTATTGCCAAGTAATTGTTGAAACTACAAGGAATTTGGCTTGGAGTTAAGGTGCTCAATAAATAAATACTAAATAAAGTCAGTCTATTCTAAGATGTTAAGAGATAAGAACTAAATAAACAAGATAAAACTAGCCAATACTTTATTTTGATTCCTTTTCTAATACTGCATTGCCATCATTTTTGTTGAGAAATGCAAACAAATTGACTGAGAAGTCACGCTAGTCCATAATATTATAGCATGCACTTCTACACCTCCGCTGTGCTCACGGAAAATGGCATCACTCACGATGGAGTTATGGTGGCCTCCCTGACAAAAACAAGCTCAACTATGAGCTACCTGTACTGCTCAGTTACGTATCCCCCCGCTCTCACTTATATCAGAATGCAAGCAATCGAAGGAATAGGACACTTATTATGAATGTTGACTTCAACAAATAATGAACCCTGAAACAAGTAAGTAAAGAGCAGTGTCTCTCCCCAGGGATTTCAAATAGCATCCTGGTAAACTGTCATTTTAAAATAGCATTTTGCTTCTTGAAATAGCATCAAAATCCACCCTACATGTTTCGTAAATACATTCAGTCGGTAAACAGGAAATCAATGTACAACAGAACTGAAAATGGTATACACATAATAGAACCCCAAGCTGAAGCTCGGTACCAAATATCAAGCAGTTGTGATTTGTAGTTGCTGAGAAAAGTGTTATGAAAATTTTGTAAATCCACGCTATATGTTTCGTAAATACATTCAGTTGGTAAACAGGAGTCAATGTATGACAGAACTGAAAACGGTATACATGGTATAGAACCCCAAGCTGATGTTTGGTACCAAGTACCAAGTGGCTATGATTTGTGGTTGCTGAGAAAAAGGGTGTTTTGGACGGACTGAGGGACTGACAGAGGAATAAAAAAAAAAAAAACAGTATACCCCCCTCCTTCGGAGCAGGGGTATAAAAATAGTTCTGTCTATTTTCATCAGTTTAGTAGTTAAATTGTTAAGAACAAATTCAACATGCAGCTTTTTTTTATTATTTTTTATAAAGGACAGACATAAAAAACGACTTTTAGCTCAATTTGTTTATTTGTGAGATATTTCCTTTAAAACTTGTCCAGGGTGCACCCCGCCTCCCGTCCATAATCAACTGGAATAGGCTCCAGTTTGCCTGCGACCCTGCACAGAATAAGCGGCTACAGATAATGGATGGATGGATGGATGGATATTTCCTTTAAACTAAAAAAGAAAAAAAACCCACAATTTAAAATTTTCATTCAGAAATGAACCTTGGACCCAATCGAAGCCCTCAAGATTATGCCAGTTGCCCAATGTGGCCTTGAATGACTGGATCCATGTGCAATAAATGTTGGCTAAAAGTAGTTTGAAATGAATTTCTCCAGTATCTGCCATTAATGCAGAGATAAATTGTAAGAAGTTGCTTGCATTTTACAAAGGAAGGTTGGAGTGAACATTTCAGATCCAAGATCAGTGGGTAAAGTGTGTGAGAGCGAGAGAGAGAGAGAATGATTAATCACAAGACCAAAGTTGGGATTTCTTTGAGCTTTGCACTCTGCTATCTGTCATCACTCAATATGACTCGATCCCTTTATCCATCTTTCTCTTTATGTCTTTATCACCTGCTCATCTCAGATTAGGTCTGCTACTCTCTCTCTCTCTCTCTCTCTCTCCTTCCCCTATCCAGCTCTGTGGGGATCCTGCCTTATTGAATCATGTTTAATTCTGCCTCTTTTGATTGATAAATTGCCTTCACCTTGCACTCGCCGAGCTCATGTAGGAGCTTACAGTGATAACGCATTAAGATTCATTTAAGGAGCTTTGTTTGAGAATCGAATCAATAACCAGCTTTAAAAGAAGACCTGTTGTGTAAACCAGGCACGTCAGACCAAACACCCCATAAACACCAAGGACGGACAGAGGACTGTATAGTCTTCTAAAAACACACAGTTATCTCAGAGAGGAGAGCTGGAGGATTCCAGTCCACCCCCGAATGACATCTGGACATCAATATGGCTGCCTTACCATGTGATGTGACGGTAAAAGTGCTATTGATTTTAGACGGATTTAAAAGCACTGTTGGGAGCAATTGAAGCTAAACTTACTGCCCGGAGTGTCCACGGCCATCATGACGGATGAGTCCTGAGCTACATCACCAGAAACACCTCAGAATGAGGAGTGGATTTCTTTCTTTTCTTTTCCTACCAAGCACAAGCCTGATGGAAATTTCTGAAAGCCATAATTTGGCATGGTTACACATAAAATTTGGTATCATGAAGATATTTTTGTTCATCAGAGGTTTTTTAAGATATAATTTTTCACATAAATCAGAAAAAAAAAACAAGAACCCGCATGAAGGCACACCCAGCTACACCCTCGTATAAACATGTACAAACAGATTGAGATAGACAACACTTTTTCCATCTTGGTCACACACCTCACTTACATGATATTGATTAACCTGCCCACTTTCTCTGTCGACGTTCAAAGAGAGAGAGAATATATATATATATATATATATATATATATATATATATATATATATATATATATATATATATAACTACAGCACATTATGCAAGGAGATGTTTAATCAAGATTGTTTAAAGGAAAGGAGAAAAAAAAACACTTAGCCTTGAAAATGGACATGGTACATCCAATACAATTGGGTATTCAAAAAAAGAAAAAAAAAACATACACACATACAGTAAATGTAGCCCATAAATATGCTTAAAATGATCAATATCTTTTTGAGATCCAATAATTATTGTTGCAATTTATTGCTGAGCCAAACACAGTATTTATCCACCGATCATTATATACAATTTAAGAAAGTACCATTACAGATATTTGAACTTTTATATCTAATCAATGCATGGAATGGTAATGTTGAAAACATAAAACAAAAAAAAAAAAAAGTCAATAAAAGGTAAATGCATGAAATCATGCAATTGATTAGCCACATATCAATATCACTGCCTGTAAAATGAGCATTGCATCACTGTTAACATTGCTTTAATGCTAAAATGAAGAAAAAAGATTACATCATGCTTTAAAAAAAAGAACAATATGGAAAAAGAGAAAAAAGGTAAAACAGCTCGAACACTTACTGTGAAGCTGATATTAATAAATCATTACTTGTAAGCATTTTACAAAGACTTATAATGCCTCAAATGGTCTATACGCTTACGTAGTAATGTAAGTGTCACTATTCATTATCATGTCATGTGATATTTGTAATGTAAAAATGATCAGGACAGTCGCATAGCATTTACTGCACCTTTAAAGGAGAACTGAAGGCAATTTTTTTATTATCAAATCTCTATTTATCTCATTTTATTAAATATAGGAATGCTTTTTTGATCGCTATTTTGTCACTGCTTTAGCAAGTTATGAGTGTTTGAAATATGCTCTGTAATATATCAGTCCATATGTCAAAGCGATGGCTGTAAACGAGATTCATTGAGACCTGTGCGAGACATCGTAGGACGGAAGTAAAACGTACAGCGGAAATCAAAGTGACCGACATCTGCCAACGTTGTCAAAAGACGCGCGCGCCCTCTTTCGAATGCTGATGTAATCAAGCCGGAAGTTTTGTTTGTTTTGATAGCAATCAGGAAAGTTTGAAAAAAGTAGGCAGTAATCGTCATTTAAACTCGTTTTTGTGCGATATTTCGTTTGGAAAACAGTTTTCAAAGTGGCGGCACTGACACCTGGCTGACACTTCACGTTTCGAAGTCTTGCACAAGTCTCGTGAAGATCGCGCGGATAAGCGACGCCTGCCGTGGACCAAACAAACTAAATTCAACATGGCTAAAAATCGAATAGGCCGATATGTATAATATTTAATTGCAATTAGTTGCCAATACGAGTGACGATATAAGGTTACTAAAACCGAAAACGTAATTGAATAACACGTTAATTAAGAAATAAAGCAAGTTTAAAAATGACTTCAGTTTTCCTTTAAGGGACAGGAAACACGGTGCTACATGTCATTTTGTCATTGTCATTTTATCGAGTCATTTTTGGCTGATTTAGAACAAAGATCCCTTTTTTTTGTAATTTTGAACATCTTCGGAATGTTTAAAGCATTTCTGTAATTGTTAATAAATTACAGTTGATTTATAATAATTCGCATATCCTTATTAGTTAAAGATTGTTCAGTACAGGTCATGCCGTTAAAATAAATGGTGACATTTGTGTTTTTATAACATCATTACACATTTTCAAGAAGTTATTTTACATTACTAGAGCTTTGTAAGGCATTATTCCTTTGTAAGGAATACTTACCAGTGCCGTTATAATGATTTATGAATATACCGTAGGCAGGGCGGCACGGTGGTGTAGTGGTTAGCGCTGTCGCCTCACAGCAAGAAGGTCCGGGTTCGAGCCCCGTGGCCGGCGAGGGCCTTTCTGTGTGGAGTTTGCATGTTCTCCCCGTGTCCGCGTGGGTTTCCTCCGGGTGCTCCGGTTTCCCCCACAGTCCAAAGACATGCAGGTTAGGTTAACTGGTGACTCTAAATTGAGCGTAGGTGTGAATGTGAGTGTGAATGGTTGTCTGTGTCTATGTGTCAGCCCTGTGATGACCTGGTGACTTGTCCAGGGTGTACCCCGCCTTTCGCCCGTAGTCAGCTGGGATAGGCTCCAGCTTGCCTGTGACCCTGTAGAGCAGGATAAAGCGGCTAGAGATAATGAGATGAGATATACCGTAGGCTTCAAAGAATGTGTTGCCTAAACACTCTGCACAAAGTTTATTCAATAGCGCCATATGTACACTTCAGCTAAATACTGTAATACAGGTATAGATGCTTCAGTTAATATAAGCCATGTCAGGCAAAACAGAGAAAATGACCATGTGCCAAACATTCACTGCATGTTTCTTGTTGGTCTGTTTACTTCATATTAATTGAGCAAAAAGGGCAAATTGATCAGTTATGCTGAGATCAAACAAGACGTGTGTGTATCTGAGCTGCAGAGCGGCTATAGGATCAAAGAACCGTCTCGACCTGAGCAGGTGTTTGAAGGAGAATAAAAACAGCAAATGGAGGTGTGTTGGTTCTAGAGATCTAGGGCAAAAACATCCCATTAGAAACCAAGCGGGTAAACAAAACAGAGCTCCTCAGGGATCCGGCCTCCAGAAGAGGGGTTACACACACTTTGAAGTGGCTAGAGGAATTCCCTGAGCTGTGGAGAGGCGTCTATTTGAATAACACACACACACACACATGCAGTGAGTGCAAGACTGAGGTAGGAGATGACAGGTTTTTGTTCTCCAAATCACTGGGAGAAGCAAGAACATAGTTGAGATAATAGAAACACATTTAGTGATACCACAGAACTCAGAAGAAGAAGAAGAAGAAGAAGAAGAAGAAGAAGGCTTAATTTGACACACATTACAGCACAATGAAATTCTATTATCTACACTCACCAGAAACTTTAATAGGAACTTGTTCTTGATTCTAAGATTCCTGTTCTTGGCTGCAGGAGTGGAACCCAATGGGTTCTTCTGCTGTTGCATGCTGAGATGTTTTTCTGCTCACCACAGTTGTAAAGAGTTATTACGTATATGAGTTGCTTTGTCCTTCCTGGCAGTTTGAACCAATCTGTCAATTTTCCTCTGACCTCTCTTATCAACAAGGCATTTATTTCCATCCACAGAACTGTCGCTCACTCAATGGTTTTTTTTTCACATCATTCTGTCTGTGTAAACTCTAGAGACTGTTGTTTGTGTGTGAAAACCCCAGGAGATCAGCAGTTTCTGAAATACTCAAACCAGTCCATCTGGCTCAAACCAACACCCATACCACAGCGAAAGAAAGTCACACTTTGAGATCACAATTTTTCCCGTTCTGATGTTTGAACATTGTGAACATTAACTGAAGCTCTTGATTTGTATCTGCATGATTTGATGCATCAAGGGGTCGGCTGATTAGAGAACTGCATAAAACAGCAGGTGGATGGGTGGTCCTAATAAAGTGGCCGGTGATTGTATATCCCAGCTTGTTAAGAAGCTGGGGTCAGAGAACAGAGTCATCAGTAACATGCTGACCCAGTTTGAATTTGTTGAATTTTTCAATCTAATTGCTCAGAAGGTTGATTAATTTTCTCATCTCATCTCATTATCTCTAGCCGCTTTATCCTTCTACAGGGTCGCAGGCAAGCTGGAGCCTATCCCAGCTGACTACGGGCGAAAGGCGGGGTACACCCTGGACAAGTCACCAGGTCATCACAGGGCTGACACGTAGACACAGACAACCATTCACACTCACATTCACACCTACGCTCAATTTAGAGTCACCAGTTAACCTAACCTGCATGTCTTTGGACTGTGGGGGAAACCGGCGCACCCAGAGGAAACCCACGCGGACACGGGGAGAACATGCAAACTCCACACAGAAAGGCCCTCGCCGGCCACGGGGCTCGAACCCGGACCTTCTTGCTGTGAGGCGACAGCGCTAACCACTACACCACCGTGCCACCCTGATTAATTTTCTTTCACAGCATATTATCTTTACACTAATGTGCTTATTCGAGTATATTATTGTTTTTATAGTAACTTACCCAGGGGCTTGTATGGTGGATACTCCATAATAATCTAAGGCTAAAAAAAGTGTTGAACAAAGAAATCAAACGAGACCATCAATGACAGCGTAGCTCACTACGGCACCCTAGGTACTCCTACCTTCATGCCAGAAAGAATCAAAATCAGTGATGAATTGAGGGAGAAGAAGTGATTTGTGTGGGAACTGCTCATTAGAGATTAATTACTCCATATCTTCATTATTAATTGCAATTATGCAAATTTGGGTAGAAGCTATATGCACCTCAGGCAGACCTACCTTCCTGCCAAAAAGAATAAAAATCGGTGAAGAACTGAGAAAGAAGAAGTGATTTTTGTGAAATGTGGACGACACCCAACAGACGGACAACACATGATGGCATAAACTCATTACCTGTCGGCCAGATGAGCTAATGATCCTGTGGTGACGTGTTGTCAGGAGATGTTTAACATTTATGGAGGGAGTGTCTAGGATCAGCACTTTGTAAAAGTATTTTTGTATTGACTTCATGAGAGGGAAAAAATAAATAAAAGACATGCAGATGATTATAGCTGCTATAACTAAGTGATATACAGGAAGTACCTTGTTTTGTGGATGTTCCACACCATTAAGTACAACAATACATGACTTGCTGCTCATTAATAAATTAAAGATTTGTAATAGTCTGCAAATTATCGTACTATGATATAAAAGCTGATGAGCTGAACAGTTACTTAACTTTGCACTGGGCTGCATTACGCCTCCAAAAATATTTTCCTAAAAAATATATTTCTTTTAAAAAAAAGTCAAAACTTACAGTATTTGAAGTACAGTGGTGCTTGAAAGTTTGTGAACCCTTTAGAATTTTCTATATTTCTGCATAAATATGACCTAAGACATCATCAGATTTTCACACAAGTCCTAAAAGTAGATAAAGAGAACCCAGTTAAACAAACGAGACAAAAATATTATACTTGGTCATTTATTTATTGAGGAAAATGATCCAATATTACAGATCAGTGAGTGGCAAAAGTATGTGAAACTTTGCTTTCAGTATCTGGTGTGACCCCCTTGTGCAGCAATAACTGCAACTAAACGTTTGCGGTAACTGTTGATCAGTCCTGCACACCGGCTTGGAGGAATTTTAGCCCGTTCCTCCATACAGAACAGCTTCAACTCTGGGATGTTGGTGGGTTTCCTCACATGAACTGCTTGCTTCAGGTCCTTCCATAACATTTCAATTAGATTAAGGTCAGGACTTTGACTTGGCCATTCCAGAACATTAACTTTATTCTTCTTTAACCATTCTTTGGTAGAACGACTTGTGTGCTTAGGGTCGTTGTCTTGCTGCATGACCCACCTTCTCTTGAGATTCAGTTCATCGACAGATGTCCTGACATTTTCCTTGAGAATTCGCTGGTATAATTCAGAATTCATTGTTCCATCAATGATGGCAAGCTGTCCTGGCCCAGATCCAGCAAAACAGGCCCAAACCATGATACTACCACCACCATGTTTCACAGATGGGATAAGGTTCTTATGCTGGAATGCAGTGTTTTCCTTTCTCCAAACATAATGCTTCTCATTTAAACCAAAAAGTTCTATTTTGGTCCCATCCGTCCACAGAACATTTTTCCAGTAGCCTTCTGGCTTGTCCGCATGATTTTTAGGAAACTGCAGACAAGCAGCAATGTTCTTTTTGGAGAGCAGTGGCTTTCTCTTTGCAACCCTGCCATGCACACCATTGTTGTTCAGTGTTCTCCTGATGGTGGACTCATGAACATTAACATTAGCCAATGTGAGAGAGGCCTTCAGTTGCTTAGAAGTTACCCTGGGGTCCTTTGTGACCTCGCCAACTATTACACGCCTTGCTCTTGGAGTGATCTTTGTCCAACCTCTTTAGAGATGGTTTTGTAACCTTTTCCAGCCTGATGAGCATCAACAACGCTTTTTCTGAGGTCCTCAGAAATCTCCTTTGTGCGTGCCATGATACACTTCCACAAACATGTGTTGTGAAGATCAGACTTTGATAGATCCCTGTTCTTTAAATAAAACAGGGTGCCCACTCACACCTGATTGTCATGCCATTGATTGAAAACACCTGACTCTAATTTCACCTTCAAATTAACTGCTAATCCTAGAGGTTCACATACTTTTGCCACTCACAGATATGTAATATTGGATCATTTTCCTCAATAAATAAATGACTAAGTATAATATTTTTGTCTCATTTGTTAAACCAGGTTCTCTTTATCTACTTTTAGGACTTGTGTGAAAATTTGATGTTTTAGGTCATATTTATGCAGAAATATAGAACATTCTAAAGGGTTCACAAACTTTCAAGCACCACTGTATTAGAGATTCAATTTTTTTTCACCTGGCATATGTTCCCCTTTGATTATCAGCATGACTTTTTTTTTTAAATCTTAGATTCATGTAACATGGTGTACAAGTCATGCCATTATAGTGTATCACTGCATCATTAATAGAGCAAAATAACCAGAGAAGTGATGCAATGACATGTCTGGAGACATCTAGAGATGTAGTATTATGTTCTTGAGAGCCAGGGGCAAGAAGGGAGTCTTGGATTGAAGGAGAACTGAATCGAGACAGGGAATAGAGTGTGTGTATCAGCTTCCTAAAAACATTTTGACACTTTAAACCTACAGTCGCTTCCAGCTCGTAAATACTCAATACAGAATCAATAGCAGTCAGCTTTAAGGAGCAGAAACAGAGCCGTGTGAAATACAGCCATGCAGAGAGCTATGGATTTTATGACACCAGATACTTTGAAATGCAAATATTAACTTATGCTCAATGTCCTTCTCTCCTGCTGCTGCACCTATTGATCGCTGTGCGCTGATGCTATTGATCATTGAATATTTAATGGTGATAATTAAATTTGAGAAGCGCAGTACTTGGAGCCATTTCTGTGGTCATCTGACAGCCACTCGAGAGGACTTGCATGACTTTGAGGTTTAATTAGGCTCTAATGTAGTATCAATCACTGAACGATGTGCAATTAGGATCATAGGATCGTACAGTGAGTCAGAAAACCAAATAATTTAGAGTAAGATTGTGGATTGAACACATTGGAACATAATTAATCTCAGTGTCAAATATATGAAATTATATTTTTTTAGTAATATAGTAGTAATCAGTGGGGAATGGTTACTATTAGAGCTGGGACTTGAGCTCAGCCAAAACTTAGCCAGACACCAAAAAAGCAACAAGGCAAAGGATTTTGCAAGGGATTGGCGGCAGGGTGCCAGGTCGTTCCGTTGTGTGTACTTGTTGATGTTGATTTTAAAAGTAACTAAAGCCCGGCGCACACAGGCGACTGCTCACTGCAAACGTGTCACGATTTTTGGACGCAAGTTTCCCCTCTCGGGTAGCTGCGTGTGCGGGTTATCTGCGACTAGTGGGCGATTTGAGGAGGGGGATGCAAGTCACATGGAAATCACATGACTACTTTGCGGGCAGGGATTGGCTGAGCCTTTGGAGGTGATCGCTTAGTTATCGCAAAGGCACGCACACGCGGCGATATCTCTGCAACAAGTCAGCGACTGGCAATTTTTGTCGCAGAATATCAAGCATGTTTGATACCTGCGATCTGTCGCAAGCAACAACAAAAAAATTGCCACTGCAAATATCCGCACACAAAGCAATTTTTCGCTGGCATCAAAAAGTTGGATGACCAAGCAACAGAAAATCGCCCGTGTGCACCAGGCTTAAGTAAATTACATTGGGAAATGAATACTTAAAGGAAAAGGCAACTTTTGTACAAAATCACCACAAATAGATAGATAAATATATAAAGTAATCGATCATGGGATTTATAGAGAAAGAACAGACCGCATAACAGTATCTTTTAACTTTTAATAATATGGGCTTGCGCTGAGCTCAGCGAAGATGCGTTCCGCCATATTGATCTACTGCGTGACGTCATGCGGCCCGCCACTGAAAAGAACTCTTCAGTGCTTCATGGTAATAAGGTAAAAAACCAGTACAATCGCTTCTTCAAAGTTTCACCAAATGGTTTTATTTATGCAACTTAAAGCTCATAATACTGTATAACTTTGGTTGAGTAAAAACACGGAGCAAAAACATGGCTGAATCCTGAATGACTCCTATTTGGATTTGTCCTACCAAGCCTACTGCGCATGCGTGAAGCGGCTCGGCTCGGTTTTCCCTTTCGGGCGCTCTCGTTTTCTGTTAGAATTTGGTAAAGAAAAAAAAAAAATTATTTACCAGCTTACCGGGTCCATGAACATAAATCTGACAGCTGACAAGGTCGGGATATAAACGAATCGAATACAAGCCACCCGCCGGGACTCCTAATCACAGTGATCTGCTTGTAAACACTGTTTTCATGGGCCCAGTGACGTCACAGATCAGAGGGAGGCGCATTAACGAAAGATTCTGATTGGTTTATAGTTGCCCACAATCTCAAAATGGCTGACTCCTCCAACTTCGACTCCTCTGTGTCAATTCATGATTTCAAAGTTAAAAATATTTTTTCATGTTCGATATATAATGGAAATAATTAACGGAATTGATTACGTATATGTTTTTCTCCTATTACACACCTGCTTTTGTACAAAAGTTGCGTTTTCCTTTAAGTCTGAGTGAAAGATACTGTAGCGAGCATGCAGCGTGGAAGAAGAGTCTGGAGACAGAAATCTTAGTTTCTCCATCTTTAGCCTGTGCTACTTGCTCTCGATAGATAGCACAGGCTTGACTGCTTTATTAGCATTCTCTAACACTACTGATGAACGCTACACCGGCTGGAAAGTGACTTCACTGCTGCGCTGATGGTGCCGACTCACGGTTAAGCTCACGTTGGCCTTTGAGAAGGCCTAGGGTGATAAAGGTTTGGTCCCACCTACTATAAATCAAAATCTGATTGGTTAATTCATCTGTCACTTCCTATATAAACATACACTGCCATGGCCTTCTGTCCCGGCAATGAAGTTCTAACCAGTGATTGAGCCAGCTCTAAACTCTTCTCAGCCTAGAGACAAAAAAAAAACCTCTCATTGGATAACTCGATTTTAATGTTTTCAGGATAGTAACCCTTTCATTTCAGAAGCAAATTTGATAGAAAATGAGGCCAAGTTAGAATTAGAAGAGAATAATTATCATGAAATTATGAAAGAATGAATTCAATTAAATATAACATTTTAAATACTGACATGTTTGGGATTTCTCTGAAGGACTAGAAGGCCCTGATGGTTCCCGTTTGGTAGTAATATACCAGAAATGTTGCACTCAAGCTAAACTGTGCATGCATTTTTACACTTATGATCTCTGATTCCACCAATGATACATTTGATACCAAGCAAAGATGCTACATTTGATAAATTTCTCTTGCTCAGAGTGACATGGATGTCCTTCATATGCACACACACTGATCCAATTCCTTCCAGCTCATCTCCAGTAGCTTTACCCCCTCCAGGTGTTTTGAAAAGGGGAAGAAAGGGAAAAATCTCCCTAATCGACCATCATAATTTAGGACATAAGAGTCGGGGGAGGGTGTGGGATGGAGAGAGTTCGCTGTAGGGATTGCATTAAAGGCCATTGTGCGCTGCATAGGCCGATGTTAAACAAAGTGTCAATCAATAGCTGTTTTATTGGTGACCACAATCAATACATTACTGACCGAGGAGGCCAATTAAGACTTTCAACCATGGGAGGGGCAAAGACAGGAGGACTGGAGGACAGGACAGAAGAGGAAAACTAAACTAAACACGACTGCAGGAAAACAAGTGGACAGATAAACCGAGAGCATGAAGGAGACAGCGCGGAGAGACCGAGAGACAGCACTTAAAAATAATCACCCCCTCATCCTCTCCACCAGCGCAATTTCCTTTCCTGAGTGTCAAGATTTCAAACAGCATGTTCCCACATCAGCAGCTCCCCCAGGGTGCAGGCCGGACAACACGCTGATGGAGAGCAGAGGCGGCCTATCTCCCAGGAGGAAGAGCAGGTCAGGGGTCAACTGGCCCCTGTCTGCAGCCGCTCCCTGCTCATGACGTGGAGCTGCCAGTGGGAAAGCTGCTCCTCCTTTCTTCTCACCACACAGATGGCATCTTAATGAGGAAAGACACACTCTTGATACTGCCCAGTTTGGACAAGCGTATAAAGTGCATGTGTGGACCTTAATATTCTCCACATTTCTTTAGCATCATATCAGTGAACAGGTTGATTAACCTTATAATAAAATAGTAAAGTTTTCATTTCCATTTCCGGTTGAGAGTATGCTGTGCACATTCTGGCTGCCGCTTCTCACAGGAGCTTTTTATTTTATTTTCCCTGTTGTTTTTCTTTTTTGTGTTTGTGTAGTTTGATGTTGTTTTTTTGTTTTTTCTTTGAGTGTTTTGTCCGCCGGTTGTGGTGTAGCTCTGGACCCAGTTTTGGGCGTCGGTTCTCTCCAGGCCTTGGTTCGCCGTTAGTGATGCCTGTGCTCTCGCTATGGAGCACTTTTAACATTGTGGTTGTCCAGCGCTCTGTGTGGCAGTGCTTTTGTGCTTGGTGCGGTGTTCCGAGCGATGTTGTTCGGTGGCGTCGCAGCGGCTGTGCAAGTGGTTTGGGATATACCGGCGCTCTGCATGGCGGTGCTTCTGTGCTTGCTTTGTGTATCCATGGCGCAGTGCTCACAGCGATGTTGCCTGGCGACAGTGCGGCGGCTGTGCCGGTGGTGTGGGACTGATCTTCATGTGCCTTTTGTTGGGAATGTGGCAGCTACACCATTGGAATGACATCCTGACCTTCTTTTGGTGGACTTTTTTTTTCCTAATTGTAAAGTGACCTTGGGTATGAGAAAGGTGCTATTTAAAGTCAACTGATTATTCTTATTTATTATTGAAGTCATTATTAATTTGCGCTAGCAGCGGTCGCACAAATTGTTACTCTCACTCAGGATCTTTCTACTTTAGTAATCTTATTATTCTTATTATTATTCTCCTAACATATTTTAGGACGCTATTTCTGCCTCAGTTTTCAACCAATCATCACCGAATTTCACATGAAGAATACCTCTGGGCTGAATTACGTTGCTATGACTTTTGGTGGTGATCCGGATCACCAAACTGGAATGAGCCATAAAAAATGAGCTTTTTTCCTCACTAAGCATCATTCTCTGAGTCTTAATGTTCCAGATCTATAGGGTACGATGACCAAACATCCTGGTTTGTAATGGCTAGTGCAAATCACTGTGACTTTAGTCATAGTCGCTGTCTAGTTATTATTATTATTATTATTATTATTATTATTAAGTTTTTTTTAGGATGCTATTTCTCCCTCATTTTTCAACCGATCATCACCAAATTTCACATGAAGAATACCTCTGGGCTGAATTACATTGCTATCACTTTTGATGCTGATCCAGATCACTGATCTGGAATGATCCATGAAAAATGGGATTTTTTTTTCAATCACTTATAACTATGTTAATTTTCATGAATTTATTTTTATTTTTTATTTATTTATTTTTATTAATTTTTATTTTTTTTGTTCAGGGCGGCAGAGCGCAACTTTTCCTCACTAAGTATCATTCTCTATCTCTTACCATTCTGGATCTATAGGGTACAGTGACCAGACGTCCCGGTTTGTAACAGCTAGCGCAAATTACTGTGACTTTAGTCAGTCTCTATATAGTTTATTATTATTATTATTATTATTATTATTATTAGGCGGCACGGTGGTGTAGTGGTTAGCGCTGTCGCCTCACAGCAAGAAGGTCCGGGTTTGAGCCCCATGGCCGGCGAGGGCCTTTCTGTGTGGAGTTTGCATGTTCTCCCCGTGTCCGCGTGGGTTTCCTCCGGGTGCTCCGGTTTCCCCCACAGTCCAAAGACATGCAGGTTAGGTTAACTGGTGACTCTAAATTGACTGTAGGTGTGAATGTGAGTGTGAATGGTTGTCTGTGTCTATGTGTCAGCCCTGTGATGACCTGGCGACTTGTCCAGGGTGTACCCCGCCTTTCGCCCGTAGTCAGCTGGGATAGGCTCCAGCTTGCCTGCGACCCTGTAGAACAGGATAAAGCGGCTAGAGATGATGAGATGAGATTATTATTATTATTATTATTATTATTATTATTATTATTAACTTTCCTGTGTAATGTGGTGTGATCGTGATATGATGCGGCCCGACATGAACATTAAATACATTTTGCTTTTAAAGAGAAGGCATATCCTACTTTAATCTATTTATAGATCAGCGTTAATGGTGTGGATTGTTTGCAAAACAAGTTAGTTTCTGTTATATCTGGTTGCAGCAGTTAAGCAGTCGTTCCCTCATCCACCTCTGTGTTTTTTTCCCTCTTTTGAAGTTAATTAAGACAAAAAAAGCAACCTGTCATTATTACTGACAAACTTTAAAGCACAAAATCGTCTGGCCTGAAAACTTTCCTGTGGGGAAAAAGCTCTGAAACTGGAAACTCCTTCTTGAAGTGTTCCTTCTTTTCCTTATTAGGCATGGATTATGCTGTGTGTCCATCAAGCAATTCCTTGTGAAGGAGTATTATAGAAATGATACCATTACAACAAGTACATTGAGATAAACATGTGATTTGGCTTGCAGCTAGATGCTGTTAGAGCTACTGTTCTAGAAAATGAATCAACGAAACCGTCAATGATGGCATAGCTCACTCCGGCCCCGTCTAGTCCAGAAAGAACGATCTAAAGTGGGCCACTTTACACAATAAATGTTGCAAGCTATATACACTATATACAAGCTATATATAGAAGCGATATCCACCCTAGGAATACCAACCTATTTGCCAGAAAGAATCCAAAACGGTGAGGAATTGACCGAGAAGAAGCAATTTTTGTTGAACGGCTCATTAAGGCTTACAGTAATTAGTCCATAACTTCATTAATAATTGTAATGAAGCAAATCTGGGTAGAAGTTCTATGCACCCTAGGTTCCCCTACCAGAAAGGATCAAAATTGGTGAAGAATTGAGGGAGAAGAAGTGATTTGTGTGGAAACTGCTCATTAGGGCTTAGGGTATAGTCACACTAGAGGCGGACTGAGCCGGGATGCCGTCAGAATGAAAATTCATCGTATATTCCGGGATATTCGAAGTGCATTCTAAAAATTCTGACTGCATTCTGAGTGCATTCCAAACATTCGGGCCCATTCTTGTGGCCCGACCCGAATGTTTTGCTCATGCTCAAAACATTCAAGGTGCATTTGAAGAGGAGAAATATTGAACAGCATTCGAAGTGTATTCTAACAGCATTCTAAATATTCTTACAGCATTCCAACAGCATTGGAAACATTCTGATCACATTCGAGGGAAAAATCGAAATGGCAAGCCACTTCAGATCCTGGCAGAATGTCCCGAATGTGCCTCAAATGAGCCGGAATGCCGTTGGAATGAAAATTCTTCATATATTCCGGGATATTTGAAGTACATTTTAAGTACTCGAGCTGCATTCTGTTTGAATTCTTAGACGTTCGAAACATATTCGGCGGCTATTCCGGGAGCGTTCTGACTGCATTTGAGGTGAATTCGTACCGCATTCGAGGCATCTTCCGACCAGACTTCGGGTGGTATTCAGGCAGCAATTGAACCGCACTCGTACGGTATTCGAAGTGCATTCTTAATATTCTTACTGCATTCTAACAGCATTCTAAGTATTCCTACTGTGTTCCAACTACATTTGAACTGCATTCGAAAGCTAATACACCCAGAATGTTTTAGAATCATTCGAGGCAGGTTCAAAGCGCATTCTAAGTATTTAAACGGCATTCTTACAAAGCTGTAAGAATGTTGGTCAGTTTGAAATTCCCGCCCGAATGTGGCACAAATTTTGAAAAAAATTTCATTCCGGCTGGTTCTGCTTGATTCCTGCTAATTCCGAATAAGTGTGACGGGGCCTTTAATTACTCCATATCTTCATTATTAATTGCAATTATGCAAATTTGACTAGATGCTATATGCACCTCAGACAGACCTACCTTCCTGCCAAAAAGAATAAAAATCAGTGAAGAACTGAGAGAGAAGAAGCAATTCTCATGAAATGTGGATGATGCCAAATGGATGACAGACAGACAACACATAATGGCATAAACTCATCGCCTGTCGGCCGGATGAGCTAATAATGGACCAATCGTGTTCAAGAATGTATGCTTTCATTGTCTGTCTCCTGGAGTTTCACATTTAGAGATCCCAAATCTGATCTATAAAAATGTTAAGCTTGTTCTGTTGTACTGGTCTCCACACTAGCCAAAGAAAAAAACTCAACACAACTCTTGATCTCCATGCAATCCATGTTGCTCTCAGTGATTCCTCCAAGTGTTCCTTTACATCAACTTTCCATTCTTATCATCTCATGTGACTACACTAGACCAAAAAAAACCTATCCCTTCCTGTGCAGCTTTACGTCCTGTTCCCAAGGACAGAGGGTCATAGAGGCCATCTGTTTAATGTCACTGGTGCTTGCTACTCTACTGAGGGGTTATCGGCACTCGGAGCTATCTGACCCTTCTCCTTCAGCTCCAACACCACACACACACACACACACACACACACACACACACACAATTCCAGACACAGGACTCAAAGTCTTCCATGTGTGTGATGATGTGATGAGCCCCATTTTCCCTTTACTGTTTTTTTCATCCCTTGCTATTAGGTGTGTCCCATTTCCATATCTTCTCATATGACTTCTAACTTTTTTTTTTCTCATAATTGCAAATATGAGATTTCCCTTTTGCACGCAACCCAGTCACGAGTTCCCTGTGGTTCTCAAAGCTTTTTTTTTTTCTTGAAAAGAGTTGTGCTTGGTTCTTCTTACATAAACCTTGAATGTGATGGACCAAGATTACTGAGTGTAAAGTAATAAAAGTGTCACTCTGAGAAATGTAACTACACAATAAGTTAAAGCCGTGTTTGGAGCTGAGAGCTACACTCTTTCAGGTAGATCTGACATGGCAGAGAGTAGAACTTGTCAGAAAAGCATTTGAAGAATGACCATGTGGCGGGAGAGAACTCACAGAAAAAGCACCAATCATGAGGAGAATGACATGGACCTCGGCAAATTACAGGGTTACCTTTCCAACCTTTCCATCTGCTGAAAGAGAACAGTCTCTCTCGCTCTCTCTCTCTCTCTCTCTGTATTAAAAAAACATGTCTGCAGAGTCCGCTCATCTAACGAAGACATAATTCTACATTGAAACGTGATGGTTTCATAGTTTAAATACATGCATTAATATTTGCATCACTACTTTACTTCCCTGTTTATTTCATTTGCTTATTTTTTTTTACCTGCTTTTATTGGTTCAGAGTCGTATTCCTTCCCCAAAGAGAGAACCAGACACACTACATTCCTCAGACCAGACAGATATAATATTTCAAATTGAATCCCATCTATTTGATGCAATCACCATTCACACTCTGAGGTCAGCGTAGTGTAAGAACACAACATGTATTACAGACAATAAAACAGTTATTTCTAGCTTTTGAGATTTAGTTTGATTCAGATGGTTGAGGACCATACTGGCTACCAGACCTCTGAATACTGCTCAGGATAAAGGGAGAATAACAAAAGAAGTGCTCAGGAAATAAAAGAAGAAAGAAAATGGTACATTTCTTATACATAAAAGCCAATCCTATGTCTTTTTTTTTGTCATGTACATTTTTTATTCATATGAATATGAATACAGTCTGCTGAAAAGCTAAAACTGATATTCTGCCTTCCTCAACCTTAAATTTTAATAAATTTCCAGTATTTTCTTCTGTAAAAAACTATTTCAGATCAAGTACCAGAAAAGTGGAATTCATACTAGGTGTATATTAAGGTAATGACGACTAATCACAACCAGTTTTTAGTCCAGATTATAATTTTATTTTTCTTTCTTTATGCATTTTTATTGGTTTGATTTAATCCAAGACGGAGGTTTTTTTTAAAGGAGAAAGGAAGTCATTTTTAAACTTGCTTTATTTCTTAATTAACGTGTTCGGTTTTAGTAACCTTATATCGTGACTCATATTGGCGACTAATTGCAATTAAATATTACACTTATCGGCCTATTCGGTTTTTAGCCATGTTGAATTTAGTTCGTTTGGTCCACGGCAGGTGTCGCTTATCCGCGCGATTTTCACAAGACTTGTGCGAGACTTCGAAACGTGAAGTGTCAGCCAGGTGTCAGCGCCACCATTTTGAAAACTGTTTTCCAAACGAAATATTGCACAAAAAATGAGTTTAAACGATGATTGCTGCCTACTTTTTCAAACTTTCCTGATTGCTATCAAAACAAACAAAACTTCCGGCTTGATTAAATCAGCATTCGAAAGAGGGCGCACGCGTCTTTTGACAACGTTGGCAGATGTTGGTCACTTTGATTTCCGCTGTATGTTTTACTTCCGTCCTACAATGTCTCGCACAGGTCTCAACGAATCTCGTTTATGGCCATTGCTTTGACACATGGATTGATATAGTACATACCATATTTCAAACACTCATAACTTGCTATAGCAGTGACAAAATAGCGATCAAAAATACATTCCTATATTTAATAAAATGAGATAAATAGAATTTTGATTATTAAAAAATTGCCTTCAGTTCCCCTTTAAGGTAATGACCACTAATCATAACCAGTTTTTAGTCCAGATTATAGCTTTATTCTTCTTTCTTTATGCATTTTTATTGGTTTGATTTCATCCAAGAGGGATTTTTTAATACATAATGGCTATAAAACTGAATAAATTCTAAGAGGGCAGGACATCAGTCAGTGCGTTTACATGCACATAGAGAAAATCAAATTTCTGCCATAGCTCGACTGAAATCGAAGTTCTAAATGCCATGGAAACACCTTAGCTCGGCTGAAATTGAACCGAACTGGATTTCTTGTAATCGAGCTACGCGACCTAGATTATGCGATTGCAGCTGAGCTACTTAGTGCATGTAAACCCTATCAAGCTACGTAGTCGAGCTACTTACTTCAGCACTGCCCCTTCCGGAAGTGACGAGTGACGAGACCACAAGCAGGAAACACAACAGCCTTGGTCGGCATGACAACAGTAGTAGAAATGTGCACTTCTAGAGCAATGAGGAGATAGAGTTCATGCTCATTCAGCTTAAGGAGTTGAATATATATATATATATATATATATATATATATATATATATATATATATATATATATATATATCGATGTTGCTGTCCTCGTCGTCGTTCTTCTTGTGAACACAGAACTGATAACTTTGTTTATACTCTTGAATAGCTCTTCTTCGTGACGACAACCGGAAGTGTACCAACACGATGGGGCATGTAGCGCCACCTGTGGCTCGGGTGCACAATGTACCTCACACAATAGCTCGATTTCCTTGTGTGCACGTAGGATTGGATTTCTCTGGCACCCCTGCTGGGACCCTTAGCTCGATTACCGACAGTAGCTCGATTTGGATGTGCATGTAAACGCACTGAGTGATGCATATATACTGGAATGAAGGTGCCATCTTCAAGCTGTATGCCAAGAATAGGCCAAGCTAATTAAAATCCCACATGCTGACTGCAAACATTTAATTTCTAATCATATAGACTCATCATTTTATATGATTACTGTCCATCATGCCTTAGTAATAATACAGTCCCTCTTCTTCTGTTTTTATCATTCAAACCTGACGTCATGTTTATTCAACATTCTTAAATCCAGAACCGCAAAATCTTTTGTGTTCTCCATCTAGCGGAACTATGAGATTCTATCCAAAACCCTACAACAGCTTGTTTTCCTATCAGAAAATGTTCCATGTAGATCCAGTTCAGAAAACTATGAGGCCTTCTAAAGTGTATTTCAGACTAACAACAGTTTGAGAACAACGTAGAATATCATCAGTTTTCATCAGGTATCCACAGTGCTGTTGAATGTTGAATGCTTGATTCTGGTTGGTCAGAAGGTGTGTGTAGAAGAGCAGCTCTGACAGTAGTGCAGCTGCAAATCAAAGGGTTATATTAAAGCAGGCATTCGAATCCTTGACTTGCAAGTGACGTCAAAGCAAAATAGAAACTTGGATGTCGACCATGTTGGTGGATATACAAATGCGGGGTCAAGTGACATTCCATACAAAACATATTTACACGTGCACAACTCTCTTTGTTTTTCCACTGCTTTAAACATTCTTTTAGCTCTGCCATATCTTTGTGCTGTATATGGTTGTGGTCACAACAGTCCTTGTGACCACGGCACGTTCTGATTTTTTAGAATTCCGTCCGTGATTCGGAAAGAAGGCGAGGAAACTCTGAGGCTTAGTACGGAGAGGAGACGAGCACGGCTGAACAACATCGGCAGGGCTGATCGAACAGAGGCTAAAACCAAAACAGCTCGTGTTTGCAGTGATCATTTTATCTCAGGTGAGATTCAAAAGCTTTCTCAGTAATATCATGGAAGAATTTTATTTCGTGTTGTTAGAATTTTGCTATAAAATGAGTGTTCTCTTGTCGTGGTTCACTCAGTCATTGTTTTAATTTTAACACGTGTATTACCATTTCGCTTCTAGGAGCGCCAGCAAAATTATACGATAGAAACAATCCAGACAGGGCACCGGCTCAGAAAATGGGCTGTGTTTCATCCAAGGTCAGACTTGATTCTTTGGCAGCCAAACCAGATAGATCACGATTTCTGGGTATTTGATGGTTGGTAGAAGTGTCTTCAGAAAAGTCTGACTTTTTTTAAATAATATGGGTCAAAACCAACAGATATCCATCTTCTCTTTGTATCGAATCTTCACTCAACCGTTCAAATCGTGGTAATACTGAGAAAATTCAGCATTGTTTACAGACACGCTTTCAGCGGCTGCCATCATAGTTGCTTTGTATATCCACCAGTATGGTGGATGCTCATGACGTAGCACATTTTGATCATGTGGTTGCAAGTCATCTATACTGTACATTATTATTTCTACAGTAACGACTTGTATTTGTATGGTTGATGCTCCACATAAGCTGAGGAAAATCTGTGTGTCAATGTTAATATGGTAACATTTTCTGTGAGGGGATGTTTATGCAGCATTTTTTGGAAGGAGTCTCCAGTGTCAGTGATTTGTAATAGTCAGAGGTAAAGCTGTTGGGAAACATTGAGTTTTCCAACTTGGGAAAGTCTGATGGAGGGATTTGTGGTTTCACTGTGGGTTTATTTGTTTGTTTGTTTATTTGTCTTCAAGAAAGAGAAAAACAAGAAGCTGGTGAGGAAACGACTGTTTATAGCTGGCTATAACACAGATGATAACAGGAACTAACTTGTTTTACAGACATTCCATAACAATGTTCAGTATCTCAGTATTTAATAAATAACAAAATAAAACTGTAGCCAATGACTTAAGGCCAATTTATGCTGACAACCCAGTCCTCGCAGACGGCGTCGCAGATGGTGTCTGCGTAGCCCCCCCACCTTCGCAGACGCTCTGTGCGCACCTCCCAAAAATTGTGACCACCGCAGAAGCCTCGCAGACAGCATCGCAGACAAGAGGGCTCTGATTGGTCCACTCTACATCCGCTGTACACGCACTTCCGTTTCCCTGCTTTCCCGGTTTGGTTTGTTTTCACGACCGCCATTTTTAAAAACACGAGCAAAGATGGAGCAGCACGAAGAGCGGTTGATCGAGGAAGTGAGGAAGTACGTATATCTATACGACTCCAGTTCTAGTCATTATAAGTAACCGGAGGATAAACACTCCACTAACCACACCCACCAACTACTCCTAGCGATTTCGCGACTTCGTGCCCCCTTGCGTTGTGGCGGTGAATAACATCGTGCACGCCTATTACTCCCCGCTCAACGATAAATTACAACTGTCTGCGAAAAGCTATCTGCGAAAGCCTTGTCGCAAGAGCATGCAGAGGCCTTTACTCTTATGATATAAAACACTTCAGGGCATTCTGTTCAAAGAAAATGATTAACTTTGGGTTGGTAAGTCACTCTGCTTCATGTCTGCAGTATCAGGCCATTTCACTGCTGATTGTTTCATTAAAAATCTTATAAATGCCATTTTATTTACATACCACATTTAATATACAGTGGTGCTTGAAAGTTTGTGAACCCTTTAGAATTTCCTATATTTCTGCATAAATATGACTGAAAACATCATCAGATTTTCACACAAGTCCTAAAATTAGATAAAGAGAACCCAGTTAAACAAATGAGACAAAAATATTATACTTGGTCATTTATTTATTGAGGAAAATGATCCAATATTACATATCTGTGAGTGTCAAAAGTATATGAACTTTTGCTTTCAGTATCTGGTGTGACCCCCTTGTGCAGCAATAACTGCAACTAAATGTTTCCAGTAACTGTTGATCAGTCCTGCACACCGGCTTGGAGGAATTTTAGCCCATTCCTCTGTACAGAACAGCTTCAACTCTGGGATGTTGGTGGGTTTCCTCACATGAACTGCTCGCTTCAGGTCCTTCCACAACATTTCAATTGGCTTAAGGTCAGGACTTTGACTTGGCCACTCCAAAAGATTAACTTTATTCTTCTTTAACCATTCTTTGGTAGAACGACTTGTGTGCTTAGGGTCATTTTTTTTGCTGCATGACCCACCTTCTCTTGAAATTCAGTTCATGGATGGATGTCCTGACATTTTCCTTTAGAATTCGCTGGAATAATTCAGAATTCATTGTTCCATCAATGATGGCAAGCCGTCCTGGCCCAGATGCAGCAAAACAGGCCCAAAACCATGATGCTACCACCACCATGTTTCACAGATGGGATAAGGTTCTTATGCTGGAATGCAGTGTTTTCCTTTCTCCAAACATAACGCTTCTCATTGAAGCCAAAAAGTTCTACAGTATTTTGGTCTCATCTGTCCACAAAACATTTTTTTCCAATAGTCTTCTGGCTTGTCCATGTGATCTTTAGCAAACTGTAGATGAGCAGCAATGTTCTTTTTGAAGAGCAGTGGCTTTCTCCTTGCAACCCTGCCATGCACACCACTGTTGTTCAGTGTTCTTCTGATGGTGGACTCATGAACGTTAACATTAGCCAATGTGAGAGAGGCCTTCAGTTGCTTAGAAGGTACCCTGGGGTCCTTTCTGACCTCGCCGACTATTACATGCCTTGCTCTTGGAGTGATCTTTGTTGATTGACCACTCCTGGGGAGGGTAACAATGGTCTTGAATTTCCTCCATTTGTACACAATCTGTCTGACTGTGGATTGGTGGAGTCCAAACTCTTTAGAGATGGTTTTGTAACCTTTTCCAGCCTGATGAGCATCAACAACGCTTTTTCTGAGGTCCTCAGAAATCTCCTTTGTTCGTGCCATGATACACTTCCACAAACATGTGTTGTGAAGATCAGACTTTGATAGATCCCTGTTCTTTAAATAAAACAGGGTGCCCACTCACACCTGATTGTCATCCCATTGATTGAAAACACCTGACTCTAATTTCACCTTCAAATTAACTGCTAATCCTAGAGGTTCACATACTTTTGCCACTCACAGATATGTAATATTGGATCATTTTCCTCAATAAATAAATGACCAAGTATAATATTTTTGTCTCATTTATTTAATTGGGTTTTCTTTATTTACTTTTAGGACTTGTGTGAAAATCTGATGATGTTTTAGGTCATATTTATTCAGAAATATAGAAAATTCTAAAGGGTTCACAAACTTTCAAGCACCACTGTACATAGAAAATCTATACTCGCACTTGCTAGATATCCTTTTTTGGGGCCCCAACTATTATGTGGGTGTCAGTCTTGCGTGCTTTGGCGCGCACACCTGAAGGACTCTTGGGCACGCTCTGGACTATGCAAGCACTGAGCAGACTCTCGCACACACACTGTTAATGAGGCTCACCTGCACATGATCAAGAGGCATCAGTGTGCGAAATGTTTTATTTCCAAAATGTTATGTTTTGCTTATATCTCTGTCTTCTCACACATATTGTCACTACATATAAAATAACTGACAATGCGTATCAACTATTGGACGAAATGTCTCAACTGTTGGATGAAATGGTCATTGGATGAAATGTCCTGATCCCCTTGAGAACGGGAACAATGTGACTATACCTCAAGGTTCTTGTGATGACTCTGGCTGCTGCATTTTGAACTCTTTGCATCTTCTGAATCAGGGTCCGAAGCCAGACTCAGCCAAGCTACTTCACACTCAATATAAGCAGAACCTCCAATTGTCTGTCTGTCTGTCGCTGTCCTCAAAGTTGAGGGTCAGGGATCCAGGAAGCCAACAACTAGCTTCCATTAATTCTCTTGGGTGATTATAGCACACCAGCAGGACCCAAACCTTCATCTGGTGGCAGGTTCACATACACACCTATGGGCAATTTCGAGTCGCCAGTCAACCTAATCCACATGTCTTTGGACTATGGGAGGAAATCGGAGAACCCTGAGAAAACCCACACATGTGAAAAGAGAAGATGTAAACTCTACACAGAAAAGCACTGGTCAGCAACTGGGCTTGAACCTAGAACCTTCTTGCTGTGACGTAACAGTGCTAACCATGATACCACCATGCTACCACCCTCCAACTGTCTATTGTTAATTTATTTCAATAAATATATCAATGCAGTGTGTCGTATAGTGATGTGAATTAAAGTACAACCCCGATTCCAAAAAAGTTGGGACAAAGTACAAATTGTAAATAAAAACGGAATGCAATGATGTGGAAGTTTCAAAATTCCATATTTTATTCAGAATAGAACATAGATGACATATCAAATGTTTAAACTGAGAAAATGTATCATTTAAAGAGAAAAATTAGATATTTTAAATTTCATGACAACAACACATCTCAAAAAAGTTGGGACAAGGCCATGTTTACCACTGTGAGACATCCCCTTTTCTCTTTACAACAGTCTGTAAACGTCTGGGGACTGAGGAGACAAGTTGCTCAAGTTTAGGGATAGGAATGTTAACCCATTCTTGTCTAATGTAGGATTCTAGTTGCTCAACTGTCTTAGGTCTTTTTTGTCGTATCTTCCGTTTTATGATGCGCCAAATGTTTTCTATGGGTGAAAGATCTGGACTGCAGGCTGGCCAGTTCAGTACCCGGACCCTTCTTCTACGCAGCCATGATGCTGTAATTGATGCAGTATGTGGTTTGGCATTGTCATGTTGGAAAATGCAAGGTCTTCCCTGAAAGAGACGTCGTCTGGATGGGAGCATATGTTGCTCTAGAACCTGGATATACCTTTCAGCATCGATGGTGTCTTTCCAGATGTGTAAGCTGCCCATGCCACACGCACTAATGCAACCCTATATAATCAGAGATGCAGGCTTCTGAACTGAGCGCTGATAACAACTTGGGTCGTCCTTCTCCTCTTTAGTCCGAATGACACGGCGTCCCTGATTTCCATAAAGAACTTCACATTTTGATTCGTCTGACCACAGAACAGTTTTCCACTTTGCCACAGTCCATTTTAAATGAGCCTTGGCCCAGAGAAGACGTCTGCGCTTCTGGATCATGTTTAGATACGGCTTCTTCTTTGAACTATAGAGTTTTAGCTGGCAACGGCGGATGGCACGGTGAATTGTGTTCACAGATAATGTTCTCTGGAAATATTCCTGAGCCCATTTTGTGATTTCCAATACAGAAGCATGCCTGTATGTGATGCAGTGCTGTCTAAGGGCCCGAAGATCACGGCCACCCAGTATGGTTTTCCGGCCTTGACCCTTACGCACAGAGATTCTTCCAGATTCTCTGAATCTTTTGATGATATTATGCACTGTAGATGATGATATGTTCAAACTCTTTGCAATTTTACACTGTCGAACTCCTTTCTGATATTGCTCCACTATTTGTCGGCGCAGAATTAGGGGGATTGGTGATCCTCTTCCCATCTTTACTTCTGAGAGCCGCTGCCACTCCAAGATGCTCTTTTTATACCCAGTCATGTTAATGACCTATTGCCAATTGACCTAATGAGTTGCAATTTGGTCCTCCAACTGTTCCTTTTTTGTACCTTTAACTTTTCCAGCCTCTTATTGCCCTGTCCCAACTTTTTTGAGATGTGTTGCTGTCATGAAATTTCAAATGAGCCAATATTTGGCATGAAATTTCAAAATGTCTCACTTTCGACATTTGATATGTTGTCTATGTTCTATTGTGAATACAATATCAGTTTTTGAGATTTGTAAATTATTGCATTCCGTTTTTATTTACAATTTGTACTTTGTCCCAACTTTTTTGGAATCGGGGTTGTATTTCTTAATGTAAAATGCTAAAGGAAATTCCTATCTTAAATAAATATGGGTAAAAAGAATGTCATGGTATAAATTTGGTAATTATGGAGCTTCTGTGTTGCACTAAAATGATTACTAAATGGAATGTGCTTTTCAGTGCTGTTTTCATTATTGAAACATGGTACCACTAGAGGCTACTGTTTCTCCCGACTGATTAAGATTTATGAGGCTGTAATTCATGTCTGCAGTGTACATTTTGTATTTTTAGTCCAAATTTAAGTTTGTGTTTGGTTAAGCTCATGTCCATATTTACTTTCAGTACCTTGTGGTAGCGGTGCAATAACTGACACTTTTAAATTTAAAGCCTTGCTCACGCCGTAACACAGTTTAACAGCCTTTTCTGAGTGTATCTCTGTGGGCTTACTTTCTCACGTTTAAAGTAAATAAAGGACTTGCTGAAGGGATTTCATTCACTACTTTTTTTTTTTTTGAGAAAATCGAGCTAACTCATGCACAGACTGAATAACAGAATCCAGTATCCTGGAGATCCTGAACACTGTGTATCCGCAAGCACATAACAGCAAGGGGAACAAATATCTTAAAAAGTTGTGTATTGCGTTTCAAGGACGTAACCCACTACTGGAGTTGGCCTTTAGTTCGAAGAGCCGCATCTAAATCAATAAAGGAAATCCCTTGAGATCTGATCCAAGCTCCTTGATCTCCAAAGTAAGTTTGACAGTCTGCAAATCAAAAATTAGCACTAACCCCGGCAAGCTGTTGCTGCGTTTGAAATCGGATGACGTATGCCTATCTGAGCCAAGGTCAAAAGCTGTGTAAAAGTGATGTTCAGGTCTACTTTATGATAACCAGCGAATCTGCCAATCAAAGGTATTTAATTTCACCTTCTGTACAGTTAACAACGCTGTTTGATCTTGGCAGATATACAACACGTGTTGTCGAGAAGTACAGATTCTTGTATAAGGGAAATAACCTTGCTCAGAACTCATTGTGTGCTACATAACTCAAGGAATTTAAAAGGAGCAAAAGAGACAATATGGTCGTACTTGAATGGCGCTCGCTCTCCTGTAACTGTGGTTCGCTAACTCCAAAAAATGCATGACATCGATTTTAGAGAGCAGGGTGACATTCCTGGTGTCTTACAGAATAGTATAACGAAGCCAAATCTCTGTTTGGAATTAAACGGCATTGTCTTTTTCTTTTTTTTTTTTCACGGAGCTCTTGCTTTGATCATTTTATAACAAAAGCCATTGAACTTTTTGCTTTAGGCTGGATGGGACATGTGAGATTTAGGAGGATCTTTTGAACGTGTCAGTATAATGCTTTGGCAATAAACTTTATACCGTTTTACGTCTTGCTATCTTCTCGGTAACTTTGAGAAACAAGGTGTGGTAAGCTCATATTAACTCATGTAACATATGTGTCCTGGAGGGAAGTGTGTGTTTTTAGTGCTTAAAGATGATCCTGTCAAGATAAAGTAGGTAAATCCCAGACACATCAGTACAGGACATGAGTAGAACTATTGTTTTTTTTTTTCCATCTGAAAACATGGGTATAAAGCATCTTTAAGCCCCGAGGCATGATACCACACAGCCACGGAATGGCAGATGAAAACCAAAATGTGTGGAGGAAATATTTTTAGAGGCATCTGGCTTGCGTTTGGAGGCCGACCGTGGAGGAGAAAAGCTTGGGCCGCAAATGAGGTCCAGAGGCCCTTGCAATTGAACTGTCACCAATGGAAATGCCGCTTTATCCCGTTGAGGCACGGCTAGACAGCGGGATATGCGGGCAGGTTTCCACGGTGCAGGCTTGTCTGTTCTTAGTTACCTCCAGCACGGCGCACTTACCTGAAGATGAAAGCAGTCAGGTCAATTTTGCTAAAGCAGCAGAATAACCGCAGATAAGTGATGATGACTACCAATTGGTCACTTTCGCTTTTGCCTAAATCCTTGGGATGAGAACCTGAAACATAAACGTGCCAGCGATAATGGAGCGAAAATGAGCATTCGTTGCATTTTTTTTTTTTGTACATGTAACCCAAACTCGAACTCTCCCGCCCCTACATGCCTCTGCGTTTTTCTCCTCCTCTAGAGTCACCACAGTCGAGGAACAGAATCAAAAAGGAAAGGCAAAACCTCTCTTCTCAATTAGGACAACTTCTCTTTCCTAATGCTGCGTGGTACCCAGAGCGAGGCTTTGAAGTGATGGCGAGTGGAAAAGTAAATTTGACATTACTACGGCCTGTGTTTCTTTACTGCGCACAGAAAATGAAGCTGAGCCTTCTGTCCTTCCCCATGTAACTTAAGCACAGAAGCCAGACTGCTGCAGAGAAGATCCGCAGGGACCTTGAGATGAACCGAAACCAAGGGAAAAAAAACTTCGAAAAAGAGAGATGGTAAGAAAACAAATAGAATCAAACATCAATGCTTGGGTAAGCATTACGTTCCCGAGCTTATTCATGGCCCCTCAACCTCATCCCGACTCTGCCTTAAAAAAGACCAAGCAAGAGGGAAAAAGTGGTGCTAGCTCTCAAAACAGTTTACGCAAACAAACATCAAGCACTGCTATTTGTATTGGCACCACTTTTCACTTAACCACCATCAACCAGCTGCAGATGGGACTTCTCCCAGGGGAATGAGAGAAAGAGAGAGACTACAGACTGAAGGAATAGAGGACGCTGTGCAGCAGAGGATGAAGAACTCTTATAAAATTAGGAAATATGTCCAGAATAAACAAATCCACTAAGCTTCTTACAATCTGAAACATGTACAATGCCACTATTGATGTAAACCATAGTACAATATGACCATAATTTGTATGGAAGTAATACAGCACTGAATAGAGTAAACAGTTTGGTTACACTCATTTATGTTTCTTGAAGACGCAAATGTCCTGAAGCTATTTTCCAAACGCTGGACCATGTGCATTTTTAGGCACACGTGTTACAAATGCATCTACAGTATGAGATCGTATAAACAGGAAACATGCTAAACAAATGTACATCTATTTGTGCATGTACATCATACGACATACAACAATCTACTTCCTCTTTACACACACACACACACACACACACACACACACACACACACACACACACACAGTAATTTCCCCCATCAATGCCAGGCCACTCTGTGTGTGACAAGTTACAAATCTCAGACACCACCACTGATGATAGGTTTACAGCAGTCTGCAGTGGCATCTGCCAGCTATTGAAGTCAGCACACACACACACACACACACACAGCTGACTTCTGTATTACTGTCACTACGTAATGCTCAACAACAAACCCTAACCCCAAACACAAATCTTTTTTTTTTTTTTTAAGCTTTTCATATCGGCGGCACGGTGGTGTAGTGGTTAGCGCTGTCGCCTCACAGCAAGAAGGTCCGGGTTCGAGCCCCGGGGCCGGCGAGGGCCTTTCTGTGCGGAGTTTGCATGTTGTCCGCGTGGGTTTCCTCCGGGTGCTCCGGTTTCCCCCACAGTCCAAAGACATGCAGGTTAGGTTAACTGGTGACTCTAAATTGACCGTAGGTGTGAATGGTTGTCTGCGTCTATGTGTCAGCCCTGTGATGACCTGGCGACTTGTCCAGGGTGTACCCTGCCTTTCGCCCGTAGTCAGCTGGGATAGGCTCCAGCTTGCCTGCGACCCTGTAGAAGGATAAAGCGGCTAGAGATGATGAGATGAGCTTTTCATATCGTTTGATTTTATTTCTTTTCTTTTTTTCCATCCTTCATCTTCACTAACAGGTCACGGTTGCTGTGGATCTACCGCCTCTCCTGGGAACACTAGAAGTGACTAGAAATACACCCTGGGTGAGACACCATGCACACATTGACACCTAGGAGCAAAATTAGTCCCGCCAATCCACCTACTGCCATTTTTTGTGATGTCGGAAAAAATCCAAGAATCCAGAGGAAACCCATGCAAGGAGTTTCCAGTCTCAATGCTTTGTGAATTTGCTGACATGGGAAAATCTTCAGGACATTTGTAAAAATTGGCTTATGAACTTCAAGAGAGGAAAACAAAGAGGCAAGTGAGGGAACAACTGGGTACAGCTGTTATAATACATGTTTCTATATACTAACATGTTTCGCAGATGTTCCAAAACATTAACTAGAAGGGCACTTGGTAGAGTGCAGACCTCCGCTTAGCCACGTATTCAGATTTGTATCAAAATCTAATCAATTGTTCCTTGGGCTATGGCTCACCTTTCTTCAAAATTTTATCCAAATCCGTTCAGTACTTTTTGAGTTACCTTAAGAACAGACAAAAAAAAAAAAAATTCCTGGATCCCAATACAGATCTGGATTTGCATCAAAATCTAATCAATTGTTCTTTGGGGCATGGATCACCTTTCCTCAAAAGTTCATAAAAATCTGTTCACTACTTTTTGAGTTATGTTGGGAACAAACAAACAAACAGAGGCAAAAACATAACCTCCTCCAACAAAGTTGGCAGTAGTAATAATAACTAGAAATAAATAATATGTGATATGTTTGGACAATTTTATTAAATTGTTTGACTTCAGTGGTATAAAGGGACTAAAACACATTATTATATATACAGGACACTTTTTTGAGTGGAATAAAAACATGTGTTCTGTTCCCTTCTAGCAGTTTTCATTCATTTGGTTTGATAGCATGCAATACAATATTGTTAGCATATTGCTTATCCTACGTGTATTACGTCACTCTACCCAACGGAGAATGAGAGTTGAATATGGTTTACGATATTGCATGGTTGTCTTGACATCATACATCGGAAACGTAAAACTTCCGCACTAGTGAGCGTCTGGGACAATTTGTAAACAAACATGGCCTCCAGGTTTGCTTTGTTAAATACGGAAGATTTTGAGAGAATTTTGAAAGAGAAAGACGCTTTGAACACCCGAAAGGAATGTGTATGTATGTATGTATAATAATAATAAGAATAATAATAACAATGGTGGCACGGTGGTGTAGTGGTTAGTGCTGTCGCCTCACAGCAAGAAGGTCCGGGTTCGAGCCCTGTGGCTGGCGAGGGCCTTTCTGTGTGGAGTTTGCATGTTCTCCCCGTGTCCGCGTGGGTTTCCTCCGGGTGCTCCGGTTTCCCCCACAGTCCAAAGACATGCAGGTTAGGTTAACTGGTGACTCTAAATTGAGCGTAGGTGTGAATGTGAGTGTGAATGGTTGTCTGTGTCTATGTGTCAGCCCTGTGATGACCTGGCGACTTGTCCAAGGTGTACTCCGCCTTTCGCCCGTAGTCAGCTGGGATAGGCTCCAGCTTGCCTGCGACCCTGTAGAAGGATAAAGCGGCTACAGATAATGAGATGAGAATAATAATAATAATAATAATAATAATAATATTGGCTTGCTTTGTTGTTGTATATCAGATATATTCCATTCAGCTACTCATCTTAGACTCATTCAATATCATGCTAGCTGAATGGAATATATCTGATAGATCACTCAAAACCAGCCAATATTATTTAAATGTTACATGTTATCAGGCAGTAACTCCACCTTGTCACTGATTAATTCTCCATAACAGCATGCCCCATTCTGCTTTATTCCTTGCGTATTACAATTAATTGTTTCACAATGACAGAAGGTTTGAATATTGTCCTCCACCTCAGACTGTGATTCTGTCCAACTCATAAACCACACACTTGAGCATTTAATGAACACATATTATTAAAAAAAAAAATTAATAATTATATATATATATATATATATATATATATATATATATATATATATATATATATATAAAATGTGTGTGTGTGTGTGTGTGTGTGTGTGTGTGTGTGTCAGTGAATAAACCCCAACTCATTACTATCCTCCAGAGGCTTTATTAGAAAAACTCGAGTGATAACTTTTTCATTGTGATTGTTTTAATAACGCTGCTAAAGTCTCTCTGTGGTCCGTTTAATCTGCAGCTCAGACAAAGTTTATTTTGGGCTTTACTGGGCACTCTTCTGACCACATTCATTATCATCTGAACACTTCTCATTTAAATATTTATTACTTTCTTTTCAATTTTTAGATAATTTACCAGTATTAATACCTGACCAGAGATGAAGGTGCATAAGGTTGTGTGTGTGTGTGTGTGTGTGTGTGTGTGTGTGTGTGTGCAGTAATTCAGGATCTTGTGTGTCACAGATTCATCAGAATAAATCAATATCAGCTATATCAGCTTTGCTTAATGAGATCAGTCTTCTAGATTTCTGAATGTCCCCTCCCCTTCATCGTTCTTTACTTTTATTATTATTTAATAAAAAAATCTATGATTATTCTTACAGGGAAAAAAACTGGAAAGCTTTGTGAAATTCATTAAAGCAGCATGAGAAATGTATTAAATGTGAAGTCGGCACCAGCTGTTGGTTTAACCTTTCTGAATCCTAATAATCCATATGCAAGGCTATCAGAGGAGCTATGGCGAGTGCGCGCACACACACACACACACACACACACACACACACACACACACACTATAGAGCAAACCTGTGTGGTAGTGAACTCAGCACATTCTTTGTGTCAACTATATGCTAGGGATTAAACAAAGTGCTTTCACAAAGCATGCTTTTAAGAGAAAAAAAACAAACAAAAAAAACATCTTTTGATGATTTTGCTGAATGCTTAAATTACAGTTATTATAGAAAGTGATATAAATAAGGAATAAAACAAGGCAGAACATGCTCTGGTTGGAAAATACTAAACAGTGTGGATTGTGTGGGATTTGACTGTGTGGTGTGAAGTTGAATATTTTCCAATAACATTAGGTTGAGGCATCTTTTTTTTTATACAACATACTTTTACTATTCACTGTCAGAAATAGGGGTACAGTAGGAGTCCATTTCTGTGCCCCAAGGTACAACCTACACTAACATACCCCCTAGGGTTTATTATTAGCCTGGGCCCGCCCATCCTAAGTGTGACGCAACACGAGGGCCTGTTACGAGCTTAGTCTGGCAAGGCAAGCTATCTCCAGCTCTTCCAAGCTCCCAAAAAATCGGGAGCCAATCAACTTTGAGCATCTCCAACGGCCCTGGGTAGAGGCGTGTTCAAGGCAGTGACGTAGTAGAACTGCGACCGGAAGCCATAGATTGTTTACAGAATCTATGCTGGAAGCGCTTCATTCACTAGAAACATTACGAACATGGAGCAGCGGCAAGCCTTTGACACAGCGGTAGATGCTGTATTGAAAGCATTCAACGGGAAGTTCTCATTGAAAACGGAGCAAAGAGCAGCCCTGGAGGTATTTATCTTCTTCCTGTTACTCAAGCAGTTTCTGTCTTGTCACATACGTCAGAGGAAAGAGTGATGTGATTGGTTTAAGCTTCGTCACAGCCTTTTCTGGCTTCGACCAGTAGCAAACTGAGGCATTTCAGGGAGGCGGGTCAACCACACCTTTGGGAAACAGTTGGGCTTAATATCTTTCCCAGACCAAATGCTCGCAGAGCTTTGAAGTCACGTTAGCCAGACTAGTTTATTATGGGACTTCAACGTATAACTATGTGTTCATTTTTAGGGTCAAAAAGGTACATATATGTTCCCAAGCAGTATATACCGGTAAAAGGTACAAATAAGTACCTTAGAGGGTCCTGCCCCAGTGACAAGCCATTGTACCCCGAAAGGAACAATAATGTACTTTATTTTCGAAGTGTTCATAATCATATTTAAGTTTGAGGAATATTCACAAAATGAGTTAGCTCCTGTTATTGCTTGTTACAAAAGCAAACAAAAACTAATGTTTTCAGGTTGTCCATCCATCCATCCATCCATCCATCCATCCATCCATCCAAGATCCTCAATACTGTGATATCTCAAGAACTAGAACAAGTAGTTGAATATTTCTACCCTGTAAAATATTGCAGTTAATTTCCAGCAGAATGTTATTAATATTAACCAATGTTTAAATACAGTGCTTTACTGTTAATGCAAAAGAAAAAAAAATGTTAAATTACACTCCGCTGACTCCATTTTGGTTTTTTTTTAAGAATTATAATGTATTCCTAAAATACATAACAGTTATTCCATGAAATTGAGTCATACATGAGCTGATAGCTGATGAGGTACATAGCACTGAGTTGACTATAAGCCATGTACGACGAGATTGAGTGGAATAACTGTTTTATTCTACCCACATTGACCAGATTTTGAGAAACAGAGCATTTTTATTTTTTGCAAATTCAATAAATACAAACTTAATAGAAATGAATTGACTTTAGTGGGTTTTTTGTTGTTTTGTTTGTTTGTTTGTTTGTTTGTTTGTTTGTTTGTTTGTTTGTTTGTTTGTAGAAAGTGATGTCTTGCTATCATGCTGAGGTGTAGAATAGCATTAGACATTTATTTAATTCTTCCTTGGACATTGCAGTTCTGTAATTTTCAAACTTCTTTGAGCTTTTGAACCAGTCTAAAAAAAATTCAACAAATTTTAATGCTTAAAGATGAAGAATGTAAGCAAACTGGCGAAATGACAGGAGCAATTTGTGAAAAATACGATGATAATAATAATTCTTGAAAAATAAATAAAAAATATATGTTCTTACCATCAGATACTTTCATTCCATATTTTGTTGCTTTTTTTGTGTATTTTTGGAGGTTTTGTTTTCGAGTACTTTTTATTTCCGCCTCGGTTGGTTCAGCAACACACACTCCGCCATTTTGTTTTTCTCTACTCATGGTATATGAGCTGATATTCTAGTAGTAGAATAGGTAATCAGAGTGCACAATTGCTCATATCCAGTGAAGGTGGATAGAATAAAACCCTTTATTGCTAATCAACCTTCCAAAGCATCTTAACTAACAGTATCATGCAGTATTTTTTGCATTTTTTTTGGTAAAAGCAAAGCTGAACTGCATGTACAAAACTGAAGCAGTTTTCTTCATCCATCCCTAACCTCATCTCATCTCATCTCATTATCTCTAGCTGCTTTATCCTGTTCTACAGGGTCGCAGGCAAGCTGGAGCCTATCCCAGCTGACTACGGGCGAAAGGCGGGGTACACCCTGGACAAGTCGCCAGGTCATCACAGGGCTGACACATAGACACAGACAACCATTCACACTCCCATTCACACCTACGGTCAATTTAGAGTCACCAGTTAACCTAACCTGCATGTCTTTGGACTGTGGGGGAAAACGGAGCACCCGGAGGAAACCCACACGGACACGGGGACAACATGCAAACTCCACACAGAAAGGCCCTCGCTGGCCATGGGGCTCGAACCTGGACCCTCTTGCTGTGAGGCGACAGCGCTAACCACTACACCACCGTGCCACCCCCATCCCTAACCATCTTACTAATTATTTCATGGGTAGCAATTTGATTTCATCCATAAATCATATCAAATTTCATCAGTGATGTTTCTGGTTTGTTTTTGTGATGAATATGTGCACAATAACATGTGAAAGATTCAGCAGTTAATGTTAACTAGAATTTCATATATTGATCAGACAACACAGAGAGCTCATTTTAATTTCTACACGTCTCTGGTAAAGTGTGGGCACGTGTATTCTGCCAGTGAATTCATGAAGTATAATCATCTTGACAGTAAACCTTTTGCAGTCTATGAACGTCACTTCACCAGTTTAAGTAAGATAAAAGACTTCAGTGCATGTTAGTCATTGGTGGTAATTCAGCAGTGCAGATTCAAAATTAAAGGCAATGTTATTTTCAAGATAATACTGTAATTGGATCAGTATTTAATGTGCATATTCTGGACCAAGTTCGTTTTTTTTTTTAATATGAAAGTATGTCCCTTTGCACACTCATCCAGAAGGATAATTTTGTACAAGGCCATCTGTCTACAGCAGAAAAAAATAAAATAACAATATGCGTCTGGAAAAATCCCAAGGGAGTCTGGAGCCAGAATCGTGATGTTACCTGCGGAAGCGCCAGCAGGCTGTGAGAGCTTGCACAGTTTCAGTGCACAGCCTGTGTAGACCAAGCGCTCCCATTTCTCTCTCATTGTCCGCTCTTTTGGAAAACGATGAGTACTAATCCCATCAAGATTGGTGTTGAGCTCCTACGATACATCTGTTAACCGTTTTAATAATTACGCGATAACGTTGAAGAAATTTGCAGAAAACCACCAGGTCGTTTTCTCATAAACAAACCAGCGCTGACGTAGGATTCAGAGGGAGGCATCCCGCAGATGACGTCACGAAAATCAATGTTTCCCGGGAAATCCAAATGCCAAGTTTTTTCAGAGGCGGACCAATTCGCCTCAAATGGCTTGATTTCAACTGAATTTTTCTGGTATTGCGCAAGGTAAAAAAATTGCAGAGAATGCAGAATGTTACAGATATTTGACCAAAGTTTAATATAAAATAGGAGAATTACATTGATCTTGCTCCTGAATTTACCCGTGATATGCACTTTAAGTGCTGAGAACAATTTGCTTTACTGGAAGTTACTGCTTCTTCAAATCTGTGCAAGTATTTTTTTTTCCCCCCAAAGTTAACCTAACCTGCATGTCTTTGGACTGTGGGGGAAACCGGAGCACCCGGAGGAAACCCACGCGGATACGGGGAGAACATGCAAACTCCATACACAAAGGCCTTCACCGGCCACGGGACTCGAACCCAGAACCTTCTTGCCGTGAGGTGATAGTGCAAACCACTACACCACTGTGCCACCCCTTAATTGTAACTGTATTTATTATTATTTTTTTTATTTAAACAGGGACAGTGCACAATAAAACATTAACCTTGTATAAAACAAGAAGAGATGCATTGTACCAGGTTTTAGCAAGTTGCTACTTTCCACCCGTAGTCCCTGGGCAGGTAGGTGGAGCATACAAAGAATTAAAATTAGTAACAGAATTCACAAAGTTGTGCACATTTGTAATAATAAAATTATCAATCCATACATTCCCATATCCTAAAAGCAATTTGCCCCCCACCCTGAACTTTTATAAATATACCTCCCCATCAGACACACACACCAACTCACAAAATGTTTACAAGTTTGCCGTGATGGCATTCAGCGTTTTGTGTGACATGAAAATGTTTGAAAGTCCGCACATGTAATCAAGTCTGTTGGAAGGACTTTGTTCCGTTGATTTGTAGCAACAAAAGAAAAAGATGGTTTACCAAATGAAGTCCTACTGTACGTTCTAGCCCTAGTTTAACTACTGAATGTTTTGTGCATCATTTCAGTCAGACTGCTCAGCTGTATTTTGGTTGAAATTTTTCCTGTTTCTCTGACATTACAGCTCCACCAGGCTACACTGACGCACGTCAGGTGAACCGGTGAATGGAGCTGCTGTGTTACAGCTGCAGGTTACTGTTTACTGAACCATAACAGTCAGGTCGGCTTGGCTTGCAATGATGTTTTTTGGGGTTTTTTTGGGGTTTTTTTTTTTTTTGGTCAGATCTGTGTAGATGTGCAAATTTATTTAAAAATTAAAAGTAAAGTGCAGTAAGAAGCTGTGGATTATTTATTTATTTATTTATTTATTTTCAGCATTGGTGAACAATAGAGCGGCACATGATATCGCACCTAAAGACATTAATAAGAACTTTGTTCTTTTACGGAAGTGTCAGAGTAAATTCGACTGTTTACTGTACGAAATGCTCTACATTAGAAGAAGAAAGAAGACCAACTCTCAACATGCACTCGAACTCCTTACAGACCAAACTTTTTGTTTAGCATTATGCTAATCTATTCCGATATGTTTTGACACTGACTTACGAACACTCGCTCAATAATGGTGTCCGAGCGGCACCAAAACATCACGCTCTTTTCCCTAATATTTAGTTCTTTTAAATGTTTCCTTATAGATTTTTTTCTCTTATGTTGTAATTACTCATACATGATTGAAAAATCAGTCATTCAGCTCTGCTATTCACTCACAAAGAGGGATTACTTTCTGTGCTTGTAGCCAGTATTACTTTAGGTTAAAATAAATAGGTTTATTAAAATGTATGTACATAAAATACAAAATAAAAAGTCAATAAAAACAAATGAGTCAACTGTAAGATAGTGTAAAAGAAAAAAGCTATATAATGTATTTTGCAGTTAACTGTAAAATACTGTGAAAGTACTAAAAAAAGAAAAGTTCATAGATAGATAGACTTATATCTTTACTGATCCCAAGGTGGGAAAGTGTTTTGTTACAGCAACAAGTTATAAGACGTGCAAAAAAAAAAAAAAAATGGCACACTGTACAACATAAAACAAAATTTAATACTGTATTTTTCATTAACAGTACAAAACTGTAAATTGTAATGACTATAAAATAATGTTAATTTTATAGTAACATAATGGCAACCCTGCCACCGTTTATTTACTTTTTTTAATACACATTTTGGGCTTTGTATAGAATTAACTTTGTAACTTGCAAATGTACTAGATTACATTTTACATTAAAGGAGAACTGAAGGCAATTTTTTATCATCAAAATTCTATTTATCTCATTTTATTAAATATAGGAATGCATTTTTGATCACTATTTTGTCGCTGCTATAGCAAGTTATGAGTGTTTGAAATATGCTCTGTAATATATCAGTCTGTATGTCAAAGCAATGGCCGTAAACGAGATTCGTTGAGACCTGTGCGAGACATCGTAGGACGGAAGAAAAACGTACAGCTGAAATCAAAGTGACCAACATCTGCCAACGCTGTCAAAAGACGTGCGCGCCCTCTTTCGAATGCTGATGTAATCAAGCCGGAAGTTGTGTTTGTTTTGATAGCAATCAGGAAAGTTTGAAAAAAGTAGGCAGTAATCGTCATTTAAACTCGTTTTTGTGCGATATTTCGTTTAGAAAACAGTTTTTAAAATGGCGGCACTGTCACCTGGCTGACACTTCACGTTTCAAAGTCTCGCACAAGTCTCGTGAAGATCGCGCGGATAAGCGACGCCTGCCGTGGACCAAACGAACTAAATTCAACATGACTAAAAACTGAATAGGCCGATACGTATAATATTTAATTGCAGTTAGTTTTCAATACGAGTCACGGTATAAGGTTACTAAAACCGAAAATGTAATTGAATAACACGTTAATTAAGAAATAAAGCAAGTTTAAAAATGACTTCAGTTCTCCTTTAAATCCAAACGGGGTCAAGGTTACACTTGGTGCTGAGTTCTACTTGTCTCCTTTCCTTTCCTTCCATAACTGTCAAACATTTTCCATAACTCTTCACCATTTTAATGATTTCTTTGTTAAATAACAGCATAGGTGCTCCTGAGTGGTGCAACAGAAAAGTGTTCACCCTATTATCCAGAGATTGTGCGTTTTAATCCTAACAATCGCACAGCCATTCATCACCAGGAGTCCAAGAGAGTAAACCTGGCTGTGCTGTCTCACTGGGAGGGATGGAACGCTGCCTGTCTTCTGTCAATCATGGTGACATTAGCGGATCATGAGCATGTGTAACTTCCTCCTGTGCATGGAAAGATGCAGTCAGCAGCTTCACGTGTCTTGGAGGAAGCATGTGTTATCTCTGGTTGGTAGCAGTCATGTGATAGGTGAGCGCTGGCTGGTGGCTGGGAATTGTCCAAGACTATTAGGGAGAAAACCAGGGTAAAATAAATAATAGCAGGGTTTTTATTCATTTATTAATTACATGGATCATCCGTCATACAAGTCCCTGTGAAATAGCTGTCATACTATACTTATTGTTTATAGCTGAATTACCGTCAGCATTGAATCACTACTAGTGTTACAGAAAATTAATCAACACCTTCTGATGAATTTCCATATTCCACAGTGTTGTGGTATAAATCTAGTTAATCCATGTTTGACTATCTATCTCCATGGGCTTTCATATTGGCCAAAATATTAGCTACCAAAACATGTTATATCTGTAACATTTATTCATTAACAACTTGCCAAATTGTCCACTTTTAAGCACTCCCAGTGCATGTTCAGTATCTGATTTCTATCTTAACTGCAAGTTCAGTAATGCAAAATCAAAAATTCACACTGTAGCCTCGATAGCTGCTAGAGGACAAGGGACACGTTGACGTCTCTGAGTTGAGACCGACTGGCTCCTTGGATCTAGCGAGTGTGAAAAATGATATGGGCGAATGAAGGAGCTGGTCAGCGCACCCTGCCTCTTCAATTAAAGCTGCTTTGAGTTTCACCCTCCCCTCCTCGAACTGCTGCTTATACATAATGCATGAGTGGGTCCATATGCACTTGGGCTATCATGCACGCCCTTGTGAGAGGCTCAGGATCCTGTAAGCTATTCTAAAAGTGCATGAGGGAGCCTGACCTTCCTCAACGCCGCTCTCCTCGGCCTCAGGTGTGTCTCATGTTCATACGACGTAAATAAATAGCCTAAATAGACCTCAATGTATGTAGGCTTTGATCAAAAGATTTTCTTAGCTGTTAGAAAACAACTGCATAATGTCATGATTTGTCAACATGTTCACTGACTACGGTAGATCTTGAGAAAAAAAAAACACAAGGACTTCATTCAAGCTTCGAGTTATGATACTGCACTAGTTAACAAATCATGATAACTTATTAACCGGAGTGAATATATTACAGTTTTGGAGATACATTTTTAGGTGTCCAAAATAATCTTTTGCTTCATTTGAAGGTTTTCCCAAAAATGTAATTACCCACCATAAAGAACCGTACACATTACGGTATGAAATGAGTTTTCAGCTCATTGTGCTAAATATGAAACCTTTTCTAGTATCTTTATTTTTAATAGTTTATGAAATATCAAATTAGTATTCCTATTTCTAGATTTGATATATTCCATTATTGTTGTTGTTGTTGTTGTTGTGTGGCATGCCAAAGAGACATGTCACCGTCTATAATTTGTTGGTGAATCCAGTGAAAAAGAACACAAGCTCAAAGACCATTTAGCACATTCGTGCAGTTTCACGAATGCAAATTTGAATCCTTATTAAAATAAATACAAAAACAAACAAATGTGAAGAACTTGCATTTCAATAGATTATCTATGCAACTTTGTGCTTGGCCTCCTAAATAAGTGAGAACACAACTGGTTGGTGAAGCAACCGGGCAAGAAATACTTATAGTATTTGACATTTACTGTATATAAAGCACCTTTAAAGGTCCAAATACAAAATGCAAGGAAATTTACTTGAATAAGCAGACAAGTAATTCAATAATATTTGAATAAAGTATGAGAGTAAGTCAAAAAGTTCTAAGACAGATGTTATAATTTCAAAAGGAATTCAAAAGAATTTAAAAAAAAAGGAATACAAAGAAGGAATTCTCCAGTGGAAACATCGCTTGCAGAAGTGTTTAGACTTAAATGGAGGATATGTAGAGAAATAGCTTTATTTTCATAAATAAAGTTTTTTTTTCTTTTGTCTTAGAACTTTTTGACTTACCCTCGTATAAATATTTCAAAATAGTACTATTTAATTAAGAAATTAAGAGCAATTGGTCTAGTATTTTCAATGCCTAGTTATGGTATAGCAAAATAATTTCATTGTTTTGGTGTACTTTCTATTAAAAAAAACATACATATAGCTGAAACAGAAAGGTGTCACCATTAACATTTTCTGCAGTTTGTGCTACAGTAACTCTTCTATGGGATTGGACCGTATGGGTTCTTCGTGCCGCATGCGAATCAATGAGCCTTCGACACCCATGGCCCTGTTGCCGGTTCGTTGGTTGTCCTTCCTTGGACTACTTTTGTTCGGTACTAACCACTGCATACCGGGAACACCCCACAAGATGTGGCATTTTGGAGATGCTCAGACCCAGCCATCTTACCATCCCGATTTGACCCTTGTTAGCGCAGATCCTTACACTTGCCCATTTTTCCTGCTTCCAACACATCAACTTTAAGAACCGCCTGTTCTCTTGCTGCCTCATATAGCCCACCCTTTGACAGGTGCCATTGTAATGAGATAATCAATATCACTGTTATTCACTTCACCTGTCAGTGGTCAGAATGTTCTGGCTGATGGCTGATTGGTGTGTGTGTGTGTGTGTGTGTGTGTGTGTGTGTGTGTGTGTGTGTGTGTGTGTGTGTGTGTGTTTACAATTTGGGCATTAAAGTTTGTTCCCAGTGCTCATCCCAGATCCGTGTCATGATTCCGGTGTCTCCAGGTGGACCATGACACTATAAAGTATTCCTGAGCCTGTCATTGTAGGACATGCTCATGTTTTTCATTGTGGCGTTAAATTCTTGCCACGGGTGCGCGCTTTACTCGCGGCTCTTTGGCGCCACTCGATGAGAAAGCGCATAATCGCAGCAGGATCTGCGGTCAAAGAGCATCCGGCCCTTGTAGAGCAGCAGCAGTGAAATATTCGCCTCATATTATTCGGAGTAGTGATGACATTCAGAGAGGGGGGAAGAGATGTTAGGGTAAGGGGTGGGGTGGATGCAGGGAGTATTAACATCATTGTGTTTTTGCCTGATGCGTTACTCCAAACAGTGTGGAAGAAAAAAAAAACAGAAGCGAGAAATGATGATCCAACACCAGATTTCATCATACCACTGTGAAGGAATGAGGATATATTGAAGAATTTCTAACTGCATTATCTCCAAGACATCAAATAAAACTTCATCTCTCTTCCCCAAGCCAAGTTCACATCCTCTTTTCAAGTGCGCATCATCCAGTAGATACACGCGAGTCACCTTTAGCTGCTAGTTTAGAATTAGACATAACTATTAGTCCTTTTTTTTTTATTCTCGAGGAATTTCTGGGCGTTTTGAGAGCATTCCTTGGCTGGTTAAACAAGGCCAGTTCCCTCTGTTAATTGATGTGATTACGCATTTGTGCGTAATGGTCACGAAGGTCTTGAGAGCCACATCAATCACTCCTGTATTGACCTGACAGAGGATTTCTCCTGTTGTTTTTTCTTTTTTTTCCGCGCATGCCCAATGGGAGTGCTCAGTCCTTTAATAGAGAGAGAGAGAGAGAGAGAGAGAGAGAGAGAGAGATGGATGGAAATAGACAGATGTGGGATGTGTTCATCCACCAATATCAACTGGACGGAAAGAATGTCAGGGACACTGTAGTTTGTTTGTTTGTTTGTTTGTTTGTTTGTTTGTTTGTTTGTTTGTTTGTTTGTTTGTTTCAGTGCCTGTTGTGGTAACACACAATCTTTTAATGTATCAAAACACAAGACAAGGCGTGAGCTATGATGCATACCCATGATGGAAAATGAAATGGGTGTCACAATACTTTTTTGGCAGAGGAGTTATAATTTTATTGTGCAATATTGTTTCATAATGTTTTATTTCCCTGAGATATTTCTGCATTTATTTGCTGTTTTTGTTTTGCTTTGTTTTTCTCAGCCAAACCACACTGATTTAACCACACTGAGAGACTGATTCCTTTAAAGCTTCTTTTAAAGATTTAAAATAGTCTAATGCACACACACGCACACACACACACACACACGCAAGAAGAAGAAGGGGAAAAAAAGTCTGAGAGGACGGGGGGTGTGCAAAACACATCTCAGGAAAATCGCACTGTAGATGTGATTGGCAAACACATTATTCTATCCGAGCGTCCCGGGATTATCGTGACGTCACGCCGGTACCCTGCATGGATGAATGCTAAAGAACTATAGAGGCACAAAATAATGGCACAAGCAGAAGTCCATATCTTGCAAGTGTTACGTTATCCTTTTAGCTTTCTTCTGCACTATAGCAACAATATCTTTTGCACTTGATTAGGATTTACTCTTTGTTCCCTTAAGGGGATTATACAAACATATAAAACTAAGGGGCAGGCGCAAACACACACACACACACACACACACACACACAGTTCTTCTTAAGTAGCCGAGAGATATCTATTATTGAGAGAAAGGCCGAGTGTGGAAATGCCCGCAAGACGCTGGATCTGAACCAGATTTGGCTCCCATCGATCAGAGGAGAAGATTATTGCTGATGGTAACCAAAGACGCAGCTATGTCTTTCTCCCAATTTGGATATCCTTACAGTGCAACTTCTCAGGTAAGCAAAATGAAAGGTATTTAGCTATTTTTTCCCCTAAAAGACTCAACCATGGCATAGCTTCATAGTCTATTTAGCTCACCTTTTGAGTAGTTTCCTAAGTGCCTACCTGCACTTCAATAAGTTGCATGGTGTTGTATGTGCAATATTAGGAACATTGCTCAGTTTGAATTATGAATGAACTCACGTGTTGTTGTGGGGTGACAAAACCCTGTGTACATTACCTTTAAGGTGTAATTACAGAGGGACTCGGCTCCTCCCTTTACTCTATAGTGTGCGTTAAATTGATGGAGCCTCCTCAACTTTTAACCATGTGCGAGTTCATGGACTTCAACTCGTCTTTTTTGGATAGTTATTGAAAGCAATTTTGGTTATATCTTGTAGTAGGTTAAAACATAATGGAGGAAGTAGTGTTTGTTTGTTTGTTTGTTTGTTTGTTTGTCTTTAAAAAAAAATCATGAACTATTATTTTCCGACTTCTATTTAAGAACAGTTTCAGAACATCCACAGACAATTATATAATAATATATACTTTTTAAATAATGTGAAGAACAAAATACTTCTTACCTTTATTATTATCATTATTATTTTTTCTTTAAAATGTACCTAGAATAGCTATAGAAGGTGTGGACTTGTGCCTGGAGCAACGCGTAAAAATAACGTCTCCTTCCGTGATTTTCTTCACGCAGTTTTTCGTGTCGTCAAAGCCCAGTACGACTTGCTGCGATTCGATTTCCAGGTCGGTACCGGACGGTTCGAGTGCTCCCCAGGCTGCCGCCGCCGCGTCCTTCTGCTGCCCGCCCGCCTGTGACAAGCGGCTGGTGTCGGGAGCGCGCGCGGAGCTGAGTGCGGCGCTCGGGGTGTACGGCTCCCCTTACGCACCGGCACACGCGTACGCCAACTACTTCCAGTACGGAGCGGATTCCTCTGCCATCTACTCCACACTGGTACGCCCTGAGCTCAGCACAAAACAAGGAGACATGGCTCCCCGATCGATCAAGCCTCTCTATGAGCATTATCGATCACTGTTCAGTGTTTTGGAACTTCAAGCAGTCCAGGACTGAAGTAACAATAATGGGATAACAACCCAAAAGGAAGTGGGACACTTACTTTCTAGTCTGATAAAAAAAAAAAAAAGTGTTATCAACTATCAGGAAAAAAAAATAGGTCACTGTATAGGTTTATTAACTTGACCATAACCAATAATTCTTAATAAAATGCCAAAGTAGTTTTATATTAAAAAACAAAAAAACACATGGTCCATCCATACAAGGCAGAGATATGTAGCTTAGTTACCATAAGTACAAGTATTTTTATTTAGTTTGTTTTTTTATGTATTCATTTGTATTATTCATTTTTTCCCCTGTATTTATTTTTCCTACTGGCCTAATTTCAGTCTCCACCTGCCCTCACACACTGAATTAACACCCACAGTATGAGCTCTTTAAAGCATTTATCTGCCTCTATCCGGACGTCCCATCACCATAATGGTTAATTCGTCACTATAGATTTTACTAGGCATCCAGAAATATCTCAATTACCTGATGAATTAGCTCAGGTGTGTTAAACAGAGAGCACACACACACACACACACACACACACACACACACACACACACACACATTAGGGCTTCTCCAGAAGCTACTTCTTTTGTATAAGTACTATGTGTACCATAATGTATGTAAGATTTCTTATCATAAGAATTCAGGATGTAGTGTCAGAAAAATAAAGTACCAAACTTTATTTGTATCGTTCTTGTGCTGTTTTATTGCTTTAGTGTGTATCTTTTTTTTTACATAGGAAAGGATATGGTGGACCTTACGGTGTAGTTATCCTTAAGGTCCAACTATGTACTTTAAATTACTTTTCAAGATTTTCAGGTTAACTGATTCATCCTAAAGAACAAATTATGTCCTTATCACGATACTACCTCCATGGCAAGATACCTATTTCTGAGCATATAAGAAAGTATGCTTTGTTCTGTGCTTTGGATTTATAACAAAAACGCTTTCTATTTGCCCTATTGGCAGAATCCTCAGTATGATATTAAGGAAAGCGCAGGAAGCCTTCATGGTGGGATCAGCCAGCCCAATGCTTATTACCCATATGACCACTCACTGGGCCAGTATCAGTATGACAGGTAAGAAAGTGATATATGATGTTCTATTTTCTGAGATAAGATCTGAAATTCTTGTACTATACAGTACAAAACTGTGCATTTTAATTCAGAATTAATAACCCACCTTTCTCAGGTATGGGACCGTCGACTTTAACAGTTCAGCCAGGAGGAAGAATGCCACGCGTGAGACGACGAGCACTCTCAAAACATGGCTTTACGAGCACCGCAAGAACCCGTATCCAACCAAGGGTGAGAAGATCATGCTGGCCATCATCACCAAGATGACCCTCACCCAAGTGTCTACCTGGTTCGCCAATGCCAGAAGGAGACTGAAGAAGGAGAACAAGATGACTTGGTCACCTAAGAATAAGGCCATAGATGACAAGAAGGAGATCCTGGATAAGACAGACCAGAAATCTGTCACCAAAGGTATCTGCTTTGTATATCTTTTCTAAGGCACACAACTTACCATAACGAACCACAAAATATATGCTTTACTTGTCTGAGAACCAATCTTTGCAGTACTTCATTTTTGTCCAGACTCTAAAGACTGCAAGGAGGATCAGGACCTCCATCTTAGTGACCTTGACAACATGGAAGACGATGAGGATGAGGACTGTGACAAGCTGGACAGTGACTGCGAGAAACCCAGCCAAGCTATGGCATCGCTCCCTCTGCCCTCTCTGCCCATCTCCAGCCCTCCAAAGAGAGACTGCAGCTCTAACCTTCCTTCCCCTTCCTGTTTCCCTGCATTCCCCTGCAAAGTGAAAGGTGTTATGGCACTCGTTCCTGACTTGGACACTTCAGGCTCCAAACAGCAACCACAACAGCTTCCAGCTTTACATCCGTCCTCCGTTAGTCCGATTTCCCTGCCTAATTTCCAAGTACTGGATCAGAAGCCAAGGATTTGGTCCCTGGCCAGAACCGCTGCTACTGGAATGACCCAGCACAGACAGGAATTACAAACTGAATGCCAGCTACAAGCTGCTAGGGTGCCAGTGGTGGGGAGCACTGGGCACTGTGCAGGTTCCAAGGGTCTCCAAGACCCAACAAACTTGGGGAACTCTGAGAGCTTGTTTGAAGAAGCAGCACCGGGGTTGAATAAGGTGTACAGTGCAGCGAACTACAGAGGCCTACAACTCCACTGTTCCTCATATCAGGCTGTGACAGACTCCTACCAGTACTCCACGATGGAAGGTAGAGAATCTTCGCTGCACAGAATTTATCTCTGTCCTTAAAGAGATATTTGAGTGATTTTAAGGCTTCAAATCCAGTAACCAGAGGTGGTACTCTTAAGCGTACGCCATTTGTAAGTTTACCGAGAAAGGTGAATTTAGTGTGCCTTTAAAGTGTAACTCTAAAAGGTAATCACAATCTGATGATACACCTTAAATCGTTTGTACATGTACAAAAAGCATTAAAGCTACAAAAGATGCACTCGAGTATACCATGTAGTGACAAGAAAAGTTACCGTTTACTATTATTTTTACTGAAAGTATGACAAATGTATCTTTTTTCATATCTTGACAGAACATCTTGTAAGAGCAGCACTATTATGGATAATGGCTTGAAAAATCAATTAAAATTACAATTTTCTGCAGCCAAATTCACCCATGCATTATGGACTGGCCATTTGCCCAGTGTCCAATTTGCACTGTACAGATTGTGGATGTGTCCTGTGTGTTTTGTAGGATTTTGCAGTGGAGGGAAGTCGGAGACAGAGTCCTCGGAGCTCAGTGACATATGTCTAACGCTGCAGGATGCCAAGACAACCGCTTTCAGACCTGTGATGAAGAGGTGAGGCAGGTGAGCCCTTTGAGGATGCACACGTGTGTGTGTGCGCACACACACTTTTTTTTTTTTTAAATCTTACTATCCTTATGAGGGCCTTTCTTCTACTGATAGAATTAATTAGTTGTGTTAATAATTACACCTAAAATCAACCCCAACCTTAATCTCAGGAACCAAAAGGAAATGTTTGGTGCTTTTAGATTTTATTTTTCACTCATCCTGAACAGCTAAATGTCCCAAGTTCAAACAGTTAACAGTTCCTATTTTTTTTTTTTTTTTTTGTGGGGACATGTGAACATGCAAGCTTTTAAATCCAATCATGTAGGATTACAAAACTCCTCACTCCTAGTCAGCAAACACATTGTGATTGATGGCATTACAAGCATATGATGTACAGTAAATAAACAAATGGGTGATGTGCAGATCTGGGGAAACCACTGGATCACTGCAGAGTAAAACATTTTGAGCTCAAACAAAATCTGCACAAAATCTTGTCCATAAAGACTGAGTGTACATCTGAGTATATTGTGCTTCTTGTCCATAGGCTGACCAAAGCTCTGTCCTTAAGCACCGGCACGTTTCTGTAACTTCATTCATTCACTGTGGATCCGAAATAAAGAAGATGAAGAGAAAAGCGCGTGACCGACCGGAACTCGCCAAGTGCGCGCGACCAGCCAGCTGCTTTGTGAACGCGGAGGTAGCCAGCATTTTGCACAGTATATGATTCTTGACGGTGTTAATGACTTTATGCAATATTTAAATAAATGCAAGTGTTATATATTAAAATAATAATAATTTGAAAAAACTATCCGTGAGTTCTGATGTCCGCACCGGCAATCGTAGTTTGGTGATCTTATTTATTATGCATTTATAATTTTAATGTTTATTTATTTCGCACCATGATGCGTCTCATCTGTGTTTCTGATGTGAAGTTTATTTATTTATTTATTTTCTGTTCTCAATGTTTACCTGTTGTTTTTTCCCCTCCTTTGAGAACAAATGTGAAGCTTGCTTATTTATTTATTTATTTATTTATTTGAACTGAATACAGAAGCCTAAAGATTGATCCAAAGGCTATTCTCGGGAAAACAATACAAAACAAAAACAGTATTAATAACAATGATCTTGACCCATCATTATTCTATTTATAAGCCTTTTTATAAGAATGCAATCTTTTTTTTTTTCCCCCCAAGTCTGTCATTTCTGTGTCATGATTTCCTTGCTTACTAATGGGCCGATTAAACATTTCAAACTCTTCTCTTATTGATCCAAGTTGATCTTGAATTTTGGAGGGTTAATATGCTGATAAACAGGACGTCAGTCCTTCATTGTCAGCATTTAATCTGAAGCCCTGGACACTTAAATCTGAATGCAGTACTGTATTAATTTGCACACCAGAGTCATGAAGGTACACTATCTCATTGTCAATGCTGAATGAATCTTCCAATGTTGAATGGATGATCTCAGATTTCTGAAAAAAAAGTGTAAATGAAATACAATCTGGCTACAAAATGTATTTGTGAACAGCTGAATTTGGATCTACTGTATATAGACACTAAGTGTACTGATATCCCTTATTTGTCCGTATCGCTGGTGTGATAGCATCAACGGTACCACCATCCTTACCTTCCTGTATCAGTTACCTGTGAAGGTGCATGTAGTGTCTCTTTAATTAGCTTTTAGAGCAAAGCTTTATTAAGGATACATCAGTAGCCCTTACAGTACAGAAGGTGTATGTTTGATGGTACTAGCCCCAGGGATAAGGAAGGTTCAGTTTGGTACCTTTATTTCTTGGCCTATGTAAGGATACAGTGCTGCAGGCTGTTTTGAGGGTTCTTCAAAAGGTTCTTTGTATAGGTAAGGGCTTTAGCTTCCTAAATAGTTCATGGTTAGAACCTTTCTCAAAGCAAGCACAGTGTTGCAGGATCTCCACACCCCCTGCAACCAAAGGAACGGAGAAATAACTTTTTTTTTTTAAGTGTGTATTTTCAGAGAACGTGTTAGGCACCAATTAAACTTTTATACCAACAAACAAACAAACAAACAAACACAATGTAGTTATACTTCAAAGGCCACAAAAGAAGCCACTGACGTACAGATTTTGTCTGTTGTACATTAAATAGACAAAAGATTAAACTGTATTTCATGTGGTACTGGAAGGATTAAATCATGTAATAAAGGCCTTGCCTTGATTCAAAACATCTAGTCCGTTTGAGAAATAGAGAGTGTGTGTAAAGTGTGTGTGCTGGCTTCAGCAGAAAAATTCAATAATACAATAAATGTCAAGCCCCTGCTTTAGTCATACTGTATATGCACCTGATAAACCAGATAAAGCAGACTACAGCATGTCAACGCATAAAGGACCTGTTTATTATAAATCAAAATGTAGACATTGAAATCTACCAAACATGGCTATTAGATATTGTTCACCGGATTAGTGTCCATAGATATTGGACACTAGCTGTTGCCTTTTTTTCTTTGGTCTTGTATGATAAAAGAGACAGTAAAAATGGGTCGAAATCATAAAGGTATATAAAGGTGACATGATTAATGTATTTTCTTTTGCATTATTTTTTTAAATAATATTTTATATTAAAGGTCAGTGGAGCTTGGTTTAAGATGATCCGTTTGGCTCTCCAGTTTTATGCAATCTGTCGAAATATAATCTATACATAATCTCTCAGGGTCGTATTCCGAATACTGTTTTGATTAAGGCAAAGTCGGAGTTGGACATGGTCCATAATGACATGGAAAAGAATTTAAGAGCCCGGTATTAATGTTTAATGAAAAACGGACTCCTCCTGATTTGCAAATTCAGGGATCTGATATAGCAGAGTCACTCTTGATTTATCCTCGACCTGAATCTCCCAAAGGAACGTGTTTAATACTCACAACACACATTTACATAGTAAATAGGCTAGTAAGTCATATTCAACAACGCAAAGACAAAATGTAGACTGAAAGCTGTAGGGCCTGTGTGTCCTCTCATTCGCAACCTGTATAGGGCTCATAAACATGTTTTTGGAAAAAGCCTATATGAAATATTAAAGAGAGAGTTAATTAAAATGAGGATGTAGAGCAAAGCTGCCAAACCTGATTGAAGGTAGTGATGCATGCTCAGAGGGATTAGAGCTGCACTGCGTTACCGGGGGGGGAAGCAGCAAAAACGGCATCGGGCTCAAGCAAGCACTAATAGAGCAATTAAGAGCCTGTCTTACATCGGCTTAACACAAGGGCACGAGAGAGAACTGAGTCATTTTAGACAGTGGTGTGTGTGTGTGTGTGTGTGTGTGTGTGTGTGTGTGTGTGTGTGTGTGTGTGTATTCCTGGGCTTAGATTGGAGTAGTCTAATAAAGTATCTCAATAATAATAATAATAATAATAATAAGTTTCCTCCACCAGATGTGCCTCATGGAATGTAAGCTGAGCATCATGCACGAATCAAAGTGCAATTAATAATAAGAATAATCATTAAAAATGTTTTTTTAGGCTTTTTAACATCTATGGTGTATATGAAGCAAATATCAGCATCAAATTAAAGCCTGTCATAAATAGTGTTTCATTTAAGTTCAGCTTCAGTTTCAGTGCATTTCATTAATGCACGCTGTCATTAATTAATCTCAAGGGAGCAAATGCAATTTCCATTTTCTTCTCAATGTACAGCTTGACACACTTGTTGCACTTCTTTTTTAGGCCTACTTCTAATGCAGAAGTGCAGTTCTCAGATTTTTAGACGTTATATGGTAAATATTCCCAGATGAGTGACAGGTTTTGTCAGTGCGCATGCGCGTATATAAGCCCAGGGCGCACCGTGCACAAAGGAGTAGATGGATATTTAACTCACCAGTGCGCACTCACACCTCCATCTGTACACTGATTTCTAGCGGCTATGCAGCACGACAGCCAAAATAAACACATGTATGCGAGCCAGTGAAGATTTTTATGACAACTAAAGCTCTGTAGATGCTCAAAGTATCCTAGCTATTAGGCCATAGATTATCAGTCCTTGTTCTGGAGTAGTTTACCACCTGTCCAGTACATTTTAGTGTTTTCTCTGCTCTAACACACACACTCTTCAACAAACAAGAGGTTATACTTAGCTGATTATCTGAATCAGGCGTGTTTGTGCAGTCAAAACATGAAGGGGTATTCCAGGACCAGTGATGGGAACCTGTGTATAAAGCAGTAGCATCTGAGGACCACAACACATTTTTGACCCTTCTGACTGACACACTTCTTTCTACCTCATCTCTGACTTCTACCATGCCAAATTGGGCTGGGGTGGGGTGGGGTGGGGGTGTGTGGGGGGGTAAGGAAAATGCAAATTAAAAAAAAAATAAGTAAAAAGCAGTGATTTCTAAATTTACTTTGACTTGTATTTCATTGAAGACAGTATGAACTCAAGATATTTAGTGGTTTGTTTGTTTTTTTGTTTGTTTGTTTGTTTGTTTTCTGGTCAACTTCATTTCATTCGTTAATTCTATATATATTCATTCCTGCATTTCAGGCCTTCAACACATTCAAAAAAAAAAAAAGTTGGGACTGGGACAATTTAGGACTAGCAATGAGGTAAAATAATTAAATGATGATATAATTTGAAACAGGTGATGTTAACATGTGACTGTAATCATGACTTGATACAAAATCAGTTTCCAGGAAAGGCCTCGCCTTTGAGCAGTTTGTCAAAAATGCATCAGAAAAATTACTGCAATGTTTAAAAACAATGTTCCTGAAAGAAAGATAGGAAGGGATTTGGATATTTCACTCTCTACAGTGCATACTCTCGTTAAACAATTCAAGGAACCTGAAGGAAATTCAGTGCGTAAAGGGCAAGGGCGCAAGCCTAAGCTGAACACCCCCTCAGACGGCACTGCATCAGGAACCATCATTCATCTATAGTGGATATAACCACATGGGCTTGGGATTACTTTGGCAAACCTTTGTCAAGCACTACAATCCAGAGTTATATCCAAAAATGCTAGTTAAAACTTTACTGTCCAAAAGGAAGTCAGTGACTTCTCTGGGCTCGGAGGCATCTGGGATGGATCATTACACAGTGGAAATGTGTATTATGGTCAGATGAATCAGTATTCCAGGTTTTTTTTTTTGGAAGAAATGTACACCATGTGCTCTGGACCAAAGATGAAAATGACCATCCAGACTGTTACCAGCAACAAGTCCAAAAGTCAGGGTGTGTCATGGTATGGAGTTGTGTCAGTGCCCTTGGCAAAGGTAACTTACACTTCTATGATGGAGCATTAATACAGAAAAGTGCTTTGAGATTTTGGAGCAACATGCTGCCTTCAAGACGACATCTTTTCCAGGGAGATTTCAACAAGACAATGCAAAACCACATTCTGCTCACATTACAAAGGCATGGCTGTGGAAGAAGAGGGTGCCTGTCCCTTCTGTCCCCAATAGAGAATGTGTGGCGAATTTTGAAACGAAAAATATGACAATAACGACCCCGTACCATTGCACACCTTAAGACCTGTTTGTAGGAAGAATGAGACAAAATAACACCTGGAACATTTCATCACTTGGTGTCTTCAGTCCATAAACATTGTTCAAGTGTTGTGAGAAGAAATGGAAACGTTATAAAGTGGTAAATGCTTTATCCTCCCAACCGTTTTTTTAAATGTGTTGCAAGAATAAAAATTGAAAAATAAACAATAAAATTAATGAGGTGAAACATCAGATAATGTGCTGTTGTGTTGTTTTGAGTGAAATCCAGGTCAAAGATTATTTACAAATCACTGTTTTGCCGTTTTAATTTCAATTTCAACATACCGTCCCAACTGTTTCTCATTTTGGGTGATATTTTAATCGGCAGTTACAGGTACACCACTGTACCATGAGTACAGTGGAAGTTAAAAGTTTGGACACTCTCATTCATAGTAATGAGTGTGTCCACATTTTTGTCTGGTACTGTAGTTTTAGGTATTGATTTTATTTAAACCACAATGCGACTATTAAAATGCAGATGTAAATCAGTACCAAATCATCTACTAATATGTATTAGTTTGCATATTTACAAGCCGGATTAGTTTGCATTTCAAGGCATGATGTTGTCTGTAAGATCCACTGTCACTGTAAGTTTTGCAAATGATAGCCTATTTGTTCGGCCAAAAAGAAACCCATTTTATTCCACTGCCTCTGAAAAGCTGTGACTCTTACACAGTATTTGTATTAGCTTATACACCTGTTGTTCAAATGCAAATCAGTGTAGACTTTTTTTTTTTTATGGACATGCTCTGCATCTTGCTGATAAGAAATGTGACTACTATCAGCTATTATTAATGTGTTTCTGTTGTATGAAACAATTTACATAACTCACATAATATATTACTTACACAAATGATTCCTGCAGACTGAGGTTTTGGTCAGATACAGGGAAAAATCTGGCTCTACACATGAACAAACAACCCTATTTATGAGCGTCAAAGGTCAGTGAAAGGCGAGCCATTGAAAAGTAGGTTATGAGAGGTTTCTTCCTTGCCTTCCTCCCATTTGTTTCCTCTGTGTTTGTATACTGAGCATACCACCACATTATATAACTCACAAACTGCTTTGTTCATGCCAGCAATCACCAGTTGTACCTAATAAGGCCTGTAATCACATCATTTCCTACAAGACTTTGCCAAAACATGGGCAAAAAGAGGCCTGGTGGAAGGTACCATTTGATTTGCACAAAATGGAGTACTTGTAAGAAAAGGTCTCTATGAGGATGGCTCCGGGTTCAAATGTTGATGAGTGGGACAAGCAGCACACTTCATTACATTTTGTCAAAGGGTGCAATGAAAAGTGAGCAAGTCTTTGTTCCTGTGCATGTCTCCCTCTGTGGAATTCTGGCTCTCTGATGTCGTTACCAGTGTCTGTGCTAATGAGTTTTGTCAAAGATAATTATGGGCTGTTGGATGAAAGGGTGTCTTTGTGTGGCCCGATAGTGGACGGTGCATTTTTGACCTTCCCAGTGCACTTTGGGTGAACCATTCTTGATGCCAAGTTGAAAAGGTGTTGGGTATAAAACAATGGTGTCCTGGATGCTCTCTGGTCAGTCCCGCTTACTCATCCACTTAACCAAATGTTTTTACACCCTTATTTACTTGTCCTGAACTCCTGATCTGAATTCAACAGGCCACATCATGGCTTGGCACAAAAGGGGAAGACATGCCCTGTGTCCGAAATCGCTCCCTACTCACTATATAGGGCAATATGTAGTGAAGACGCCATTTTGTAGTGCTGTCCGAAATGACAGTGAGGATTACTACACCCTATACAGTATAGTGCACTCAAAGTATCCCACAATGCATCACAAAAAGTCGTGTACAACCGATGGTCACTAGCCAAGCAATATATCTCATCATGCATTGCAGTCACGCTGAAAGAAATCAATTTGAAAGTCTCAAATTTGATTTAATAAAAGGCAGCGGCAAAGAAGAAAGTATTCAGCCTGAAATATGCAGGTACTTTGTATTGATTAATGTGGGAAATATGTTCAGTATTATTTGTATTTATCACAAAAATACATGCATGTATTTATTATTTTGAAAACCCACCAGCCGACTGATCTGGCACGTTTTAATTGTGCAACAGTCTCATCTCATTATCTCTCGCCGCTTTATCCTGTTCTACAGTAATGATGTAAATACCAGCGCGACGGACGAGTGTCCGAAAGCATTTTTTAATTTTACCAATGAGCTCACTATATAGTCTTATACTACTTATATAAGTAGTATATTACTTATATATAAGTAATATATATATATATATATATATATATATATATATATATATATATATATATATATATACTGCTTATAGAGTAGTGAATGAGTGAGCGATTTCAAATGCAGGGTGAGACTGAGGGAAGGGGTGAAATTTAAAAAAAAATGAGTTTGGAGCAAAACCATATAGTATTTAGTTAAGCGTCTCCAAATTAAGGTGTATTGTTGGTAGACTTTCATTCAAAGACTTCTTTCAATTTTTTTGCCCCCCCCCAAAAAAAATGATCATGTAAATCTATGTTAATCTAGGATTAATCTATGTACTAAAAATGAAAACTGAATGATTCCATATATATATATATATATATATATATATATATATATATATATATATATATATATATATATGTGTGTGTGTGTGTGTGTGTCCACATTCCCTGGATATAAGCAATTGCATGCTCTGATTGGCTACTCTACTACTAGGATATCAGCTCATATACCGTGAGTAGAGAAAAAACAAAATGGTGGAACATGTTGCTGAATTAACTGAGAATGAAATAAAAACGCTACTCAAAAACAACCCCCCCCCAAAAAAAAGCAACAAAATATGGAATGAAATTTTTTGATGGTAAGAATGTATCTTTTTTTAATTTTTCAAGAATTACGCATTTTTCACAATTTGCTACTGTCATTTCACCGGTTTGTTTACATTCTAAGCAGAAATGTTTTTGTCGGATGGTTTGTATAAGATTTTATTTATCAAATTTGCCAAAAATAAAAATGCTCTGTTTCTCTAAATCCAATGAATGTGGATAGAATAAAACAGTTATTCCACTCAGTCTCGTCGTACATGGCTTATAGACAACTCGGTGCTATGCGCGTCATCGGCTATCAGCTCATGCACGATTCGCTTTCGTGGAAGAATAACTCTTATCTATGTTTACAACAATGAACATAAGAAAACATTTTAAAAAAAACTTGAAACTTAACCTAAACTTCAGTAATAGACAGAGATAAAGGTTTTGGCCTACGGTTAGCAAATACACAAAATGTGATTAAAAGGCTGCATCAAACTATTACTGAGAATAAAGAAAAAAGTACAACTGGTTCTACTTTTCTTCTTCTCATGATCTTTAGAAAATGCAACATCCTTCTGAACCCCAATATTCGAAATATTTCACCTGATGTGTATTTTTATAAATAAAATATGTGCTATAGGGGGTTGGATCAAGTAAAAGGTTGTGTTTTGGGTTTTTTTTACACGTTCATTCTCAGGAACATGTACATACAGAGGTTGTTATGAAAAACCCTTTCTCTTTGTTTTTACATACACTTTACATGCATACACACCTTTATTTTGCTTTGCATACGTGTGTGTGTCACTGAAACACAAGTGACACCTCAAACATGGATCATGAGAGAGATAGCGAGAGAGAGAAATAATCTGCATATTTCATTTTAATGCTGCTTTCATAATCTGTCCATCTATTCATTTAATCTCTTTCTCTCCTTCTGATTTTCTTCCTCTTGTTTACCCCCATCATCTGTTCGGGGTTTTATCCCAGATGGTTAACCCCTATTTCACTCATTCACACACATATACACAAATACATTTCATGTCACAGGATGACCGTCTTGTGCTTCATGACACCTCAATATGTAAGGCTTATAAATCGAGAGTTATATCCTTATTAATTTTAATTACTGGACTGTTCATAATGTACGCCTATTGTGAGAAACATTCATAAAGTCTTGGCCATGAAATGAGCAAATATTTCTAATAAAATATTAACATTACATTGGTTATATGAGTGCAAACATTGAAACGCTGCTGTACTTGGATATATCATATTATTTAAAACTGATGAACAGTCTCGCACCAGCTTTGCACGTGGATTTTATACACTTCACTTGGTATGTTTAATTCATTTTTCACTTATGGCCTCAAATGTAGTGTGTTTTTTTTATTTTTGTTTCATTTAATAGTTGTCCATGATTCATTTACTTTCACATTGTTTTTTTTTCTCCCCTTTATATTCACACGTTCACTTTAGTGCATGTGGTTTTAATATCCCATTATTCACGTGGATTTATTTGCGTTCACATGTGTATTTTCAGACGAAATCATTGGTTCACGTTTTTCCAAATGTGATCACACATGACTCACATAATCATATGTGAAATGTATGTGATTTTTTTTTTCCTGTAAAGGTATTTTGCAAGTCTCATTCCATAAAAAAGGAAAGAAATTAACCTTTTTACAACCCCAGTTTGTGCAAACAGGAAGCAAGCTCTCCCTTTTCTCTTACTGTAATAATGCAGAACTTCTCGAAGTGCATATTCTGCGTTCGTCTGTGCCAGGTGTTTCGGCACAATCAACGATCCTGAGAATTAAATACCAGAGATTAGAGTGTGTACAGTATAACAGTGTTTATCGAGTTTCTTCATCAGGTTATGATCCATCACCACCTCCGATAAAACTGGGAGTGTGTGAGTGGGAGGCAAAATTTCACAAGGTGCGTGCCTTTGTATCAGCGATGGTCTTCTCAGTACCCTTAGAAATATTCCTAGACTTTCATATGATTCATGTTTCAACATTATCACTCTGATGAGGAAAATCGTGGTGTGGTATATGGAAACTTGCTCAAAAAACCTTGCTCTGACTTTCAGTTATTATTCTTGTTTCTGTACTCACAGGTGGAACGGGGCATTACGAGGTGTTACCGTAGTGCCATGCCAATTAACACATCTGTGTGTCCTGGAATAGTGTGAGTATCAAAGCAGGGCCGTCCCAACATGCCCACCCCACACGTAACGCCCTACCCAGATGTACAGCAAGCTACAGCAAACCTGAAGGGGTTTGACACACAGACCACACATCGTCATAGCTCAATCTGAGCCATAAAGCGCAGCTATTATGTGCGTGTGGGATTTTAGGCCCGTTAAAGAAAAGAACGGCCCTCCGGGAATGACAGAGCATCATAATTACACATTTTATTGAGCATTTCGTTCCAGCTAGGACCGATTCTGTTCCTAAGCGTTTCCATTTGCCCTCTCTTTCATGTGGGGAAAGCTCGGAGCGCCGCGGCTTGCCCGTTTCAAAGGTGGGCCTGACAAATATTTACAGCCTGACATGGAGTCACGTCTAATCAGCACTCACGCACCGGGTTTCAGAGGAATCTGTTTTTGGCACGCGCTTATCTTGTACATAATAAATGATCCTCACAGAAAGACATAGAGCCTTGAAGAGGCTGCCCAAAAATAATAAGTGACACATCTCTGTGGAATCACTTATAATGGAGGAAAGGTAACACAGACTGACAAAATGGTGGAAGTAAATCAGGGACTTCCCCCTGC